>NC_058411.1:108895409-109099588 GCF_002201575.2 Neomonachus schauinslandi
AATCTCAGATCTGTACCTCTGAAACAAATAATGCAATATATGTTAAGGAAAAAAAAAAAAGAAGAAGAAGAAGGTAGCGGGAGGGGAAGAATGAAGCGGGGGAAATCGGAGGGGTAGATGAACCATGAGAGACGATGGACTCTGAAAAACAAACTGAGGGTTCTAGAGGGGAGGGGGGTGGGAGGATGGGTTAGCCTGGTGGTGGGTATTGAGGAGGGCACATTCTGCATGGAGCACTGGGTGTTATGCACAAACAATGAATCATGGAACACTTCAAAAAACAAAACAAAACAAAACAAAACAAAAAACTAATGATGTAATGTATGGTGATTAACATAACAATAAAAAATTTCTTAAAAATGAAAAAAAAAAAAAATTACTGAGGAGTCAGATCCACAGTAAGAGACATTTTCAAAGAGACAAGATTTGCCCAGCTCTGTGAGGGCTCTGTCCCAGGTGGTGCTGTCTCTATGGAAAATATGTTGACTCTATTGAACTGCTAACCATCTTTCCATAATCTGATTATAACTCTCCAATAAAAACACTTTCATATTTTTTTCTTCAAAGAATTTCTGAATTAAATCCCAACTTAATATGGGGATATTTGACACTTTTGCTTAGTTACAGACTTCCTGCCTGAGGGACAGTGCAAACAGGAATGAATTCAAAACTACGTTGACTGCCTACATGCCACCTAAATTGATGCATAATCACATTTATTTATCCAAATGGCAAACCAATACAGGAACAGAAAGGAAAGATGTAGAGAATGAATGAGAATACAAGTTGTACTGCAATGAACAGGAAAACTGAAGTGTAAAGGTAATTTATGTGAACCGCATTTAAAACAAATATATTTCCCAAAGAAAATGTTGGAATTTATATTTCAAAACTGGACACCTACAAGCCTGCACACCAGGTCTGATCAGATCAAACTTGTTTAAAGAGTTTTATGCAAATGAAATTTGTTCTCAATTGTTTAAGCTGCTAGATTAAATTGGATTAAAGTGAGAATTGCCCTTTCATTTCAAAGTTTCACTGACCATGGCCTCAAGATGTCCCCTAGGAGGCTAGATGGTAAAGTAAGAGAATGCCTCTCCCCTTCTGCACCCCCGCCCCCCACCACTTCTCTATTTCTCTGGCTGCCTTTGAGAAGAACTGTTTGTGCATCAGGAGCTCCAACATGCTCCTTGTGTGCTTGAAAGGAATGTGTGTTCTGCTGTTGGGTGGAGTGTTCTATAAATAGCATTTAGATTTGGTTGGTGTGTTTTCAGTTCTTCTACATCTTTGCTGATTTTCTCTCTATTTATACTATCAGTTACTGAGAGAGAAGTTTTGAAGTCTTCAACTCTAACTGGATTTGTCATTTTTCCATTCATTTCTATCAGTTATTAATTTTGTATTCTGAAATTCTGTTGTTGGGTACTGAGGATTGCTGCCTCTTTGATGAATTGACTCTTTTATGATTATGCAGTGTCTCCTCTTTATCCCTGGTAATTTTCCTTGTTCTGAAGTCTACTTTAATATTAAAATAGCCATTCCAGGTTTCTTTTGATTAGTGTTTGCATGGTTTATCTTTTTTCCATATTTTCATTTTGAACATGCCTATATCAATATACTTTTAGGCAATATATAGTTATGTCTTGTTTTATTATTATTTTTTAATTCATTCTTTAAATCCCTGTCTTTTGACTGGGAAGCCTGATGGACACACTCTAACATGGTCCCCAATGATTCCTGTCTCTTGAATTTATATTCCTTGCTTAGTCCCCTCTGCTGAAGTGTGGGGAGGTCCTGTAAGTTGCTCCTAACCAATACAATGTGGCAAAGGTGATGGGATGTCACTTCCTTGATTACATCATCTAAGATTATAACTTCCATCTTGATAGACTCATTCCCTTGCTGTCTTTGGTGAAGGAAGTTGCCATGTTGGGGAGAGTCACATGGCAAGGAACTGAGGGCAGCTGTCAGTCAACATCCAGCTGAAAACTGAGGCCCTCAGTCCACCAGCCCAAAAGAAATTGAATCATCCCAACAACCATGTAAGTGGGCTTGGAAGTGGGTCCCTCCCCAGTCAAACCTTCACATGAGACCATAGCCCCGGCCAACACCTTGGCTGAAGCTCCATGAGAATCCCTGAGGCAGAGGACCCAGTTAAACCATGCCTGGCTGGACTCCTGATCCACAGAAACTGTGAGATAACATTTTTTTTTAATGTTGCATTAATCACCATACATTACATCATTCGTTTTTGATGTAGTGTTCCATGATTCATTGTTTGCATATAACACCCAGTGCTGCATGCAGTTCATGCCCTCCTTAATACCCATCACCAGGCTAACCCATCCCGCCACTCCCCTCCCCTCTAGAACCCTCAGTTTGTTTCTCAGAGTCCATAGTCTCTCATGGTTCATCTCCCCCACTGATTTCACCTCCTTCATTCTTCCCTTCCTGCTATATTCTTCTTCTTCTTTTTTTTTTTTAACATATAATATATTATTTGTTTCAAAGGTACAGGTCTGTGATTCAACAATCTTACACAATTCACAGCGCTCACCATAGCACATACCCTCCCCAATGTCTAACACCCAGCCAACCCATCCCTCCCACCCGCCACTCCAGCAACCCTCAGTTTGTTTCCTGAGATTAAGAATTCCTCATATCAGTGAGGTCATATGATACATGTCTTTCTCTGATTGACTTATTTCACTCAGCATAATACTCTCCAGTTCCATCCACGTTGTTGCAAATGGCAAGATTTCATTCCTTTTGATGGCTGCATAATATTCCAGTGTGTGTGTGTGTGTGTGTGTGTGTGTGTGTGTGTGTGTATGTGTATACACCACATCTTCTTTATCCATTCATCTGTCGAAGGACATCTTGGCTCTTTCCACAGTTTGGCTATTGTGGACATTGTTGCTATGAACATCGGGGTGCACGTACCCCTTCGGATCCCTACATTTGTATCTTTGGGGTAAATACCCAGTAGTGCAATTGCTGGATTGTATGCGAGCTCTATTTTCCACTTTTTGAGGAACCTCCATACTGTTTTCCAGAGTGGCTGCACCAGCTTGCATTCCCACCAACAGTGTAGGAGGGTTCCCTTTTCTCGCATCCCCGCCAACATCTGTCGTTTCCTGACTTGTTAATTTTAGCCATTCTGACTGGTGTGAGGTGGTATCTCATTGAGGTTTTGATTTGGATTTCCCGGATGCCGAGGGATATAGAGCACTTTTTCATGTGTCTGTTGGCCATTTGGATGTCTTCTTTGCAGAAATGTCTGTTCATATCTTCTGCTCATTTCTTGATCGGATCATTTGTTCTTTGGGTGTTGAGTTTAATAAGTTCTTTATAGATTTTGGATACTAGCCCTTTATCTGATATGTCATTTGCAAATATCTTCTCCCATTCTGTCGGTTGTCTTTTGGTTTTGTTGACTGTTTCCTTTGCTGTGCAAAAGCTTTTTATCTTGATGAAGTCCCAGTAGTTCATTTTTGCCCTTGCCTTTGGCGATGTTTCTAGGAAGAAGTTGCTGCGGCTGAGGTCAAAGAGGTTGCTGCCTGTGTTCTCCTTTAGGATTTTGATGGACTCCTGTCTCACATTGAGGTCTTTCAACCATTTGGAGTCTATTTTTGTTTGTGGTGTAAGGAAATGGTCCAGTTTCATTCTTCTGCATGTGGCTGTCCAATTTTCCCAACACCATTTGTTGAAGAGACTGTCTTTTTTCCATTGGACATTCTTGCCTGCTTTGTCAAAGATTAGTTGACCATAGAGTTGAGGGTCCATTTCTGGGCTCTCTATTCTGTTCCATTGATCTATGTGTCTGTTTTTGTGCCAGTACCATACTGTCTTGATGATGACAGCTTTGTAATAGAGCTGGAAGTCCGGAATTGTGATGCCGCCGGCTTTGCTTTTCTTTTTCAACATTCCTCTGGCTATTCGGGGTCTTTTCTGGTTCCATACGAATCTTAGGATTATTTGTTCCATTTCTTTGAAAAAAGTGGATGGTATTTTGATGGGGATTGCACTGAATGTGTAGATTGCTCTAGGTAGCATTGACATCTTCACAATATTTGTTCTTCCAATCCATGAGCATGGAACGTTTTTCCATTTCTTTGCGTCTTCCTCAATTTCTTTCATGTGTATTTTATAGTTTTCTGAGTACAGATCCTTTGCCTCTTTGGTTAGATTTATTCCTAGGTATCCTATGGTTTTGGGTGCGATTGTAAATGGGATCGACTCCTTAATTTCTCTTTCTTCTGTCTTGTTGTTGGTGTATAGGAATGCCACTGATTTCTGTGCATTGATTTTATATCCTGCCACTTTACTGAATTCCTGTATGAGTTCTAGCAGTTTTGGGGTGGAGTCTTTTGGGTTTTCCACATAAAGTATCATATCATCTGCAAAGAGTGAGAGTTTGACTTCTTCTTTGCCAATTTGGATGCCTTTTATTTCTTTTTGTTGTCTGATTGCTGTGGCTGGGACTTCTAATACTATGTTGAATAGCAGTGGTGATAGTGGACATCCCTGGAGATAACATTGTTTTAAGCTAAGTTTTTGGCAATTTGTTTCACTGCAACAAATAAGTGGTATATGTGTTTACACCATTTACATTTAATAGAAGAATTGATAGGTTTGTACTTAAATCACCATTTTAGTTATCTGTTTTTCAAGTTCCCTTTCCTATCTTTTCTCATATTACTCAAATACTTTTGTATTCTGTTTTAGTTTCCTTTTGAGATTTTTACCATAGCTCTTTGAAAGGAAACATTTTTAGTAGTTGCTCTAGGAAATACAACACACATACTTAACTTTTCACAACCTATGTGGAATTCTATTCTGCAATTTCAAGTGGATTATAGAAATTTTATTATCATGTAAGTGCCTCTGGCATCCCTTTTCATGTTGTACTCATCATAGTATTACATCTGTATACATTGACAACTCCATCAGACAGTGTTATAACTTTTGCTTTCAGCTGTCGTATATATTTTAAAGAACTTAAATTCTATTATATTTCCCAGATATTTGCCTTTTCAGTTGTTCTGCCTTCATTATTGTTACAGATTTTCCTCTGTAATTTCCTATTACAAAGAATTTCATTACCACTTCTTAGAGAATGGTTCTGGTGGCAATGAATTCTCTTCCTTTTCCTTTAACTGAGAATGTCTTTATTTCATCTTCATTCCTGAAGGATATTTTCACTGGATATAGAATTCTGGGCTGACAGTTCTCTTCTCTCAGCACTTTAAAATGTTCTTCTACTTCCTTCCAGTTTCCATGGTTTCTGATAAGAAATGAACATTTATGTGAACCTTTGTTCTCCTGCCTGAAATACATCATTTTTCTTTGGTTGCTTTCAGGACTTTTTCTTTGGCTTTTTCTTTCATTGGTTTGAGTATGATGTGTGGGTTTCTTTGATTTTATCCTGTTTGGAGTTCAGTGAGATTCTTCAATCTGTATGTTTATGTCTTCTGTGAAATATGTAAGTTTTTCTACCATAATTTTTTAAGATATTTGTTCCCATTCAACACTCTTCTTTCCTTCTGGGAGTCTATTAACAAAAATATTAAATGTTTTGGTATTTTTCTAGGGATCCCTGAGGAGCTATTAGTTGTTGGTTTTTTCCCCCCAATTTTTTCCTCTGTTGTTCAGATTAGATAATTTTTATTGATTTATCCTTGTTATTTCCACTCACTGACTTTATTTCAGTTATTGTACTATTCAGTTCTAAAATTTCCATTTGGTTTATCTTTATATCTTCTTTTTTGCAGAGACTTTCTATTTTTCCATTTGTTTCAAGAGTGCTTGCCTTTACTTCTTGGAGCATGGTTATAATCACTACTTTAAAAATCTTCTCAGGGTTGACATCTGTTCTTTGTCTTTTTCCTTGTCAGTTGAGACTTTCAGTGTTCTTTATATGCTGAGTGATTTTGGTTTATATCCTGGACCTTCTGAATATTATATTATGAGACTCTAAGTCTGGTTTAAGTCCTAAAAGGAACACTGATTTTTTTTTTTTAAGCAGGCTATGGACCAGGTTCTATTCTGACTGTAAGTTCCAACATTCCTCTGTGGTTCCTCTGGTTCCAACGTCAGTTCTGTTTTTAAAGTGCAGTGCCATTCAGATGAGTCTTGTGTGTGAGCTACGCAGTGGCCAGTCTTGAGCCTGGATCATGGTCTACCCTCTAGTTCAGTCCTCAAAACCTGTGTGGTATGCTGTTTAGGGTCAGATCCACACATGTGTAGCTTGGAGGGGAGCCCAGGAATTCATCCATCAGTTTATGGGATTTCTTTTCTTAATTTCTCCATTCTCTATGATCTCTGCAACACTCTCTGGCTCTGTGGAGCCTCCACTCTGAGCCCTCCAGCCAGCAAGCTTGGCATTTAGTTTCCTTGCTCTGCCACATGCTTCCTGTAACTGTTTCTGTATCTTGAGCCAAAGGACAGGAAGATGGGGGGGGGGGCGAGGGGCAGGGGGAGGAAGAATGAAGATTTGCTGCACATTCATGTGATCACTTCTCCTCTGCTCAAATAGAACAGTTCCCCCATTAGGGGTCTGCTCACTGCCACTGCCACCCCCACCTCCACGGCTGCCACTTGCCAGTGGGCAAGACTGGAAAAAAAGAAACAAAACCCAGAGGATTTCTCCCTCTCTCTCTGACTCTTAGGAATCCCCTTTCTTGTTTCTTGAACCAGAAAGAGAGGACTTCTTTTGGAGCTCCTTCTGTCTGCTTCTGGAGCACACATCTAAGTTTCTGACTGCAATTGACTCCAGGCTGGGCAACACTGGAGGAAAAGAAGAATGGCAAACTCACTGCTGGTTTAGTGGAACTTTGCATTCTGGTCTCTTTCCCCGACCTGCAGGCTACAGTCTATGCTTTGGAGCCCTCAGATACCTGCTCCATCTAGTCTGTCCAGGATTTATAGTTGTATTTAGTGTGTCTCCCCTTATTTTAGCTTTTCTGGAATTAATAGTGTCTCCTTTTGCTTCTTAAATCATTCATCATTTGCTATGTGAAAAATGCTGTCTTTATATATGGCATTTATTGCAAAAGAAAAAGTTGCATTTAAAAAATGTCAGTAATAGCTCTTTGTTATGACCTAAAAGAGTTAGGCTATCCACATCCTATTTTCTGAATCTATAATTAGAGGCATTTTTCCCAAAGACAAATTCTCAAAGGAACGCATTCACACTAAGATTGAACCACAACCTCATTAGGCCTGCACAATACTTTCAGTGGTTTTTCTTATTTGTATCCTCCTTTTTCACATTAATGGGGGAAAAAATGCTCTGAGAAGACCATAAGAACTCTGAGATTTTGAGCTTGAATGACTGGGAGAAGGTGGCTTTCACCCAGACATGGAGTGTAGAGTGGAAAACAGGGGTTCAGGTGGCAGGAGGGGAGGGGATATGTTCTGTGTTCTGTCCATAACACATCAATGGGAAGAGCCTGCCAAAATATCTAGGCAATGGGAGCCTGGAGTTGAGAGTCAGAGGTCCGACTGGGGTGGCATAAAGAATCACTCCCAGGGAAGTCATTGTGGAAGGTGTGAGGAAGAAAAATGATTATGGGAGGGAAGACAAGCTGGCATGGCAAGAGAGGAGAGGCAGGGACCGTGTCCAGAGGTGTGCTTAAGCCTCCCACGACCAAGGACTTCCCACCGCGGTTCCGGCCTCACTTCTGCATCCCTGCCCTGCAAACCGCTTCCCTCACTATGTCCTCCTCCCTTCCTGAGTTTCACTCTGCTCCCCAGAGCCTGGTGAATTCCCCCTAAGCAGCCTGCTTTCAGGGCCCTCTATCTGGAGTTTATTCAAAGGTAGAGGTGGTATTTTGGTCACCATGGCAGACCCACTGGGGGAGATTTTTCTGGATCTTCCTGATTCTAGCCCCTGGTGGAGACAATCTGGGGGTGAAATTGCAGCCTTCTGTGGCCACCTGACCTGTGCAAGAATTTGCACGGGCCTCCTAATCAGCACAATTACCTCTGTATGGTGAAGTAACAAGACTTTCGAAGCACTGTGCTGTTGCCAAATTGTATTTGCAAACACCATCATATTTTATTGTAACAACCACTGTATCAATCACAGTATGCTAGGTGGTGCTGCAGTAATAAGTCCATATCTCAGTGGCTTAACACAACAAAAGATGCTACACATGCTTACACAATAAGGCAGGGGGGTGCTTTGCTCCTCAGAGACCTCTGAGACCCAGGCTAACCAAGGCCACATCTTAACCATGGTTTCCACGATCACAACATCAGTGGGAAGGGAACATGATTTGTACACTAAGACTTAAAGCTAGCCCTTCCTTCCTTCCTTCCTTCCTTCCTTCCTTCCTTCCTTCCTTCCTTCCTTCCTTCCTTCTTTCCTTCCCTCCCTCCCTCCCTCCTTTCAATTTTTAGAAAGAGAAGTCACATTCCATTGGCCAAAGCAAGTCACATGGCCACACTTAACTGTGGGACAAGGGGACAGGGAAGTTAAATTCTCTCTTCCCCCTAAGGGGGAAATGGTGAACCTCAGTAATGACTACCCAAACCGTGCGCTTAAGAATTATAATCTCTGCTTAGGAGTCGAAAAACTCAGACTCCATCAAGTCATTTTTCCAGAGTCACACAGTTAATAAGTTAGCAGAGCAAGGATCCAGGTGCACGTTTGTTTAACTATAAAACCCCCACATCTTCCATAAGTCAGATGTTTCTTCTTCATGAAACCGTCACACAGAAGATGGTTCTTATTAGCTTCAAGGGAACTTCAGATGCTGACAAGTAAAAAGTTTGACCCCAATTAAAGTTAATCTTGTGAAAGTGTGTTTCTTTTTTCTCTCTCTTCTTGAAACAACCTGTTAAAAAAAAGAAAGAAGGAAATAAAGAAAAAGAAAAACAGAAAAAGAAAAAAAGAAAAATAAGCCCTTTGGGTTGACCTCTGACCTGCACCACAATATCTAATTGCATGCATGTCAGGGTGATGTGGTTTTCTTCTCACTGTGTGGTATTTTCCACTCATAGAACTGGGTCAGAAGAAGTTGGTGTCTTAATCTACATGCTTGTTCTTGCTTATGTTTGTTCCCTGCTTGATCCTGTACCCTTCATCCATCCTTTGGAATGTTCCCATGACAATGGAAGAATGGCAGTACAGCTAGCCAGAAAAAAGGGACAGAACAAGTACACACACAGTCCAACTTCTCTTAGACTTACAATTCTAAAAGGGAAGGTACAGGGCATGAGAGTACTCTCAAACCTGGGGCGCCTGGATGGCTCAGTCGGTTAAGCGTCTGCCTTCGGCTCAGGTCATGATCCCAGGGTCCTGGGATCGAGTCCCAGCTTGGGCTCCCTGCTGAGCAGGGAGTCTGCTTCTCCCTCTGCCTCTCTCTCTGTCTGTCTCTCATGAATAAATAAATAAAATCTTTAAAAAAGAGTACTCTCAACCCATTTCCCCACTTGAGAGAAGTCAGCAGTGAGTGTTTAGTCCCCCTCTGCAGACGAGGAAACTGAGGTACAGACAGGTTAAGTGATTAAACCTGAGTAAAACAAGCTGTTACTATTTTTTTCTGAATTGTAAGTTAGTTTCCTGTTCCCTCTACACTGAAGACTTCCATTTGCTTCCCCAACTCCTGGGAAACATGCCCTTAAGTAGCCCAGCTGATGCAGGGGGAGCTCTGCCTTGTCTAAAGACATGTGCCTTCACATGGCTTTCTCTGTGATGGGTACAAGACCTAAGAGGTGAGGCAGTAAGCCCCCTCCCCGCCTCAGGCAGCTGGTCCTTGGAGGTTGCAGTCTTCAAACGCTTTAGAAGAAATGCTTCTCAGGTCTCAGAACTCTTCCTGAACAAATCCGAAATCCGTAGAAAAGTTCTAGAAAGAGGCATAAGTAGTAGTAGAAGCTCATGTCCATACTGCTGGGCTGAGCCTCTGCACAAGCCCATGAAGGAGACTTAGCAGTGTTCTTGCTTTAACCCCAAAAAAGGAAAAAACACCACTCGATTAGATTAAATATGCTTTGAGTAGGCCCTGAAATCCTCAGCTTCAGTGTGTATGAGATTTGGAACTCAAGATGATGTTAGTGGTTGTGATGGCTTTTTCTGAAGTCATGAGACCCCTAGTTTCCTCCATCTGTGGACTTATGAGGGGTGGAAATGAAAGAAACCATTTCAAATGCAGCTTGAAATTTAAAAAAAAAGAAGTCACATACTTCTCTGTGTATGTCATCTTTTCCCAGATGGATCCGAAATGAGCCACATAATTTCCCTGTGCAGAGTTTCTGAGAGAATCATAGATCGGAGAGTTGGAAGGGGCTTCAAGACTTGGGGTGAGCCAGTCCCCTTTTCTTCCAACATATAAATACCTTCCTCCCATTTTATAGACAAGGTGACTACAGGTCTTGGGTTGGTGATTCCTATGATGACGTGGCCAGTGGGTGACGCTGGTATAGAGGCTGGGGGGCTGACTGCTTGCTTTTACTACACGGAACTGCTTCTTGTAGGTAGAAGACTCCATCGTGCAGAGAACAGTGACACAGGAAACACTAAAGGAAAAAAAAAAAAAAAGGAACACAGGAGCCATGAACATCTTGGTAGCAAAGTCTGGTAGGGCCTCTGTATACTGAAGAGAGGCAAGATGAAAGTGAGCAGGCAAGATAAAGCAATGAACTTGGAGACTGACTTTGTGAGCCCGTAGTGGCCTGGGTTTATATACAAACCATATCTGGCCAGAGTTCGCTGGCTATGCAGTATCTCTGAGACTTTATAAAAATTAATTAATTCAACAAGAAAGCCAGTTTGCTAAAGAGGGAAAATTGCCAGGGAGGCCAAGGTGACAGCAATTTCAGGCGCAGTGTAAGCTGATTACCCTCAAACAGAGAAGCAGCCTCCTGCACTGAGACCCCTCACCCCCAGGCCATCTGGGAGGCTTGCAGCACTGGTCACAAGGTCAGCATGGGCAATGGGTGAAGGACAAGACCTTATTAGGAGAGTCTCCCAGGAAGCACGGGAAGGCAGACACAAGGCATTCCTTTAGGATGATGGATTTGTTTTATTTTGCATTTAATTTTTTCATTACAAAAGAATTGTGGAATGATGTTCTTGCCTTACCTTTTTTTTCTTTTTAAAGAACAAAGTGGATTTTTTTCCCTCTCCCTTTGGATAAACACAGATCTGATCATGTCAGCCCCTGCTTAAACCCCCTCAGAAGCTTCCTCTTGCTCATCTGAAAATAACCCAACTTACAAAAATGGACATAAGCATCACCAAACTTTAACAGATTTGTGCAATATCATTTACAAAATGATATACTTCTATATTGGTTAGAATAATGGCCACTACCCAAAGCTGTCTCCTGCCTTCTTCCACTCTGGAACCCCTAGACGCCCCCCCAATCCAGCATCTAGGGCAGCAGGGGGCTCCAGGACCCCACTCCTTGTATCTGTTCTGATGGGACACCCCTGTGCCTTTGTGGTGGTCAAGGAATTAGGAGCCGTGCCTGCAAAGCTTGGCACAGTCAGACCTCAGCCCATCCCTGCCCCACTTCCCTCGTCTCTCTTGGGTTCTGAGTCCTGGCCACACTCCCTTCCTTCTGCTCCTTGTGTGTGCCACGCCTCTCCCGGGGCCTTTGCAAACGTGCTACCTTCTGTCTAGAACAGTCTCTCCAACGCTGGCCTCTTTTTCGTTTGGCTAACTTTTCTCATTCTCCCTGCAATCATTCGTCGTCAGCTTTAATCAGTATAGGTGGGGAGGATGAATAAAAGGATGATCGATCAGTCGTGTCTGGGAGGAGGTGCTAGCAGGTGGACTTAGTCTGTAAATGGCGATTGTCTTCATCTAGGTGACTGGTGCCAGACGGCCAAAGGGAGCCCGTGACCCTGGGGGATGTGGTGTCCACTCTCGTTCTTGCTCAGCGTTGCCTCTCCTGGAGAGAAGCAGCTTCGGTCTGGGTGATGCCTTTGAGCTGTGAGTATTATCACTCTCCAAGAGGGAAGAGAGAAATAATCTGAATATTTGGGATTCCAAAAGTTGTCTTGTACCAGGTAACACGAAGTTTCCTATCTCTTCTGACCAGACATGGGGCAGGAAGGGATAAGAGCGAAGGGAGAGAGGGAATAAGAATTAGGTAATCTGAAATGTGGCCTGTCAACTCTGACGCTGGTTAGGAAACCTTGATATGCCATCTAGAAGCCATTTGCTTCTGTCCTCCAAGCTGGTGGCCACAGCTCCTCTCTTGCACGGCTGTGGATTACAGGTCAAGTAGGGCGGCAGCCCCAGGCCAGGGGCATGCAAGCTTGGGACTTGGTTTTTAGGTTGACATCCCAGATCCCCTGGAGGGAGAAGTGAATGAAGTGAACTCAGGAGGCAAGAAGGGGAGGAAAGGCTCCTTTGTACTCATCCGAGGCACTTAGAAACAGCTTAAAACCACAGATGACAAGTTTACCAGCTCACGACAGGTTGTGCTGTGTTGTGTTTTTGTGTTTCCCTTATTTCCTTATTATTTGCTGGGCACAAGCTTGCCTTGACTTTACAGCCTGCAAAGGCACAACCAAGAAAGTAAAAGGCACAATTGTATAAGCGTTGTGATGGATCCTGGTACCTCGCTGGAGCCTGAAATTAGGGGTTTGAGTATGTGTCTGTTTCCCTTCAACCTTCCAATGTTAACAAAGGAGGGATAATACAGGGGTTTCCTTCCCTGCTGGGACACAACCCCCTGAAATGCCATTAGGATGAAAACACTGGTGTTTGTCAAAAGAGTGTAAAGCAGTGTTTTTCAAAGTATAATTTTTGGAATTCTAGCCCCAAGAAATGTTCTGCTGGTAAAAGGATTCTGGTCGGTGCTTATTAGTGAAGCACAGAAGCTGGGTTACTGGTAAATCTCCCCCACAAAGATCTGCTTGTCCTAGGTTTCCTTCCTGGAGTCTGTTCACACTTGGCTCTTACTCGGGTTCCACACGCTCTGAAATCCCAGGAAGTGGCTTTCAGCAGTAGGCTGTTCTTCCTCAAGCATTCGGGAGCCTTTCCCACACGCCAACACTTCGCTGGAGGAATGACTGACCGCCCAGGATGCGGCTCTAGGCAGGGGGCACACTTAGCCAGGTGGGGCAGTGGAAGTCCTCTGTAGGATGACCAGAGCCTTTCTCATCACAACTGAAACAACCAACGGAGCGAAGGGGCACTATTACTTATTACACCAGGACCACAGGTATAACCTAGGGCTGTCCCACATGTCGCAGAGCTGACACACGACTGAAGAGTTATGTTTTTTTGTCTGTCATTTCAAGAGGTCAGGCTAGTAGTTACAGGGGAATGGTTTCAGTTCAAAATGAAAAGGGGCTTTCTAACGGAGAGCCTCCAACAAAAGTATGAGCTGTTTTATTAGGTAGTGAGCACCTGTCATTGCAGATATGCAAGAGCATAATTAACAACTCATGCTCCAAGATGTTGTACATGGAAGACATTGACGTGCCAGGAAGTCACTGGGGCTAGATGACCTCTACTACTCTGAGGCGCCTGCTCTTCTTTGCCCTCTTTATTGGTAAGGGTTAGTAGCTTATCTCATACGGAAGGACCAAATCCTGCCTCTCTGATTTTACACATACGTACGC
The DNA here is from genome assembly GCF_002201575.2 of Neomonachus schauinslandi. Classification (NCBI taxonomy): domain Eukaryota; kingdom Metazoa; phylum Chordata; class Mammalia; order Carnivora; family Phocidae; genus Neomonachus; species Neomonachus schauinslandi. Next base: position 108,908,997 of record NC_058411.1, read on the forward strand.
ACTCGGATAAAAGTAGAAATACAGTGGGACTGAAAGATGAAAAGCTTGCTGTTTTTAGCATAATTAATATTCACTGGTGCCTATGCATAATGTAAATATCTTTGTTTAAAATGAGATTGGATTTCACGGTATAGCCTTGACTTTTTTTAAAAAAGATTTTGTTTATATATTAGACAGAAAGAGAGAGAGCACAAACAGGGGGATCAGCAGGCAGAGGGAGAGGGAGAAACAGGCTCCCTGCTGAGCAGAGAGCCCGACGTGGGGCTTGATCCCAGGACCCTGGGATCATGACCTGAGCTGAAGGCAGCCGCATGACCAACTGAGCCACCCAGGCGCCCCAGCCTTGACTTTAAATAAAGAGAACATTTGGGGTGCCTGGGTGGCTCAGTCAGTTAAGCGCTCGACTCTTGATTTAGGCTCAGGTCATGATCAGGGTCCTGGGGTGGAGCCCCACGTTGGGCTCAAAGCTCAGCGCGGAGTCGGCTTGAGGATTCTCTCCCTCTGCCCCTCCCTCCACTCGAGTGTGCTCTCTCTCTTTCTCTCTCAAATAAATAAATTAATTTAAAAAATAAATGTCTATAAAAAATAAATAAAGAGAACATTTTGTGACAGTTAAGCAAAATACGATCTCTACAATTTGACCCAGTCTGAAGTGGATCAGAATTTGCTCTGAAGAAGCAGCCTTGGTCAGCTGGGTCAAGTCTGGTCAATAATAACTGCACTTTGGTTATGCAAGATGTTCACATTAAGGGAAGAGGAAGATACAAGGGAATTCCTTGTACTAGTCTTGTAATTTATCTGTAAGTCTAAAGCTTGTTTTTGCAAAATCCATATCCTTGCTCTTAAGGCCTGTTCATACCAGGCACTGCCTGAAGAACTCCCCTCATCCTTGACGACTCAGCTCAAGCAGAACATCCTAGATTTCTGCTCCCGTCCCAGCAGTCTTCAGAGACTTCTGTATACCCCCCAATGATACCACCTGTTAGCATAATTTCCTGACTATACGGCACCTCTCCCACCTGACTCCGAGCTTCTTTTGGACTGGAACATTTCTTCATTTCATCTGTAGCACTCAGTATATGTCTCTTAAATGAATTAATGAATCAATCCGATTTGAACACATTTTATTAGTTTTGCTTTGTTTAAATTGTGGTAAAATATGCATTACATAAAAATGACCCTTTCAACCATTTTTAGGTGTACAATTCAGTGGCATTAAGTACAATGTGGTATAAATGATTTAAACTGGTCAGAATTTACGAGAGCTGTTAGATCCCCTTAATCTGGACCCATGGGACCTGTGACGCTGGGAATTAATTTAATCCCACTCACACCAGGTGCCTCCAATCAAACTCTGTTTGATCAAGTGTGGAATTATTTCCTCCCATTTGAACCAGCACGGATCAGTCAGAACTGGCTCTGCGCAGGCAGCTGGCCAGTAGCAGGCACTCAGAGTTCTTTTGGCCGTTGCTCTCCTTTCTGCTCCCACACACCACACCCATCCCCATCCAGCCTGGCTATGGGCAGGGAGCTTGCCGTCTGCAGCCACCTCCAGCCACCTGCTGTGCACCTGCACTTTCAAAACAGCTCCTGCAGACAGGCTTTAGAGGCAGGACCGACAGGCTGACTCATTCTGAGGGAGACTGCCTATAGCTGGCCAGCCTCTTCAAATGTGTAAGGTCCTTCCCACCCCCTCCTGGGGAGGAGGCTCATTTCCACTACTTCCTACCTCATCAGCTGCCATCATCTCCGTTTGAATGTAAGGAATAGAGCACTGCGTTAGGAACCAAGACACGGGGCTCCAGCACTTTTTCTGCCTTTAACTAGCTCTCCTCATGCCCTCCTTGGGACATTACTGGAAAGGCTTGGATATACAGACCAAAGTTCGATGATGATGATGATGGTGGTGGGGGTGGTTTGCAGCAGGCTTTTTCCTTCCCACACTGGTAACTTGAATAAGGCAAGAAACAATGCTGAATCACCCTGGAGTGTGTTTCATGTCTACCTCATGCCCCTTGATGATAACTTGAGGGCTCTGGTCCTTTTCTGTTGCCTTCGGGAGCCCAGTGAGTCTTACCTTGGATGTGAGTGTGCGAGTGAGGGTGACCTCTGTGGCCTTTAGAGGAGGGCTCCTTCTTCCCTATCCTTAGAGTCCTGTCCTCTTCCCTGCTCTGGTTTACAGCGACATTTTTCTTGCTGGCTCCCTGCTTCAGCCTCAGCCCCATCCTGTTGCAGCCAGAATGATTGTTCCAAACACAAGGATGCACCTGTCCCTCTTGGACCTCAGTCCTTCAGTGGCTCCCACAAACCTCCGGATAAGATGAACCCGTAATTCAAGGCCTTCCACCATCTGGCCCTCCTTTACCTCCTGGTCTTAGCCCTTCTTCCTCTCCCCCAGGGGGTCCTGGCCAATCCGGACCACGCTTCCTTCCACTCTCGCCACCCTTCTGTCTAGACTGTCCTCCTCTTTACTGGACGATGTCTGTTGTCCTGGTACCCAGGGCTTAGTCCCGCTCCGGTTTGCAAGGGGCCCCTCCGGGGTCGCAGGGGGTGGATTGGGGGTCGGTCCTTCCCGAGGCGGCCGCCAGGGGGCGACAGGAGCGGCTCCAGATGACAGCGGGAGGCCGCGAGTGGGGGAGGGAGGAGGGACCGAAGGAGCGCGGATCCCGGTTCTCCGATCGCAAACTCCGAGCCACAGCTTTCCGCGCGCACCCGAGCCTCTGGCCGCCCGCTCATCCCGACGCCGAACGGGGCGCAGCGGGAGCTCGTGCAGGGCGGGCGCGGGGCGGCGGCGGCGGCCGTCCATGCGGCGTGCTCGGGGCTGCCTGGCGCCGGGAAGCACGCGGGGGCGAGGCGAGGCGGCCGCCGGCCGATCCGGGACGCGGACCGCCAGGTGAGCAGAGCCGCCCGCGCCGCGCGCCCCGCGCCCCCTGCGCCCCGACCCGGCCGGGGCCGCTGCCCTCCTCTCGGGCCCGCTCTGGACCGCAGGACGCGATGGCGCGGGCGGCGGGGCGCAGTGGGTGTGTCGGGGGCGCCGCGGGGCTGCGCCCACACGGGGCTTGGGGAGCCAGCGCGCGCTAGGTCCGTGCCGACGGCTGTGCCGCCTCTCCTTCCCTTCGCTTTCCTTCCACTTCGCTTCCCTTCCCTCCTTCCCTTCCTTGGGGATTTGCTCTGTCCCAGCGCCAGCACTCACCCCGCCACCCTCCAACTCTGAAACTCTAGGGACAGCCAACGTGGGCCGTTCCGCAGTCGGGGCCCCGCGCTCCCTGGGCCGGGGTCGAGGGGGGCCGGCGAGTGTACACCCAGCCCGTGCGCCCCAACCGCAGCCTCGCCTTCCTTCTACCCCGGGCCGGAGAGCTGGTCGGTCTCGGTCCGCGCGTATCGAGCCCCAGCCCGGGGCCTCGGCCACGCCGTTTTCTAGAAAGCCTCAAATCCTTGTGTGTGTCTGAGCTAAGCCGCTGCAGCCCAGCGCCTCTGGGAGCCGGAGTGGATGGGTTGTTTCCGCCAACTCCCGAGACTTCCTCAAGTGCAGCCCAAGTACCTGCAGTCCCTTGGCGCGCTTATAGAATTGGCTGTTCCAGAAGTAGCTCGTGGAGCTTTAGAGATCTGCAAGTTAGCATATATTTTTTTTCTTTGAAATAACATCAGCCCTAACTTGGGAAGTGGATTTCAGGGCGTTCTCAGGCCCACTTAGCATCTGGAAATTGTGGGTCTGGTGTTTCCTAAGCAGTCTACACCCAGCCCTGGCTCCCCCCCACTCCCAGCCTCCCCTACTGCCTATTAAATGTGCATGCTTCCGTCCCTTCGGGTCTCTTTTTTGGCCCCCCCCCCCCCCCCCCACGCCGCACAGTAAGTGAATCCGAAGCTTCGGACCTGGGTAGCTGAAATGATTGTGGGATGCCTGTTGGAATTGGGAATACGAGACATGGAGGGAGACCCGAGAGAGGTCCAAGAAATCATCTTGTCCAACTGTCTGCACAGCTGAAGGCACCCAGGCACTGAGTAATATTCTAAAGATTTTTCAAAGCTCACACAGCTCTTAAAACCTGCACAACCTGCGTATGTCTTTACTTCATTGATTAAGGGGTGATGAAGGGCTTAATAGGATCTTACTGGGTCTCCATATACAAAGAAACAAACATTTTAAATACGCGATTTAAATACGGTACTACTCAATTCCTATAGCTTTTTGTTGGCACCATAGCTGAATTCCTTGGAAAACAAAATCCTAGCCCTGGAATTAATACGAGGAAGCCGATGGGAGTCCTGGGACTTTCCCATAAACCTCTGCAGGGCTGGAGCAGGGATTTCCCAGAGGTCCCGGCCTGGGAAATGCGTTTGGGTGATCAGAATCCTGGAGTCCCTATGGAATAAGCCACCTGGCTGGCCTCTCCTGAGGAGGGCTGGTCAGATGAGCTCACGTGACCGCCGCCACGTGCAGCCGGGTAGTTCTTTATCTCCTTGTCAATATCTCCTGCCCTGAAGAAATCTTTCTAACTGGCTGCTAGGGAAAAAATGAGTAAAATTAAATACAGTCCAGAGTTTGGGAGTAAGATCAGGGTTGGATGTTTTGACTGAGAGTTTTTTTTGGGGGGGGGGTTGTTTGTTTGTTTTGTTTTGTTGCCTAGAAATGCTTATTGTCATTGCATCCAATTATCCTAGAGTGATGGGGCATTACCCACCCCCACTTCTCCGTCCAGCATTTCTCTGCACAGCACTTGCCTCCCAATTGGCTGGAGTCTCAGTGTTTGAATGCCCTCGATGCCCCCATCCCGTCCCCCACATTTAGAGCCCGCTCATTACTGAGTTCCTTCCACATTCTTTTGTGATATCGCAGGGGATCATTTTCCTGTCTCCCTTCCCTTTGCCCCCTCCATAAACCATGTCCAGGTTACAGTAATAATCTCCCCTCTTGACTCCCAGCTACGAATCACTTTCTTCGTTTTAATCCATCTTCTTTCCTGCTGACAGGTTAATATTCCTAAAATTCTGATTTCACCACATCATTCTGCTCAAGAAATTACAATGGCTCCCCAGGATTAACTTCTATTTAATTCTTCTCCAACCGATATTTTTGGGCATCTGCTGTGTTCTAGGGACTGCTACCACGTGCTGAGGCTTAAACTCGGAACAGGACAATATCCGTGCCCTGGATCTGTTGACAGGCTAACAGATGATAGATAGCCACCCGGGAGAGAAAAAGATGTAAAAAAAAAAAAAAAAAGTAACCACGAAACAATGCGGAACCTTGGGGACGCAGATGAGGGAGAAGATTTTTCTGCATGGGAGGAGCTAGGAAAATTACAGCTGGGCTTTGAGGCATGAGGAGGAGTTCAAAGAGATGGGAAAGGCTGGAGGTAGAGAGGGCATGCCAGGCGGAGGGAAGAGATTGAGCAACGATCTAGCGACGTGAACGTGCTGGTATGGACATGGTAGACAAGGCCAAGATCAGTCTTCGTCTGGGCATTGGAATTGTCTTAATTCAAGTCTGCTGATCCAAGAGCAGCCCACCTCTTTCCTGCCTGATGTACCCAGTGTGTTTATAATGGTCTTGTGTGAGCTCTAACCGCAGCTCAGAAATTCAGTTCTGCCAGGAAGTGTACCCCAGCCTCTCTTGCACACACCTGTCTCTGTCCTCCCTGAACCCAGCTGAAGTGCTCCCCTGCCTCCTTTGCATTTACTGTGTATGCAGCCTGACATGTCCTAGTGGGCCAGCCTCATCTCCCAGGCATCCTGAAGTTTCTCCTGACTGGCCCCTGGGCTTCTCCTTCCTGAGCCCTTCCAGGCTGTGTAGCCCGGTGCCAGCTCCCGACTGGGTTGGACCTTCCTTCCTTTGGTCTTCTTCTCTCCCCTTTCCCCAACCGTTTATCTCTCTTCTTCTGTGCATGCAGAATTGTGATAGGTATTTACATCTGCGTGGATGTAAGGGTTCCATACGTATTTATTGACTCTTCTCTGTGAAAATAGTGGATGAGCCGTGTTAGGCCAGGAGCCATAGCATGACACGGGCGGGCGCCGGGAAGGAGGAGCCGCGGTGGGATGCTCTCTGGCCGGAGGATGCCTTGTGGACTCTTGCCCTCCTTCGGAACCGCCCCTTCCCTCCTCTGTGGGTCCCGTGGGCTGACGCTGGGATCCCTCCTCACTTCTGGGCCTGTGTTGCCCTTTTTTCTCTCTCCAGCCCTTCAGAACTGACTTCTCTGGTTTCTGGAGCCTCGCTGGCCCGATGACCTCATTCAGGTCACGTTTAGTGAGCGCTGGGGTGTGTTATGCCTGATGCCTTAATCCTCCTAGCAACCTGTGAGGGAGACAGTATAATCCGCATTTTACAAGGAAGAAAACTCCAGCTTACTTGCCTTGGGTCAACAACTCAGGTTTTGAACCTAAATCTTAGAACCCAGCTCCCTAAGTCAGGTGCTGTTTACATTATCTTTCTGTTTCCTGAAAGGCTTGTCTGCGGAACGTCTGAATCTGAATTAGGGTCTGCTGGGAAGACACTCAGAATCCAGGGTGGAGGCTGGGCCTGGGAATTGGCATTTTTTTAAGACTGCCTCAAGTGATTGGTTGTTCTACACCCTGGATTTGAGGACCACTGCCCTAGGCTGCCTTAACAGCGAGGTTTTAGTGACAGGTGATGAGCTAATAAGCCACTTTATCCCAGGTCACAGTGTCCTTTTTTAACAGAGGCCTTGACCTTGACTCTAAGGAGTGAGCAATGGTGCATCGTGGCCCCAGCCAGGCAGACAGAGAGCCCTGTTTTAGTCAAAGGGATCTTCAGTTCAGTCCTGAACTGCATGCTCCCCATCCCCTCCCTGCAAAGGTACGCAAGCCCAGCCCCCACCAGGCTCCTTGTGAATTTATTTCTGGGCCTGAGCAAGGCTGAGGGAGAAGGATCAGGTAGGTTGGTTCCAGAGCCCCAAGTTTTCTGACGTAAAAAATGGGCTGGGACCCCCAAATAGGACTGAACATGCCGTGCCAGCCCCCCTTCCCTGCTGGCCTCGTGAGTCGCCCCTTCCTCCCCAGAGCGGGGTCTGCTCACCAACACATCTCCTTTGTTCTACAAGCTCTTATTTTGCCCCCTTTCTCAGTTTCAGCCATGTGTGACAGCGGGATGGCCAAAACCTGGGGGGCTGGTGTGAGGACGGGTGGACAGGCCCCCCAAGCATTAGGGAGAGGCCCAGCATGGAGTAGGTGCTCAATGCCTGTACTCATCCTGTTTCTCTTACCTTCTCTGTACCCAATCAGGGTTTGGCAGGGAGTTGGCCCCCAATACATGTGCTATAAATATATATATATACACACACACATAATCTCAGGCCCCCTCAAGTCCAGGGGTTTGTGTCGGAAGGGCCAAATATTGCAAACTTATATTCCAACCCAGCAAATCAACACCCGTAGCTGTGCAATAATAATAATAATGATGATGATGAATTATCCATTCAACATCCCCTCCCCACCCCACTTCCTTCCCCTTCCTTGAGATTCCTCAAGGAAGAACCCCAGGAACAGATGGGCAGCTGTGTTCTCTGCTGATGGCTAGCTATCCTGGAAGAGTGGTTTCTTTCTGCTCATCTCTTTCCGTTTTTACCTCATCTTCCCACTGTGTATATCGCTGTCCCCTCCGGTGAGCCCTGCAGAAGCAGGTCCCTTCAGTGGTACCCCACGGTGTTCTCCCTCGGCCCTCTCCTCTTGGGCGTGGTCCAGAGGACAGAGAGCCAGGCTGTCGACACAGAAAGGTGACCCTGGGCAGCTCGGGGCCTGGGCTGGGCAGCAGGCGGGCCCGCCCCACCCTCCCCGCCCGCTGGCTGGCTGCCTGAGGGCTGGCCAGCAGTGAGGACCCAAGTAATGAGTGATTAATGGGCGCCCCATCTAATCTCCTGCCAGGGGAAATGAAGGGCCAGCCGTGGGCTGGGGCTCGTCATGACCTGCTCCAGGTGGGCTTGGAATGCACCCAGCTCAGGATGGGGATTAAGGCTTGAAAGACAGAGGAAATGAGATGTTAACCCTTTAGGCCGTGGCCCTCTGAGCCCCAGCAGGGAAATCGCCAGGGAATTATGTACAGGCATCTGATGAAAGGGGAGCATGGCCTTTGATTTATGGCTGGGATGCAGCCACATCACCACGGTGTGGGGGGGGGGGGGCACGGGGTGACAAGCCACGCCTTTGACTTAACCATTTTTCTTGGAGGCTCAGTCAAGAGAGATTAATTTCTTAGGAACATGGATGCATGGACAGCTGGGAGGCTGCTCTACCTGATTCCTTCTTGGAAACCTTCCGATCCTATCAGCAAGTTACAAATTGGTAGTTGCCAAACAGACTTTTCCTCCTGAAACGCAGTGCCTCTGACCACGTGTCATTGCAAGACAGAGAGGAGGGCGTGTGGCCCTGGCTGGCCCACATCTCTAGGAGTAGGGTCCACCTTCTCCTGGGCCGGGCAGCGGGCGCAGGGATGCTGAGGGTGGGAGCCCCGCGGAGCCAGCTCCCTGGGCTCCCGCCTGGCCTCCACTAAGCTGTGGCTTCCTGGACAGTTTCCTTTTCTGCTGTGATTTTCCGGTCTGTGGAATGAGGGCAATAATAGTACAGAGCCCAGGTGAGATGCACGAGAGCGCAAAGTGCTCACTGCAGACTTAGACCCGTGGGAGTGCCGTCCTGTTCCCCCGGCTTTTCGGGCCGAGCCCAGAGACCACGCTTCTCTGCGAAGGGCGTGAGCAGCTTCTCCTCCAGGTCTCTAAGCCTTGCTGTGGGGGAACTGACGATGCTCTCTCTGATTGATCTCGTTTGTTTGACCCCTGACCCTCACATGCCTTGAATTCTGGACCCCCTCTTCCCTCCCTCTGCTGCTGACTCCCTGGCCTCCAGCTGCCCTTTGGATGACACTGCCCTGCCCCTCGCCCCCTGCCTACATGCTCCCCGGCCAGACGCGGTGGATGGGCAGGGACGCCTGCCTGGTCCTCCTGTGGCTTGCCCGCTGCGCGCAGCCCGTGGCCAGCCTTGCTGTGACCTGACGGCCCCAAGCGAAGCGGCTGAGGGTAGAGAGGGCAGTTGCCTTGCGAGCAGAATTAGGAACAGTGGAGACAGTCTGATCCGGATGCAAGTCACAGCTCTGTCCCCTGTTCTGGTTTCTCTGAACTCCCATGGCCTCATCCTTGATTGAGGCTAATAATAGTAACACTTATCTAATGGTTGAGAGGAGGGTCACAGCCGACAGTGGACAGGAGGCCCTTTGGACGGCGGGGGCGGGGGAGTTTACTGCTGGTTATAAGGCGAGCCTTCAGCGTGGAGCTGTGTCTTCAAGCTTTGAGTCTCATTAGAGGGTGTGTACTGACATCCTAGCCTCTGGCTCCTTTAGTGTCTTTGTCAGAACAGACAAGTACCCAGGGCCTGCTTGATTTTAGTGATGTTCCAGTGAGGGCCCAGGGTTTCATTCTGCTTGAAGTTTAAGGGATCTTTTGGCCTGCTGAGGAGAAGGAGCTACCATTTATGGAGCTCCGTATCAGGTCCTGGGATTTACCTGCATTAAGTTATTGCGTTCTCTCAATAATTCATGTGAGCTAGACATTATTATTCCTATTCTACAGCCTAGAAAAGTGAGGCACAGAGAGGTTAAGGAACTTGCACCTGCTCACACAGCAAGTAGATGTCAGAGTGATGTTTGAATTTCCAGTCATCTGACTCCAAACCGTGTGCTCTGGGCAAACTAATGGGCTAGTTAGTGCCTCAGTCTAATTGTAACCCACTGGCAAGTCTAATGGTAACCACTTAAAAGTCTAATTGTAACCCACTTACAATTTTTTAAAAATTGAGATGTAATTCACATACCATAAAATTCACCATTTTAAAGCATACAGTTTGGTAGTTTTTAGTTTATTCACGGAGTTGTGCAATCATTACCCGTTATGTAATTCCAGAATATTTTCATCACCTTCAAGAGAAACTCCATACCCATTAGAAGTCATTCCCCATCCTCCCTCCCCACCAGCCTCTCTGGATTCTGGACATTTCAGATAAATGGAATCCTACAATATGTGGTCTTCGGCACCTCGCTTCTTTCTTAAGATTAATGTTGTCATCCCTCTTGAAGCATGGATCAGTACCTCATTCCTTTTTATCACCACGTAACCCACTCTTAAAGTAAAATCTAAGGCGATTTTGCTTAGAGAAGGGATGGAGTTCCAGCCTCAAAACAGATGCAGCATCCAGGAGAGCTCATTCTTTACTGTGGGCAGATGTGAGAGAACCGGAAACGTCAGGGCGGGTGGAGCGAGTGCTCCTGCCAGTGTGGAGGTGCAGGCGGGTGCGGGCCTGGCTGGCTTGCTGCGCCCGGGATGCCCGGGATGCCCAGTTGCTCTCCTCCAGACACCTTGCTGCACCGCCCTTGGCTCACGCGGTCGGTGGAGTCTGTCGGGAGATGTCCTGGACAGGTGGCGTGGGTGCAGTGGACCTGTGCCCGGGAGGTGAAGCGGGCCGGGGGTGGGGTGGCCTGGGGTGGGGGCTCAGGAGCGACCTTTGTCATAGTCTGTCCAGCGTGGGCGCTGCACATCGGCTGTGGCACTTGTAACCCAGGTGGACCGCGGTGGCAAACTCGGCCTGCAGATTACGCCACTGCTGATTTGCTGGTTAGGTTTCTCAATCAGACTTGATTTTTTTCCAATTACAAAGATAAGGTATATTTATTGTAGAAAACTTAGGAAATAACAGAAAAACACAAATGATCCATAATTCCCCAACCAGTGATCCAGTGATGACCATTATTTGTAATGTGTGCCTTTGTAGTCTCTCTCTCTACACACACACACACACACACACACACACACAGTTTTATAAAATTGGTATCATGCTAAACATATTGTTTGGTTCAGTACTTTTTTTCACTTAACACTAAATCATAAACATTTTCCCTAGATACTAATTATTCAGTATTCTTCCAAAACGTGGTGTTCTTAATGGCTGCAGAGTATTTTTAAAAATGTTACTTTTTGCTTAAACAGCCCCCTATTGGGGGACATGTTGTTTTTGGTTTTTCAGTATTATTTACAAATAAAAGTGCTTGTTTTGTGCGTGTTTGGGGTACTTCTGTTAATGCATTAGTGCTGTTTGGGGGACAAAAGATACAAATATTCCAAAGGTATATGATACATATGGGCCAATTGGCCTTCCAGAAAGACTGTATAATTTATGATTCCACAAATATGTTTTTTTTAACTTGACATTTACTGTACATGTAACTTTACCCAAACTTCCCTCCCTCCTCTTTCTGCCCTCCTCGGCCCCTCTCATATCTACATAGTACACTAACTGCTTACACCCTTCTGTTTTCTCCTTGATATTTGCCTGGAAGCACATGCACATCTGTCTTTTTTACAGACTGTGATTTTGTGTAAACATTTCTCTTGACCTAGTCAGGCTTCCCATTTTTAGGCATAAATGACAATTTCCATCATTTTAGTTCGTGGTCTCAGTTGATTCTAGTTTTTCCCTAATCAAAAAATTAGTAACTAGCGGGGCACCTGGGTGGCTCAGTAGCTTAAGTGTCTGCCTTCTGCTCAGGTCACGATCCCAGGGTCCTGGGATCGAGCCCCACATAGGGCTCCCTGCTCGGCGGGGAGTCTCCTTCTCCCTCTGCGGCTCCCCCTGCTTGTGCTCACTTTCTCTCTCTCTCTCAAATAAATAAATAAAATCTTAAAAAAAAAAAAAAAGAAAAAATTAGTAACTACCAAGGTCCCTGTTCAACTTGCTGTTATTTTTCTCCCCGCCACCTCTTCTTCTCCTGCCCCCATCTCGTGTTCTGTTTGGAAATTCAGTTCCCAGCCATGTAATGACCAGGTCCAAAGCCAGAGCCATTCCCATAGCGATCCGTGCAGCTCAGAGGCGCTGCAGAGAAGATGCACCTGGGAGGCTCAGGTGGGAGTGCTGAAAAACAGAAGGGGGGCTTGTTTTCTGTCTTCCCTTTCCCTCTTCGTTTCCGTTCTGTCCTCAGGCGGGCACTGGGGCAACTCGGCACCTCACTCCTAGCAAGAGGCGTGGGGAGATGCGGCCTCCCTGACTTGCACACAGGGAATCCTGTGAGCGTTCATCGGGTGCTCACCTGGAAATGGAATTGTGCAGTGTGTGCTCTTTGGTGCCCGGCTGCTTCCTCTCAGCAGAGTGGGGCGGGAGGTCTCGCAGCTTCCGAGGTCATGTTCCTCTGCTGGTGGGGGCGGGTTCCGTGTGGGCAGCTCTGGGCAGTCCCTTACTCCTGCATCCAGTGCTTTCTGAGCCTCTGGGGCCCCTCAGGTAGCAGCTCCCTGCGTTGTCAATGGTGTGAACTCCAGTCCTGACTCTGCCACTTACTGCCCGTGCGGCTGGGGACAGGTGGTCTTAACCTCCTTGAACTTCAGCTTCCTCCTGTGTGAAATGGACCAGGAGTCGCGGTAGGCACCGTAAGAGTTAGAGGAGACAGTGTTCATCTCTGTGATGAAAGGAAGGGCCTCCAATGGTGCCTTACTTACCATCTTGAAGATAAAGAAGATGGTCTTCCTGCCTGGGGGTGGGGGGGGTACTTACAGCCTTGGGGAGGGGGCAGGCCGAGAGGATGATGGGTGCGATAAACATTATGCAGTAGGAAGGCTGGGGGCCAAGAGAGGGGCATCAGACTGACTGGTGGGGAGTTCAGAGACTTGAGGGGGCCCTCAGCGTAACAGGGAATCAATGTGGGTGGAGGGGAAGGAAATAGAAGCCTGCTGGGTCTGATGGGAGGGCTGCATTCTTGAAGACCTCACAGGATTCAGATCTCTCATAATTGACTTTCTTTGTTCCCGTAAAATAAATGCAAAGAGCGTGCTGTGTGCTTGATACATTCTCCCAGAAAGTGTCGTTTTGCTTTAATGTTGCTTTTCCCGTTGTGGATCAGCGTTATCTCTAAGGTTGCTCATAAATTGCTCGATGAGTATCTCATGCCGGCTCTTTGGCTCCCTCAAGAACCACGCTGGTGGTGGTGGTTCATCATCATCATCTTGGTATGTTTTTAATCTGGCACCACTATTTGACAGAGGGCCTAGATCAGGGCTCGGCAGGCTTTTTTCGTAAAGGACCAGAGAATTAGTATTTCAGCTCTGCAGGCTGGATGGGCTTTGTGGCAATGAATCACCTCTGCCTTTTGAGCATGGGAAGAACCATAGCACGTCAAGATGTGGGCCAGGCTGTGTTCTAGTAAAACCTTTTTGTTTGTTTGTTTGTTTGTTTGTTTGTTTTTCTACAGATATCTCAGTTTGAATTTCGTATAATTTTTATGTCATAAAATAGTATCCTTCTGATTTTTTCTATTTTTTTTTTTTTTTTAATTTGAGGATACCACAAAACAGGCAGTGGGTCAGGTTTGGCCTACTGGTCAGAGTTTGTTGACTATAAAGCGCTTGAAAATTGTTTTAAATTATAAAAGAGTGAATGCTAAAATATCCCAGTACTTAACAAAATCACTTGTAGAAGTCCGAATGCCCATAAGAGTATATAGCTTAATTCACAAATTGATTCAAACGATTGTGGGTATTTATCATCTTGGGTGATACCAAGGTAGGCAATTACTTCGACACAGTTTGTAATTCTTTTTTTTTTTTTTAAGATTTTATTTATTTATTTGACAGATAGAGAGCACAAGTAGGCAGAGTGGCAGGCAGAGGGAGAGGGAGAAGCAGGCTCTCCGCTGAGCAGGGAGCCAGATGTGGGGCTCGATCCCAGGACCCCAGGATCATGACCTGAGCCGAAGGCAGCTGCTTAACCGACTGAGCCACCCAGGCACCCCTGTAATTCTTTAAGTAGTTATTCTAACGCGTTAAAAATTTTTAATCGTATCATTTCAAAATTTAGGCATCAAATGACTTTATTCACATTGTTATCGTCATTCCATCTCCTGATTCCAATTGTATCCCATGAAATTGTTTATTATCATATACTGTTGCGGAGTCTGGCAATTCTGCCTGACTCTCAACAGCATGATGACCTATGGTAAGGGCCTTGGAACTTGATTTTGCCTTGACTTTTTACTGTAGAGGCCCGGGAAGGCATGGAAGGAGGACCCAGACGTATGTCTGGCACATGGTGAACGTGGAATAAACTTTTGTTCCCTCCTTCCCTTTCTCTTCCTCCCCACCCAAAAGTTCTGTATATTTGATCAGCCCCCAAACATGCTGAGCCACTTTGAAACTGTGGCTTTGGTTCTTTCCACACACAGTAAAGTCACTAACCTTTTTAAATGGAAATGAAAACAAAGGCTGTTAGAAAGCAGTTCCCTTTCCCGGGTCACCAGCTTTCCCTTGCAGAAGAATAAGCAGTGCTGGGCTGAGACCGCTGGCTGGCCCGCTGGGACCAGACCAGAGGCCCCAGGTCCCGGGCAGGCGCCTCCAGCTGGGTGCAGACCCAGCTCTCCAGCCAGGAGGGGGGCGCCTGGCCTGCTGGCTGCTCTGAGTTCTGCAGCTCCTGGGTGTATCTTGGTTTCAGGGATTCCAATGGTAGGAAAGCGAGGATCCTCTCCAGATGGAAGACCACCAGCCCCGAAGGTGACCGTGATGCTGTAGCTCTTGGCTCGCGAGTGTGCTTTTGCTGTGTGTCTCGGACAGAAGGCCTGTCTTGAGTAGACGTCTGTTTGTGTTGTTTAGAGGATAATGGTGCATAACCACGTGTGCTTTCTGGCCTGGGGTCTGGCAGGATGTGAAAGGAGGCAGCCACTATCCTTTGGCCAGTGAGACTTTTCATTTTGCATTGGCTGGGGGCTGGTATTCTTCCTGCGCTTTAAGAGCTCTTTGGTTTACAGACAAGTGATCTTGGAACCAGGGGCATGGGTGTTGAGTCCTGACTTTGCACGAACTTGCCGGATGACCTCCAGCCATACCTTCTCCATTTCTGGGGTCACTCATTCTTCGTTCCTAAGTGCATGGTGACAACCTAGACCATTTTGGAGGGCTCTTTTCTCAGTTGAGATATGAGGGGAGCCTGGACTTTCATTCTCACCGAGCATCAATAAGACATCCCTCCCTCTCCCCACTGGGGTGTTCAGAGATGGCCTAGTGGGGAGTCAGGACTCTTTTTTTTTTTTTTGTAGTTTTTAATTTTATTATATTATGTTAGTCGCCATACAATACATCATTAGTTTTTGACGTAGTGATCCACGATCCATTGTTTTCGTATAACACCCAGTGCTCCGTGCAGTACGTGCCCTCCTTAATACCCATCACCGGGCTAACCCATCCCCCCCCCAACCCTCCCTCCCCTCTAAAACCCTGTTTGTTTCTCAGGTCCATAGTCTCTCATGGTTCATCTCTCCCTCCAATCCCCCCTCCCCCATTTTTCCCTTCCTTCTCCTAATGTCCTCCATGCTATTCCTTATGTTCCACAAATAAGTGAAACCATATGATAATTGACTTTCTCTGCTTGACTTATTTCACTTAGCATAATCTCCTCCAGTCCCATCCATGTTGATGTAAAAGTTGGGTATTCATCCTTTCTGATGGCTGAGTAATATTCCATTGTATATATGGACCACATCTTCTTTATCCATTCATCTGTTGAAGGGCATCTCGGCTCTTTCCACAGTTTGGCTATTGCGGACATTGCTGCTATGAACATTGGGGTGCATATGGCCCTTCTTTTCACTACATCTGTGTCTTTGGGGTAAATACCCAGTAGTGCAATTGCTGAGTCATAGGGTAGCTCTATTTTTAAATTTTTGAGGCACCTCCACACTGTTTTCCAAAGTGGCTGTACCAACTTGCATTCCCACCAACAGTGTAAGAGGGTTCCCCTTTCTCCACAATCTCTCCAACATTTGTTGTTTCTTTCCCTGTCCATTTTGGCCATTCTAACTGGTGTAAGGTGGTATCTCAGTGTGGTTTTGATTTGGATTTCCCTGATGGCTAATGATGATGAACATTTTTTCATGTGTCTGTTAGCCATTTGTATGTCTTCTTCAGAGAAATGTCTGTTCGTCTCTTCTGCCCACTTTTTGACTTGATTATTTGTTTTTTGGGTGTTGAGTTTGAGAAGTTCTTTATAGATTTTGGATACCAGCCCTTTATCTGTAGTGTCATTTGCAAATATCTTCTCCCATTCTGTGGGTTGCCTCTTTGTTTTGTTGACTGTTTCCTTTGCTGTGCAGAAGCTTTTTATCTTGATGAAGTCCCAAAAGTTCATTTTTGCTTTTGTTTCACTAGCTTTTGGAGATGTATCTTGAAAGAAGTTGCTGTGGCCGGTGTCAAAGAGGTTACTGCCTACGTTCTCCTCTAGGATTTTGATGGATTCTTGTCTCACATTGAGGTCTTTCATCCACTTTGAGTTTATCTTTGTGAATGGTGTTAGAGAATGGTCGAGTTTCATTCTTCTGCATGTGGCTGCCCAATTTTCCCAGCACCATTTATTGAAGAGACTGTCTTTTTTCCATTGCATGTTTTTTTCCTGCTTTGTCAAAGATTATTTGACCATAGAGTTGAGGGTCCATATCTGGGTTCTCTATTCTGTTCCATTGGTCTGTATGTCTGTTTTTGTGCCAGTACCATGCTGTCTTGGTGATCACAGCTTTGTAATATAGCTTGAAATCGGGCAACGTGATGCCCCCAGCTTTGTTTTTCTTTTTCAACATTGCCTTGGCGATTCGGGGTCTTTTCTGATTCCATACAAATTTTAGGATTGTTTGTTCCGGCACTTTGAAAAATGTCATTGGAATTTTGATCAGGATGGCATTGAAGGTATAGATTGCTCTGGGTAGCATAGACATTTTAACAATGTTTATTCTTCCGATCCATGAGCGTGGAATATTTTTCCATCTTTTTGTGTCTTCTTCAATTTCTTTCATGAGTGTTTTGTAGTTCCTAGAGTATAGATCCTTTACCTCTCTGGTTAGGTTTATTCCGAGGTATCTTATGGTTTTTGGTGCTATTGTAAATGGAATCGTTTCTTTAATTTCTCTTTCTACAGTTGTGTTGTTAGTGTATAAGAAAGCAACTGATTTCTGTGCATTGATTTTGTATCCTGCCACATTACTGAATTGCTGTATGAGTTCTAGTAATTTGGGGGTGGAGTCTTTTGGGTTTTCCACATAAAGTATCATGTCGTCTGCGAAAAGAGAGAGTTTGACTTCTTCTTTGCCAATTTGAATACCTTTTATTTCTTTTTGTTGTCTGATTGCTGTTGCTAGGACTTCTAGGGAGTCAGGACTCTTAACACCACCCAGTAGTAAGGAGGCTATTTGTCCCCCTTTCCCTCCCACCAGTGGTGCCAGTGGAGGCCATATGAGGCACGGTAGTGAGGCATTCCTACCCCTTCCAGCCAGGGAAGTATCAATGGAACCTGCTGGAGAGCTGAACTCCTATCCCTGCTCAGTAGTTATGATGGGTCCCCCCTCCCCCTGCCAGTGTCAGTGAAGGCCAAGTGGCAAATCTGGGCTTCCCTCTCCCCCGGCCATAATGGTAGGTTTACATAAGATCTAGAGCCTCATAACACGATACCTAAAACATCCAGGTTTTGATTGAACATTACTCATCATACCAAGAACCAGGAAGAGCTCCAACTGAATGAGAAAGGACAATCAAGGCCAACACCAAGATGATGGCGACGTGAGAATTATCTGGCAAAGCTTTTAGAGCGGCCGTCATAAAATACTTCAGTGAGCAACTATGAACGTGCTTGAAACAAATGAGGAAAAAACAGAAAGTCTCAGAAAAAAAGAGCAGACATAAAGGAGAACCAAATGACAGCTTTTGAATTGAAAAATATAACAACTGAAATAAAATCTCATGGAGATGATGGAGGAAAAAATCAGTGAATTTGAAGCTGTAACAATAAAAATTACCAGATCTGAGCAACAGAGCGAAAACAGACTGGGGGAGGGGAAATAAAGGACAGATCCTTAGGAAGCTGTAGGACTATAATAATGTCTCTGAAATCCTAAGACAGAAGAAAGAAGGTGGGACTGAAAAATACTTAGTGAACTAAAACTTCCTGGGGTTAGGCTAAGATACAAACCCACAGAATCAGGAGGCTTTAGTGAATCCCCAACAGGATAAACCCAAAGAAATCCGTACCGTGGTACATCATAATCGAACTTCTAAAAATAATTTTGCAAAAAAAGAATGTGGTAGGAGGAATCAGTCTGCCAGGTTTCAAGACCTCTATAGCTACAGAAATTCAGACCGTGTGGTGTTAGCAGTGGGTCGGGCACATAGGTCAGTGGCACAGAATAGAGAACCCAGAAACATGCCCATCTGATTGCTGACAAAGGTTCACAGGGAAATCAGGGACACAGTGTAATGATCTCAGTGATGAGCGGGATGATAGAGTGGGGAGGAAAGAGTCCTGAGATAATAATCAGAGAGGTCAGAGTCCTTCCCCCGCATGCACAGCTCATTCGTGGAAGCTGTTATTGTTGATATTTTTCTTGTCCTGGTTTGGGTCACAAGGAGCGTCAACAAAGCAGACACAAGAGACAGAAAGAGAACAGATTTGCACAGCCATTGAAGCTAGAGAAAAGGGGTATGGTAACAGTTTCATTCTGCTACACCTGATTGCCTTGTATTGTCCCCCTTGACCTCTGTGTGACCTTTGACTCCAATGACTTGCTTCTCTTGGTTTCCTTAAGTATATTTCCTAATTCATGACATGGCTGTCTGTTTCACATTATCATAATCTTTTAATCACAGCACCTGATTTCGGCTTTACCTAATACCAGCCCATCACAGAATTGTGTAAAGGAAGTAAGACTAATTTGCTAGGCTTCTGCTGCTTTCTGGGAGGATATATGGAGCCTTTTGGCATACACGGTACAGCAGTGATTGCTACAAATCATTGACTAGATTTCTATCACTTAAAAAAATAATGACATAATTCGAATGTCAATGCAGAAGCCCCAAGAGCCAAGCAAACAAAATGGCAAATCCTTTCCCCTGATGTTCGGAAGCACCAAGGGCAGAGCGTGAGGCTGGCTGATTTATGGCGGCCGAGGCGTACTGAGCCAGGACGTGTTCTGGCCGGGCAAATGCGTGCGGGCACTGAGGAAATCTCCGGGAGCTGAGGCCAAAGCCGCCCTGCAACGAGCAGGGCAGAGCACAACCTCACCCACGGCAGCACCCCCGGCTGGGGCCCATGCTGCGGCCTGCGTGTTGTGCACTGGGTCAGCGTGAACACGAGCAGCTTTCCTGGAAACGTGTCTATGATGTAGCGTGTTAGGAGGCCCGGGAGACAGCTATCCAGTGGCCTAGGTTCAGATCCTGCTGCTCACTTACTAGTTCTGGGACTGCGGACAAACTGCTTCACTGCTAACAGCCTCAGCTTCCTTTTCTGTAAAATGGGGAGATCGAGGGCACCTACCTCCTAGGTTGTCTTGAGAACATATATAAATGTGCCTAATTTTTTTTTTTTAAAGATTTATTTATTTATTTGAGAGAGTGAGAATGAGAGAGAGAGAGTACATGAGAGGGGGGAGGGTCAGAGGGAGAAGCAGGCTCCTCGCCGAGCAGGGAGCCCGATGCGGGACTCGATCCAGGGACTCCAGGATCATGACCTGAGCCGAAGGCAGTCGCTTAACCAACTGAGCCACCCAGGCGCCCCAAACGTGCCTAATTTTATAGAAAACTTTTTTCCTGAAAGAAGACCACATGCACTGTGTTCCTCCCAGCCCTGAAGTCTCGCCTGGACCCATTTTGTAGATGAACGTGGCACTTGCCCTCTACGAATCTGTTCTTTTACTGTTAGTGCTTCTGGTACACCCTTCTTCCCCGATACGTGTGTGCACGTGCACACACACACGCACATGTGCATACACGCACACGCACAGATGTACACACTGCTTGCTGGAGTGGCAAGAGGTCATTTGCAGGTGGCAGGACCTGAGTTTGTATCAGAAGGAAAGGAGGTGGAGCAGGAGGTTGGCTCAGCCTGAGCCAAAGCTGCCGTTAGTCCCATGGCCACCTGCCTTTGACCAAGCTGGTTTTTGAAATGAGCTGGCTCAGCATCCTGGGAGAGGGCCCGGGCCACAAATCTGTGGTTCCCATGCAGAGCTCAGTTGTGGGAGTCTGATCTTGTTTCCTTTGATAACTACAACCTAGGGATCACAAACTGCTTTTGGCAGAGGGTGCTGGGGAAAGATTGAGTCCTTAGACTGGGGAGGAGGGCTGGGGCTGTCTCTGGGTGTTTTTGATCCCTAGATAGGGTGGCCAGCAGCCCATCACAGCTGTTGATTTGCATGTTGGAGGCTTCTGGAGGGGGCCGGAGAATATCATCAATAGTGTTAATTTCAGAAAGCGTTAGCAATTATTGTGGAAGCAGAGTGGCTGTTCAGAGGCTGGGCTGGACAACGGTACCTGGACAATGGAAACACTGGAGACACAGTATGATCGTTTTGGAGAGAAGGCCCTCCGAGGGAGACTGAATGTAAATGCTCTCTGTCATCAAGGAGCACCTACTGTGCCCCAGGCGCTGTTCTAGGCTTCAGGAACATAAAAAACAAGCCTTTTAGAAGAGTCTTTACTCTTCTGTAGTCTTGTGTTATGGGGGTTCAAAGACAAACACGAATCACAGTGATACATTGTGACAATTGCTAGATCGGCATTCTGCTGGAGACTTACAGGGAAGTAAAGACATTTAACAGGGTTTATCGAGTGCTGTAAATCAAATGACCAAGTAATATTTGGGGAAGAGAAAAGGTCTTTCTCCAGATGCATTTCTGCCTTTGATCCGTAGTATCGTGTCATTTGAAACTGAAAAAACAACTTTGTACAGAAGCAGGAACAAACGGCTCATTTATTTTAAGTATCTTGCCTTCCCGATTTTTCTGACCTTGAATATTCTCCTTAGTTACCTGGGAAACGTTTTTTTTAGGACTGAAAACAAATGTAAACCACATCAGTGTTAATGACCATGAAAATGATGCAATTCGTATTGAAATCCTTAACTCATCTGTGCTGATTACCAATTCCTCCAGGTAAGAAAGGAGAGGTAGGTGTTTTCTTAATTGAGTAACCAAGCCTGCTGTAATGTGTTTGCTTGAAAGTATCCGGGGAGTTTCAATGGCTCTTCAAACATTTTCCCTAAATTGGATTCTGTGGGTTTGCAGGTTGCTCTGGGTAAGCCAGCCAGTTTGCAGAATGGAGGCTCGTTGGGAAGAAATGAATTATGTGGCTGAGTTTGCCTATGACAGAGAAGAAAGGACAAGCCCTGCAAGGGGGTAGGACACAAGAGGGAGCACAGAAGATGGGGAGGGGAATGTTTTTCTGACTGGCTTCGCTCAGCTGGAAGAGGCTAGAAATGTGACCTGGCCGGGGACTCCTCGGGTCTTGGCCTGGAATACCTTGCTGCCTGGGGCCGGATTTCCTGCAAGGGCTTTGGGGTGTGATGACAGCCACCAGAGGGCTTGGGAAGGTCGGCCCCTCTGGAGGCAGCACGGGTCTGTGGTGGGTCAGCACCTTCCTTCTGGTTCTAGGGCAGTCTGCAGCCACTGATAAGTATCAGCAAGAGCAGAGAGAAATCAGATGTGTGCCCTGTTTTCTAAGAAGTCATCTTCTTAGACGTGACTTAGACGTGAAAGTCACACGTCTCTGCTCTGATCATTTAAGCCAGCCCTGTCTGGATGAGGGTAGAAGGCAGTGTCAAATGATGATCTAGTGCATAAAATCTGGGCTCGGGCTGCCTGGATTTAAATCCTAACTCCCTTACCTACTCACTGGGTGGCTTGGAAAAGTGACTTAACTTCTCTGTACCTCCATTTCCCAATGGTACTCCCTTCATGAGACTGTTGTGAGGATGAAATGAGATAATGTATGTCAAGCATGGAGAATGCCATTTGGCACATGGTAGCCACTCGGTAGATGTTTGCTAATATCCTCAGCCTCATGATTATTATTATCTGAAATAATAGATTATTAAGTCACTCATCTTGGCTCACTTTGCTCTAGACGGTATTTATGGCACAGTAAACAATCATGTCCTGAAGTGTTTCATCTGCCATCAAATCTGTGAGGCACACCCAATCCCTTAGGAGAGCATCCATCCATCCATCCATCCATCCATCCATCCATCCATCCATTCATTTACTAAATGTCTAGCTAAGCATGAATCTCTGCTAGGTGGGAGGCAGTGAGTCTAATAGCATGAAAAGAGGACCAGCTCTGGTGTCGGTGATCTGTGCTCAAGTCCCAGGCCT
Source organism: Neomonachus schauinslandi (assembly GCF_002201575.2). Classification (NCBI taxonomy): domain Eukaryota; kingdom Metazoa; phylum Chordata; class Mammalia; order Carnivora; family Phocidae; genus Neomonachus; species Neomonachus schauinslandi. The sequence continues at coordinate 108,931,153 of NC_058411.1, forward strand.
ACCCTCCACCCACCGTGTGGCCTCAGGTTTGTTGTGAGGATTAAATCATATGATTCATGTCCCATATCAGGTGCTTAGTAAAAGCTGGTTCCTGACTCTTCTTCCCCTTGACTGATAATGGAAGACAGTCATGGGTTGACCACTGATGTTGGGAGCCTACATCCTGGTACTTTTGTCCACAGACAACTGGAATGTCAGGTAGGGGGCACTGCAAACAGCCGGCCACGGCTCTGTGGGAAGAAAATTGGCAGAAATGGTGGCAGAGCAAGAAAAGGTGTTGGTGATGTTGGTAAAGACAGGATAGGGCGGAACGTAGGCCCGGTGTGGAGGCTCTCGTTCTGTCAGGACCTTCAGGGGGTGGCTTTCATAAAGGAAAGGGCAGGTTCTGAGACTTGCCCCCACCACATGGTACTGGGTGCTGATTTGGGGTCTGGAACTGCCTCCTAAAATCTCTGGTCCTCATTCTTGTGGCGGTGTATCTCTTCCACCGCCCCAGGGAGTGTGGCTTTTGTCTGCGCGGTTGGTTGCTTTACATTATGGGAGTTCCAGAGGGAGAAGGCCGAGTGTGGGGGGAAGGCGGGGAGGTGGAACTGGACCCTGGAGTTGGGGTGTGGCCTCAGGGTGGGCCTCTCGGAACCCACACACAAGAGGCTGAGCAGATCCTTCACTTCCGGGGTACGCGGAAATCGGGTGGGTTTTTCCAGGAGTTCTGGTCAGGCCATGAGGAGAAGGGGCAGGAAAGATCCTCAGAGGTGGGCCTGTGGGGAAGGGGCAGCAGGATAGTGCCATTGTCCAGGGCACAGTGGCCTCTTCTGGGGTTGGGAGGTGTTTTCTGCCCTGGGTTAGACCTGTCATGGCTCCTCTTTCTGTCTCCACCATACTGAGCCTTGCAACCCCCTGCCTCTTCCACCTGGTGTGTGGGGACTGTGCCGTGAGCCTGACCTGAACCAGGCGACTGTTCAGCCTTCCTGCAGGATTTTTGTGGAAAGGAGACAGGGTCGGGCCTCCATCCCCCAGGGAGCATATGTTCTAACAGAAACTAGATTGTTGGATTTTTTGATCACTGTCAAGAAAAGTTATAAATCAACAGAAGCAAACCTCAAAGAGCAGAATGGGCTCCACAGATAGCATGTTTACTCAACTCGCTAGCTTGGCACAGTATTGCCAGATGAATTTTCAGGAAACCTCACTTTCTTCAAACCTCCCTGGTCCAGAACCTACAACGGCTCTTTCTCGGCCTCTCATCAGAATTCTCCTGGCGCGGCTTTTCAGGGCATTGGATAATGTGGCTTTGCCTCATCTTCATGATTTTATTCCCCCTGGTCAGGTAGAACCCTGCCAGGCCTTCTGGTCTTCCTGAGCAAGGGCATTTAAACAATTCCATGAGCCGTAGCGAGACATGGTTACCCTCCCTGTGTGCGATGGACACCAGTGCATTTCTCTGCTCTTTTGTTCTTTTCTCTTTCATCTTAAAAAGTGCAGGTTATGGGGCACCTGGGTAGCTCATTTGGTTAAGCCTCAGACTCTTGATTTTGGCTTGGGTTGTGATCTCAGGGTTGTGAGATTGAGCCTTGGGTTGGGCTCCCCCCTTGGTGGGGAGTCTGCTTGAGATTCTCTCTTTCCCTCTGCCCCTCATGCCCCTAAAATAAATAAATAAATCGTTTAAAAAAAAGTGCAAGTTATGACCCACAAAATTGATTCCATGACAGACTAAGGGGTTGTGACCCACTTTGAAAAGCAGAACTGACTTAGCACAATAGTAATCATAGACGCACAAGTGAACAGCAGGAAATAGCAGAGCTGCTCCCAGCTCTTCCGGACAAGCTCATCAACCATATCGTGAGATAAAAGTAGTGAATCAAGTCTGATTAAGAAGTTGGTCAAACGATGGACTCTGAAAAACAAACTGAGGGTTCTAGAGGGGAGGGGGGTGGGAGGATGGGTTAGCCTGGTGATGGGTATTGAGGAGGGCACATTCTGCACGGAGCACTGGGTGTTATGCACAAACAATGAATCATGGAACACTACATCAAAAACTAATGATGTAATGTATGGGGATTAACATAAGAATAAAAAAATTTATAAAAAAAAAAGAAGTTGGTCAAAAAACATTCTAGGCTAGTGGCCTCCAAAAAGTTGTTTTGATTGCACCCTCCATCAGTAAAAAATGTTTACACATATAAGTCCCGTGTACTGTTTGGTTATCCTTTTTAACCAATGTATGATGTGACCACATAAAACATACACACCAAATACGCATCTTCAAAGGATGAGATTGGGACGCCTGGGTGGCTCAGCCCATTAAGTTTCTGACTCTCGATTTCGGCTCAGGTCATGATCTCAGGATTGTGAGATGGGGCCCCACATTTGGCTTCATGCTGGGTGTGGAGTCTGCTTGGGATTCTTTCTCTCCCTCGCCCCCCCCCCCCCCCCGCTCACACATGCTCTCTCTCTCTCAAAATAAAAGGATAAGATAAAGATGAAAGAAACCCTATTTTAAGATGACATGCTAATCATGATGGCTTCATTCTATTATCAGCAAATATCTGAAGGCAAAATACACAGAGAGGACGGGGTCCATGGTTCTTAGCAGTGGCTATAAATCTATTTTCAAATTGTGTTGATAATGTAAGCTGTTTTTCTGGTTGACTTCTTGTCAGATTTGGAAACCATTGCTTTGCAGCACACCTCCTTTCTTCAACATTGCCCTTCCTTCCCTGACAAAGCCAGAAAAGCTCAGCTGGTACCTTGTTTTGCTACTTCCATCCACCGGAAATCTGGGGGGAGTCATCACTAGCACTTCTCTTTCCCTCATGCCCTTGGCCATTCATTTACCCCATCCTGGGGATTTATAGCTCTCGATAGGGGGTCAGGTCCTCCCACATTCGCCTTCCATTGACATGTTGTGCCACATTGCTTCCTTCTTCCTCCCATGCCTGTGCACACGGGGCTCCCTCCTTCTGCAATGTCCCCCTCCGCACCGGCTGACACCTGCTTACCCATCAAGCCCCGGTATAACGGTCACTTACTCAGAGGGACCCTTCCCTGACCACTGCCCGGTATACTTTCTGAGGCACCTTACACTTCTTTCCTGGTGCTTATCACAATTGTCATTTTACTTCTGTTTCAGTTTGTTAAAGTGTATAGTCCTCCAGCATCTAGACTCGAAGTTCCCTGGGGAAAGAGACCATGGCTGTGGTGTCGTGTGTGTGTGTGTGTGTTTGTCTAGCACCCAGTTCATGCAATCTTAACAAATATTTAATACTCAGAACAACCCTATGGGTAGTTCCAAACAGGATCCACACTTTACAGATGAGGAAATTGAGAGACAAGAGTGATAATGCCAAAGGTCAGCTGGTTCATGAATGAGCGTGTTGGTCTCACACCTAGGTCGTGCGGGTTACACTTTTACCAGATGCTCGGGATTGTTCCTTCATAACCTGCATACACTGAAGGCTGATTTTACGTCCCATCTTCCTTGCTGATGTCTGACCAGCCCTCTATAGTGATTCTTCTTCTTTTGAACTAGCTTGATTTGTGCGTGGGGTCTCTGTATAACACTATTTACACTGTGCTGTTCTAGATAACACTGTCCTTTTCTCAGACAATTCCATGTCCCTAAATCTTATCCACCAAAGCTAGATTATAAAGCCAGACCCAGCACTGACTCATCCTTTTCTTGAATCTCATAGTAAGTAAATAATTATTGATTAGTTGATTATTACTAGGAGCTCGGCAAAGATTTTGTCCTCCTCCCAAGTCAAATCCTATCTTCGCATATACCCACTGTCCAGCCAAGAGCAAGACAATGCCTTGGATTCAGAGGAGTTTTAACTGTTCCAATTTACACTTGTTGGCCTTCTTCCTGGTGGATCTCAGTGTAACTTCTGGCTGAGACCCAAGACTTTGAGGGTCTTCAATACCATGAGTAATTTCATGAGTTGCTGATGGCTAATTAGAGGTGATTACGGTTAAGAGGCTTTACTTTCTTAATAGCCCCAGAAAGGGCTGGTGGTGACTTTTAAAATCTTGATTATTTTTTCCTAGAAATAGAATGTTCTGATTCTCATTACTGTCTTTCCTTAAGTCCTTATAATTTATCTCCCTCTCCCCTCCACACCCCACTCTCTTTCTAGTAGGAAGGAAATTTGAAGTCCTGGGAAGAATGTGGAAACCAGTGATTTTGGAAAACTGGCTTTATTGGAGAGGACCCCGGGGCACGCCTTGAAACCTTGCTTCATTTAGATGCCTTTCCCTGAAAGGAGGTGTAGGAGGAGGGGAGGCCAGGCCATAGGTTTTCTGCCCAAGTTCTATTAGATTCCAACCAAGCCTCTCCTCCCATCCCAGGCTTTCTGATGCTGTTTATAATTTACCTTTGAAACTGTTGGCTCATTTGACAGTGTTCAGACATTCTGTTCAGTAAAGGCTTCTGAGTAAAGGGGTATTTGCCGGTGAGGGGTTCTGCCGTCCTGTTTTTACTGTGATCACACATTTGAAGCGTCGCTTGACCTCTACTTACATCGGTATCAGCAGAGCGACTTGGGGACGGATGTCGCTCGGTGCCAGGCACTGGGCTGAGCACAGCACATGGGCGTCTGCTCACTGATTCCCCACCACTGTGGCAGTTCTTCAGGCTGCGTTTTTAAGCAGTGTCATTGAGATATAATTTACATAGCATACCCTTCACCGATTTAACATCTACGATTGAATGGTTCTTAATACATTCATAGGATTGTGTGGCCATCACAACAGTGTAATTGGAGACCATTTTTGTCACCCCAGGAGGAAACCTCGTACCTCCCGTTAGCCCCTCCCCACCTTCCTGACCCCGGCAACCACTAAGGTATTTTTTGTCTCTATAGATTTGCTTATTCCGAACATTTCCTATAAATGGAATCATGCAATATGTAGCCTCTTGTGGCTGGCTTCTTTCACTTAGGGTAATGTCTTCAAGGTTCGTCACACTGTAGCATGTATCAGTCTGTTTCTTTTTATTTTTAGGCAGTATTTTTAGCTCTAGGGTACAGTTGGGGAAACGAAGACACACAGAGGTGAAATGACTTTCCTATGGTCACGTAGCCTTTAATAGAGGGAGCTAGATTTCCAACGCCATCTTTAGCCCAATGCCAACTCTATTAGCCGGACTCTGAGATAGTCGTACTAATAGTAATTTATTGAACATCTTTTATGGATCAATCCCTGTGCTGAATGTCCCATAAATTTGTTACCTCATGTGCATACATAATCGGATTTCGATTGGGAAATCTTATAACCACAACTGGGCAGTGGCATTTTTGTTTTAATGTCTTCCATTTGCTCGCTTCTGGTTCCATTGGCCCACTTAGGCTCTAGGATCTTCCTAAGCAAATGATGCTGAAAATAGTATTGTTGTTCCTTCTACAGGAGCTGGACACCACTCCCATCTGCGGAAAATTGGTAACATCTTAGAGGAGCCCTTGCTTCTTCCCGGACGCCCAGCATCATGGTTTCTCATTTCATGGGGTCTCTCAGGTAAGTGGAGAACCTTTTAAAAATGAAAACCGGAAAATAGGAAATTCGATATTTACGTTTTACTGTATGGTCTTTATGGTAACTAGCCTCCTGGGTCTGCATGTCAGTGATCTCTTCGATATACTCTGTACATAGGTGTGGTGAGTTTGCTCTTCACAGGGACCGCTGAGGCCTAGGGAGCTGTGTGCTGCGGGAAGAGGGGCTTGGACCGAGGTCCAAGAGGCTTGGCTGCTACCCTGTGCTCTGCTATTTCCCAGGAGACCTCCAGGATTCAGATTTTTATTTTTGAGTAAAGATGTTCCTGGATCTGTGGATATTTATCCTGGCTGCACACTAGAATTACCTGGAGAACTTCAGATAGTTTGTGTCCTCTGGCCGCATCAGTACCAATTTTGACTTGATTGACCTAGTGTGCTTAAAAAGTGACCTCTCTGGTTCCTTCTGCTCAGAACATCTTGACCTTCACCTGCATTTTTTTATTTGATCCTGATATCAACCAGGCGAGGTAAATAGAACAAGTAGTATTATCTCTGTTTCGTGCATAAGAAGACCATGCGGCCAACTCCTGGATGCACATTGCTTGAGTGTGGGGTCGGGAAGAGAGCTTGGTGCTCTGGAACTGTCGTCCGTGCACCGAGGCTGTTTTCAAATTTTTTTTTTCAATTTAAAAAAATTTTTTATTTTGTTAAATTTTATTTTATTTTTATTTATTTGAGAGAGCGCACAAGAGAGCATGAGCTGGGGGAGGGGTAGAGGGAGAAGCAGACTCCCCACTGAGCAGGGAGCCTGATGTGGGACTCGATCCCAGGACCCCAGGATCATGACCTGAGCCGAAGGCAGGCATTTAACTGACTGAGCCACCCAGTTGCCCCCAAACTTTTCTCTATGCTGATGGACCCTTTTAAAAATTCATCATTCCAAATGCTATGTAAAAACTCAGTATACAAAATGGTCAATGGCAGTATTTTATCAAGATAAATTTATTTCCTAAGTTTGAATCTGTAACATTTACACATTATGAGCTCATTGGGTCTGTTTTGATAAACACCAACATTTAAAATCAGGATTTATGGATGATAGCTCATATATCAGCCTCAGCATCTGGATTATTCTGTGCTTGTCTTGGCTGCATAGTATTAAAAGAATCTTGATCCCTACAGGTAAGCAGTTGCAGTTCCTTTAGGAAGTTCGTCTTGCCATCTCAAGAGATTCTCTAAATAGACTCAGAATCTAGAAAGCAGGGAAGGAAGAAGGTTTTGTTTAAAAGTTGAGTCACTAAGCTGGGTGATAGACACTGGGGAGGGTATGTGCTCTGGTAAGCGCTGTGAATTGTGCAAGACTGTTGAATCTCAGATCTGTACCTCTGAAACAAATAATGCAATATATGTTAAGAAAAAAAAAAAAGAAGAAGAAGAAGGTAGCGGGAGGGGAAGAACGAAGCGGGGGATATCGGAGGGGTAGACGAACCATGAGAGACGGTGGACTCTGAAAAACAAACAGGGTTCTAGAGGGGAGGGGGGGTGGGAGGATGGGTTAGCCTGGTGATGGGTATTGAGGAGGGCACATTCTGCACGGAGCACTGGGTGTTATGCACAAACAATGAATCATGGAACACTTCATCTAAAACTAATGATGTAATGTATGGGGATTAACATAAGAATAAAAAAAATAAATAAATAAAAAAGTTGAGTCACTAAGGATATCTTGTACTTTTTTTTTCTTATACTATACATTAGCCCTAAATGCTTAGAACTTACAATAAAAAATAAAATGGTCTATAATATGTTATTATGGTGGTGCCACATATGATTGCCCAACTAGAGAGCTAGAGGTTTGCTGGGCAGATGCTCTTAGGCCAATGCCTGGCATTTAATTGAGTGTAGTGTGTGTGTGTGAGCTTTAATCTTTAGTTGCTTGTATAATTTTACATGAACAGACATGTGCAGGCCTGAAATCCAAAGACCCATGCAGAGCTACAACCTTCTTCATTAATGTCATTCACAAGCGTGTCACAAAGAGTCAGAGAAGTCAGGAAAAGCTCTATCCTGAGGCTTCTGCAAAATCCAGCCATTCACAGGGCAGCCCAGATCTGTTCAGGGTTAGAATTTGGTAACTAATCTAAATCAGTATGTTTGTATTTTTAAACCATAGTTTGAAAAGTAGTTTAAGAGGTATTTCAAGACACGGGCTATGTATCCTCTTTGTAGAAGCTCCGATATTCCTCTGTCTAACCACAGGGGAGTGAGTGATGCAGTTGGGCCACTGGGTCAGTTCAGAACATATTTGAGCACCAGGACCCAGTGGGGGACAGAGAAGTGGTCACAGTCATATACTGAACTGGATTGAAAAGAAGCAGTGGGTGACCAAAGGTGGGTTCACCATGTGGAAAGCAAGTGTGAGTCTGGCCACCATCAGAAAGGCCCCTGCAAGTACTGAGGATCCTCAAAAATGTGGCAGCCGAGGCCGCACAAAGAAGGCCATGACTTGGGAGAACTCCATTTCACAGTTTTCTTCTTGATGGAATTTCAGTTGATGCCTCTGCAAAAGCAATGAACCTCTCGTAATGACCTGATTGATGGTTGGAAGCCATCTCTCTTCGAGGGCTACCCTCCAGGCTGTGCATTCTCTTGGAGAAATTGCCCACAGGTTAGAAATGAGCAGGGTGGGAGTAGTTGAAAGCTAGATGTGGCCTTGCTACCCTTGGGATGGAACTCTGGAAGTCTTGCCAGGCCTCCAGCGTTTGGATCCTTCCGAAGGGGTTGTTTGAACAGGGCTACTCAGCAGGACATTTCTTCAAGAGTTCTGCTCTAAGGAGAGAGCAAATGTGAGTTCTGAGGATGGGTAATTCTTTGCAAGGGCTAAGCTGGAGCTTTCCGTGAGGTCTCCTTCTTCATAAGCCAGGTACTCATAAACCATTTTGCATTCTGTTTCTAAGGCCTTGTAAATCTAGTTTAATCTGAAAAAACCAAACAAACAAACCAAAAAACAAAACTAGAGTGACTTTTGTATAAATGCTTTAGAAAATGTTCTTGGGGAAAGGGCTATGTTTAATTTAAGAGCAAGATGTCTTTGATAACATTGGTAGATGATACATACATGCACACACACAAATATTAAGGGCTTGTTAATATTTATCAAGGCAACCAAATGCATAAAGATCAATTGGAAAAGCTGGAGGATTTCTCTACCTAAAGAGAAAACAGTCAAAATTAGAAGTTAGCTGCCAAGAAAATCCCTGAGAGGAAAAACCATTTAAGGGGATTCACAATTCTGATAGGCAGAGATTTTGTTTTAAAAATCCCTCCCCGGTTTTTGCCAAGCCACAAAGAAACAGAAAGCCAGCTTCTCCCTCATTGAAAAAGACAGAGAAGCCCTGAGTAGTAACATAGTAAGAGTGTCTCTGCCCTGCTCAGAGTCTGCTGTCATAAAAGGAATCACTGTTAAACCCAGGGGCAGGAAAAAAAGACACTAAAACTTTAACTCTTGATGGAGTTCATTAGTGAGTTGTCATTGAACATGGGACAAGCCTGGATGCCATGCCAAATTCAGGGCAAGGAAAATCCATTTGGGCCAAAGGGTTGGTCAAGGCTACATTAGGGAGTCTTTGTCACCTGTTACAGCTTAATGAGGAAAAGATACTAAGTGAAACAGAAGTACATACATTTCTTAAAGTCTTGATCCAAATGGTGCACCTTAAAATATATATATATATGTATATCTGCACAGTTACAACTTGATGTGTTCGTTTAGTGATTGAGTGGAAGCAAACACAATTTTCTGTAGAATCAGTACAGCAAGTGGTGAGGACCACCTACCATGATGGCCAGCCAACAAAAATCTCTCTCGAGCCGGTCTGCTTGGTCAGGGGCTCATTTTGTACCTTGCAGTATGCTTTAGGATAGTCGACAGCGCTGATGTTTGGAATGAAAACACAGAGGAAAACAAAACGGTTGAAAATGCCAGACAAGTGGTTAAGTTGGCAGGAAACAACGTTGACTCGGTGAACCTTATTTTGAACGGCAGATTTTGAAGAAATGCAGATGTAATTAGAGAGATTACAGAGGTAGATGGTGACTTTTATAGATCTTATGAAGTAGGGTTCTGGATTGTTTTAAGGGGTTTACAGGTTGATGGCCTTAGGTCAAGCGTCTGGTTTTAGTCTTCTGAAACGTAAAGCTTTTCTTTGCCATGATATACACTTCAGTAAAGTAATATTACTGTAATGCCTGTCAGCTACTTCACTTAGAAATACAATCAGAAGGAACTGGAAATGAGAAAGAGAAAGATGGCCGTTTTGGGGGCAACTGAAAAAGATTCTGAATACAGAAAGAAAAAAAGAAGTGGGTTGAGAAGATGTGTTTGTATGAGAATGCCCAAAATAGTGATGTTTGAGGTATGATGGATCAGTGAAAACGGAGACTCCCCTCAGGGATCGAGAACTATGTGGTCATTGGGAAGGATTGTGGGCTCACTCCATGTCCCTATGCCAGTGACCCAGAAATGGGGCAGGAGAGGGGAAAATAGGGGAAGGAAGAAGACAAGAAAGAGGGGAAAAGGAGGTGGAAGTGGAAGGGAGAGGGAGGGGGAGAGAGGGAAAGGGGGAGGGGAGAGAGGAGGGGGAGGAGGATCAGAGGGAGAGGATGTGGGAGGGGGAGGAGGTGGAGGGGAAGGAAGGTGGGAGGAGGGAGGGGGAGGAAAAAGAGGAGAAGGGCCCAGGTTTGATTATTAGTATTGAACTGTATGGTGTTAATAAGGCTGGAGAGACTTTGGGTAACCCTCATCTAAACCGCTACCCAGTTGATGCTTAGTAACTAAATATTTGCTGAATATTGAATGAATACGTTAATAATTACCTTTTGTGTAAAAGAAAGTAGGACATTTTTCTTTCCTGCTGAGGATTATTAATTACAAAAGCAGGTTAAAGCAGAAAATCATACAAATGATATACACACACCTTTAACAGTTTATTTTTAACTTAAAGCACATGTACATTCACTCACTATTTTTTGATGTGGGGCCAAGGACTTTTCTTTGAGCATGAGCCCTTGATTGTCCTTGCACAGACCACACCCATAAGCATTATCTAAGGTTTCCATTTGGGTTTCTTTAACGTGGAGTGAGAATTTAAAGACGTTCGCAAAGCAATCCGAGTTCAGATGATTCTCAATTTTTATTATTTTTGCCCCTAATCATTTACAGTTGTCTCATCCACACCTAATTTGCCAGCAGTTTTTTTTTTTTTCTTGGCTACTTGCCTTATTGAGTCTTTCCAAAGCATTCAGCTTCATTTTTATAGAAACAGCTAACAACTACTCTTTTCTTTTTGTGCTCTGTTTCGTGGGCTTGTGTACCATTTGAATATTTGTAGGTATTTACAAAGCCACCGGAATAAGCAGGTTTGGGAACATGGTTGACTCTGTAGGAGCACGACTCTTCTGGTGGGAGCAGAAAAGTATGAGGGTAGCGGGGAAGAACCGGGGAAGAATCTTTTATGGGAAGCCTGGTAGGAGAGCCATCTGAATGGTAGGCAGAGAGGAGAGGAAATAAAATCGTTTTTTGGAGGACTGCCCTGGCAAACCCCTACCTATAAAATGATGGCAGGCATTCAAACAGTATTGATTTTTCTTTCTGCCTGGCACAGCCCTGCACCTGGATCATGTCCTCATCACTCAGTACTTGACTGTGGGATTTGCTAGAACATTCTGTACCAAAAGGGGTTCAATGGAGTCAAGTGTGATCACTGGGCTGCCAGTGACCCATTCCGTATGGACGCAAGTGGGTTGATAGGCCTCAGGGTAACATTGCCCCCCCTCCCCCAGGGGCTAGATCCTGTAACTACCAACTTGTGGAAATCTTCATTTTAGGACTGTCTTCCTTTTGCCAGTTCTTTTATTTTCCCAACAGAGAATTCTGGGATGGACTTAGAAAACCCTTTCATTGTTGGAGTGCGGCTGACGACAGCACTTTGCCTCTCTTCCGAGACTGACCGTTCGTCCCTCCCTCTGGTTCTTCTTTCTCTCTCACTTCATCCCATCCTTCCATTCTTGCACCTACTGGCTATTGGCCTGAGGTGGGACAGAGCTGTGTCGACTGCCTCCTCGCTGCAAGGCTGTATCAGAAACCATCTCCTCAAGAAATCTACCATTGAGGAGGGGAATTTACCAAAGGGTGTTGTGTCTTAAAAAGTCAGGCCGTGACAGGCACCTCCCTTTTCCAGAGGCCCTGGTCCAGAAAACGCAAATGGCTGCAAGAGTTGAGAACCTGGAAATAAGCAATAAAAGCCAATATGCATAGATTAGGTATCTATAAATCCAGGCTCCAGATCAGAAACATTCACCCCACGAAAGCCAGGCGGGCCCTTTCCCTGAGCCTGCTGGTCTTGCTTTGGCTGCAGGTTAGTTCTGAGGCCAGGGCCGAGCTGAAGGGAGCCGAGTTAGGAGGACACAGGCTCATCCACAATGCAGTAAGCAATGCCTGACGGCGGGGAGGAGACAGCAGAGGGCCCACCGGATTCAGAACACCCCAGGCGTCCGCGCCTCTCAACCCGCCCTGGTCCAGTGCTACCACCTTGTGTCCCACAAATGGTTTGATACTCAGGCTGGTGGTTCTGAGCCATCCAAAAGAGGTGACTTCAGCTCAGCATGCTCTGTAGAAGAAAGCAGGAAAATAAATAGAATGCAGCTTTTTTTTTTTTTAAATTTGGGATTGAAATGGTTAGCTTCAATTATTTTAAAATTTAGAAGGTTCTCTAGTGAGGCTGGATAAACGAGGTTTTATCACATGTACTTACTTTCTGATTATTTTTGCAAGCATGACAGAAAGTAAAACAGATGTGTGAAGCCACAGCGCCCTAAGACTGGGGAGGAAAATCGACGTGATGAAATGCAAATGCTTGGTTTAAAGGGGTGTTGTGTTAATGAGGCCCCAGAGCACAGTGGTTAAGAGGGTCCAGGCCAAGGGTCTGACTGCTGGCATCGAAATCAGCCTTTGCCACTTAGTAGGTGTGTGTGACCTTCGATAAATGACTTAGCCTCTCTGTGCCTCAATTTCCTCACCTGCAGAGTGGTATATAATAAAAGTGTCTGGTGGGATGGTTGTGGAGATTCAATGATATTATACCCATACGTGTTGAGATCCATGGTAAACCATCCAATCTTCATTTCCAATGTCATTTGTAGCCCATCTCCCTCTCTTGTCTGCCTCTACTCTTTTTTTTTTTTTTTAAGATTTTATTTATTTATTTGACACAGAGAGAGTGAGAGTAGGAACACAAGCAGGGGGAGTGGGAGAGGGAGAAGGAGAAGCAGGGTCCCCGCGGAGCAGGGAGCCCGATGCGGGGCTCGATCCCAGGACCCTGGGATCACGACCTGAGCCGAAGGCAGACGCTTAACGACTGAGCCACCCAGGCACCCCTGCCTTTACTCTTAACTGCTGTCAGAGGAAGGCCGTACCTGGTGACAGGCATGCTGGGCAAACCTTTTTCATCTCCGGAGCATAGTAGGGGGAGATTTCACTTCACTGCTAAGGTTTTGGCTCTCTTTTGCTAAGGTCAGTATAGTTTTATTAGTTTCCAGGTTGCTCCCCAAATATCTCTTGGGTTACACTAACTGAAGAAGAAAAGAAGTAAGATTTTTGGGTTTTGGTGGTGGTTGTTGTTGGTTTTGTTTTTTTTCTTTTTCTTTTGTGTTTTCCTTGTTTTGTTACTTGATAACGCGCAAGTGGTGTTGAGTTTATTGAGATGAACCCTGGTACATGGTGGCTGTGATGTGATCCCCCCACACACCCGGAGTTGAGGATGGGTGGTGTGGGGGGTGGGGAGGGGTTGACCCAGGCCAATCCAGAAGCCCAGAGCAGAGCCCCAGTTCCATGCTATAAATCTTGTGCCAAATTTCAATGTGCGTTATTTTCTACCTGAGGAAATGAGACAGTGCAGTGTTTAAAATCTAGAACAATACTGGGGAGATGGCATTTTTTTTCCCCTGTGTGTGTGAAATGTTGGGTCATTTCTACTGCAAGGTGAATCGGAAAGTCTTGGTAGGAATGTGGCTTCCCCCGCCGCTTGGAGGGGAGAGTGTGATTTGTTTGCCAAAGGTCCTGGTAGCCTTCAATCTGTCAAAACGTTGCAAGCTGGGAGCAGTTTGCCAAAGCAAACTATCAAAGTGAAATAACACACGAGTTGCACACACACAGACACACACGTGCTCTCCCATTCCCCAAATATTAATTTTGAGTCGGGTCAGGAGGAGCAAGGGTTTGGGCTAGATTGTTGGTGTTTTGAAGCGGTGTGGGCACAGCTACGGACGACCAATTACGTAGGTATGTGTGAGCAGGGTGGGGTATCCTAAAACAGACTCTACTGAGCAGGGGTGGGAAACTTCCAGCCCTTGGCAGAGGTTCATCTGGCCCCTGGGGTTATATATTGCTCTGGCCTGCTGTTATTGCAGCCCAAAGAATAATTTCCCCTCTGGGGGAATTTATTCTATTCCATTCAGAGCAGAGCCCATTTAATAACTAAGAGTTTATTCCGGGATGAATTTTATTGGGTGCCCCTATGCATTTTAGTTCCACTAGAACCCAGCTCAGTGAAGAAAAGAAGCATCTGAACATCTAAATATAATTTGTGTTGCATTTTTGCAACAAGAGGCACCAACAAACTTTTTGTTGCCATACCTCGTGTCGAGCTGATGAGAATAAATTTTGAGGGCATCACACAGAAATTGAAAAATACAAGTGATTTTAGTAAATCCCTCATAAACTAACTTTTAAAAGCTCCCAAAGTGAGTCTGGGCATTTTTGAATCTGTTGATTCGCACTATTTCCATTTATCTTGAAATTTCATAAGCTGTCAGGATGATGGGACATCTTTCATTAATTCAGTAAATTAAGCTTTTATTATATAGCAGACACTCGCTAGATGCTGGGGAATAAAGTAGGCACAAAACCAACTCCTTGATCTCATGAAGCTTGTAGTCTAGTGGGTGGAGGGAGACATTTAAACGAATACTCAGTCTGTGAGATAGTAAGTGCTGTGGAGAAAAAGAAATAGGCTCTTTTGTGCAGGCCAGGGAAGGCTTTATGGAGGAGGGACAGCTTTGGGCAGACACCCGAAAGAGGGGAGGGGACGAGCTATAGAAGTATCTGGGAGTAGACCAGGCAACTTGGAATGCCCTTCCTCTGAGACAGGGGAACACCCAGAATCTTCCTTCCTCTAATCTTCCACTCCCTGTCCTGCCCCAAGTTCCCTGGAAAGGTATGGAAGTACAGCCTGGGATGAGTGGTTATACAAAAGTGCTCCTGATTGCATTATAAATACGTGGCTTAGCTGTCTGCCAAGAACTTGGAGGGGCTGAGGTGTAACACATTTATGGAGCTGCTGTTTGTTTTTTTTAACAAAACCACTCTAATCTAGTTTTTTTTTTTTTATGAGTAAACAGTGCCAGAATGTGTTACCATGATTCAGACTTGTAGGCACAGGTTCATGAAAGGCTGTCTTTCACCTTGACTCATTTGAGGGAGGCCGGGCAGGTCATATTATTCCTATTTTACAGATGGGGAAACTGAAGTCCATAGAGGATTTATTTGCACAAGCCCATGTAACTAAGGAGCATAGACTTCTTAGTTGCGACGCACATGCACCTGGGTTTGGAGGACAAAGTGGAGCCAGTAAGGATTCAGCTAGAACATACCTGTTCTCTTCCCACCAGCGTGGGAGGGGTTGACCCCCACCCCCCACACCACCCATCCTCAACTCCTTTAGATGCCCCTGCCTTGTGGCTGGAGGACATCTTGGGCAGTTTCCTTGTTTGTTGCAGGTTAATGAGCAGTCTTGTTTTCAAGTATCAAAAAGTCCAAAGAAAGGGCACCTGGGTGGCTCAGTCCAACTCTTAAGCGTCCGACTCTTAAATTTGGCTCTGGTCATGATATTAGCTCAGGTCATGATCTCAGGGTGGTGAGATTGAGCCCCATATCGGGTTCCGAGCTCAGTGGGGAGTCTGCTTGAGATTCTCCCACCTTCTCCCTCTGCCCCTCCCGGGCTCTCTTTCTCTCTAGAATACATAAACAAATCTTTAAAAAGAAAAGTCCAAAAAAGGTGTATGTGTAGAAAGGGAGAGCCTTATTGGTGGAATGCCTGTCCTTTTAGAAGCTTTAGTTTTAGTTTTCCTTCAGTACTTTTTGGTATTCGTCTAAGACATGAGTCACTTCACCATCAGCTCCGTGTACCTGTGCACTGGATAGCGCAGAAATAGAAGATTCCCATTGTCATAGAAAATTCTATTGGACAGCACTGGCCTAGATCCTCAGCGAGTTATAAACCAACTCTTTGATTCTCTTCATGACTAATTTCATATTATATTTTTCTGAATAGATCCCCTGCTTGGAAGGATTTTGCATATAGATATGCTACATTAAAAAGAAAATCTAGTTAGAAAAAAAAAAAGAAAGTCTCGTCAGACATAAAAATTTTAGTCTCTCATCCAATTGAAAGTGTCTCTCCTCCTCTCCCAGACTGGGAGAGTGGGGCCTCAGACACCTGTAGCAGGAAGAGAGGGTGGGGCTGGTTTCTTCACAGCCCAGTTCTCTGCCCGGCCCCTCCCTCTGCCACTGCTGGGGGCTCCAGGGTGGAGCAGGGGAGAGGAGAGGTAACTGGGCAGAGAGTTTCCATGGGCTTGGTGCCCCTGGTGATCTGGTGTTGCTGACCTTGGGTTGGCAGATGTCTAAGTTCTGCATTCTCCTCTCCTGCGGCACTTTGGGTGGTCCTTAAGAACCTCCCCCTCATTTGGGGTCTCCTGCTACATATCTCTTTATGACCCTCCCCCAAGTCCCATACTCCATATGGGTACCCACCACACATCACCTAACCCCGGCAAGCAGCCTTTGATGAGGTCCTTTCTAGACAATCTAAACCCAGCGTTTCATGGTGCCTGCATTCAGTTGACGGGAAAAAGCCAGCATCTTCTGTCCCTGCAAGTTCCAGAAATGTAGGCTCTCCCCCCTCCAGCCCTCTCTCCCCACTCTGCCCTCCCAGACACTCCAGCTAGGTTTTGTCCTTTAGCTACTTTTCAGGGGAGAATCTGGCACCAGGCCTTATATCCCAAACATGGGGGCTCAGATAAAGCTCTCTACATGGTAGTCCTTCTTGCTTGTCTGGGGAGGGAACTCTGACTTTTCTTCTTTTACAGGAGAGGAGGAGGCTGTGCTCAGCACTCCTGCATCTCTCTTCAAAGAAATCCACACAGGGCAAACTTCTCTCATTCTCTGGCCTGCTCCTCGTGCAGGCTGGAGGTGGGGAGGGGCGACAACATGGGATGAGGGTGGGGCAGAGGGGACACCTCCTGTTCTGGTCCTCAATAGATGGTGCAGCCCTTCCTGTTTGGAATGGGTGTCTATGTACTACCCTTGGGCCTCAGCTTTGTGGCATCAGCCGCAAGTCTAAGACGACCATGGATAGGATGCATCTGGCACCTCATTACATGTCCCCTTCGCCCCGATTCCTGCCCCACTGCTGTCTCTGACCAGTCTGTTCACATCCATTCTGGGTAGTCTGGCAGAGCTTGGCTAATTTTCATACAAAGAGGGGCTTAGGGCAGCATTTAGGAAACTTGGAGATGGTGGGAGCCTTTTCTAACTCCACACGCCCTAACCCCCACGTTCAGACGGGTTTCCTCATGTCCACCTCCACACAGTGAGTTCTGCTTGGACTGGAGCAGTGTTTCACGTCTCACAATTGTGTTGGAAGCCTCAAAAAAGGGTGAGAACCACCCGGATCACTCACCTGTCCTCAGGGTTAAACCCTAGAAAAGGATCCAAAAGATAACTAAGTAGGATAAGTGGCCTCTTTGCAGGGATGCTTCAAACAATGGCATTGATGATTTCAAGTCAAGGGACTTTGGGCATTTTAGTTAACTGACAATGTTTGTCTCTCCTCTGACTAACCAGCTGTGTGGGGGTTTCCACCTCTGTCATCCTCAGTGATCCCTCCAGAAGGTGAGGACATTGAGGGTCAGATATCAGCTTGCCCAGGATCACCCAGATGGGAATGGTGGAGCTGGGATTCTAGCCTCAATGTGTTCGAATCCAAGGCGTCATCCCTCCCTGCTGTCTCAGGGCCAGCTGGCTCCTATTCCTTACCTTCCCTTTATTTGATGACAAGTCCTAATCAGGGCTGGTGACAGTAGGGCTTAACACAGCTAATCCCGCCCATGGAGAACATCTGTGGCACGAGAGGGCCAAGAATGGGCAGAGGGAAGGCTCCAAGGGAAGCATGGGGTGTAGGAGAGGAGCTTCCCTGGCCAGGCTCAGAGCCCCACTTTTAGCCGGACCTGACCAGCTCCACCAGGACCAAGCATGCACTAGCACTTTCTGTGTCTGTCCTCCCCAAACCACTGAGCCAGCTTCTGTTGTTGTCCCCCTCTTACCCGGGAGGAGACTGGGGCTCCTGAGGTTATACATCCTGACCTAGAAACCCTGCTGGTGAGTGGTAAAGGGTTTGATCCCAGATCTGCCCCCTGCCTTGGCCAAGCACACAGCCCTGGGCTGCCTCCCCTGCCTCGAGGCTGGCCCTTGGCACCTTGGCTGGGTCACATCCCGGGGAGGGGGTTGGGCTGTTCTCTCCCTTCTGGGGATGAGGCAGAGCTGCTGCCTTCGACTGGGTGCTGTTGCCCGCACTCACGGCCCTGCCTGTTGCTGTTTTTCCTTCTCAGCGTCCTGGGTTCCCTCCTGCTGCTTGGACTCCAGCTCGTCTGCCCACAGCCCTCCAATGAACACAGAAAGGTAAGCCATGGCCGTTCAGAGGCTTTGCTTCTCTGCACAAGGGGCTGGGGGCACTCCAGGCATCGCCCCGAGTTTGGTTCTCTTTGGAGGGGAGTCACCGCTAATCTTGAGAAGGGAGCACCATTTATAGAATGTTCACCAGTCCTCCTGTCCCTCCTAAGCCCTTGGAGCTTAAAAATGAAGCTGGTGCCCAGAGTCAGGGTCCGACCCGAGAGCATCGCTGGTGTTGCTGGCTGTGTCCTTGAGGATGGGACCCCGAGGGAGAGGGCACTGAGAAGACTACCCATCCGGGAGTGGTGGAGCACCAGCATGGAGCTTTGACCCCCTCTAGGGGCACTTTCAGGGGCCGCGGGTACTGATGGTTACAGAGAGAGCTAGCTAGAGCCTTAGCTGTAGCTATATGCAAGAGGAGCCCCGATGGGGAGCCCTGATCTTTGCTAGGAGGACGTAGCCCCAGGCAACCAGCAGCCAGGCAGGGAGGGAGCAGGGAAATTAAGAGCTGGCCCTCTCTTTCCTCCCTCCTCCATTTCCGGCTGGGGACTCCCTTGAGCTGAGCCCAACCAAAAGAAGACAAGAATCCCTTGGTCTGGTCCTCAGAGGCCAGCCTCCAAGGCAA
Organism: Neomonachus schauinslandi; assembly: GCF_002201575.2. Taxonomy (NCBI): domain Eukaryota; kingdom Metazoa; phylum Chordata; class Mammalia; order Carnivora; family Phocidae; genus Neomonachus; species Neomonachus schauinslandi. Next base: position 108,950,051 of record NC_058411.1, read on the forward strand.
CAGGGCTGGATGGAGAAGAGTGGACAGAACACGGGGGTGGGGGACACACGGACAGTATCAAGCACACCTCCCTTCAGGCTCTGTGGGTTTTGTGGCAGATGAACTATTCGCTGCTGCCGAAACAAGCTGAACCAGAACAGGTGCATGATAAATGCTTCCTTAGAAGCAGATGCATGAGGTGACTCTGAGTACGTCCCTAAAACCCCTTTCTGCTACCTAGGAGCTCCTCCTCTCTGCAAGCCACAAAATGCAGACACTTCTGAGAGGGATGGTAGGTCAGGCTTTCGTATCTGAGTGCGACCGAGTTGGTTGGAAGCTTTTCTGAGAGAGGGATTTCACAGGGGAAATCCAGGAAACAAGGGCACAGACAAGAGTATGCACAAGGGTTTGCCTGGATGAGATCCTTCTTGCAAGATTCTTAATGCTCTTGTCTGCATCGTCTGACTTCTTTTAGGTCTGTGGCTTATGTTCTGGCTTTGTTTTTCCGGACCGGATATGAACCTGTATTGTATTGTATGCCCCGCTGGGATGTTAGCTCCATGAAACTGCTGTCTTCCCAGCTCCTGGAAGGCAGCCTGGCATGTTGTAGGTGCTCAATAAAATACTTGTTGAGTGACCAACTGAATGAATGAATGAATGAATGAATAGAAAACCTTGCCAAGGTCTAAGCATCATTTTGTTAGAGTCACTGGAAATTTATACCCCTCTCACTTGGCTGCATTCTCCCTGTTCATAATTTCAGGAAGTCAGAGAGGACAACTCCTGTAGACTGAATGTTTGTGTCCCCCCCTAAATTCACCTCATTGAAGGTGAAACCTCATGTCCGATATGATGGTATCTGCTGGTGGGGCCTTTGGCAGGTGCTTACGTCAGGGGAGAGGAGCCCTGATGAAAGGGATTAGAGCCCTTAATAGAGTCAGGAGAGAGCTTGCTGCCTGCCCTGGGAAGATATGGGGTGGCTGGGTGATGGACATTGGGAGGGTATGTGCTACGGTGAGCGTTGTGAATTGTGTAAGACTGATGAATCACAGACCTGTACCCCTGAAACAGATACTACATTATATGTTAAAAAAAAAAAGAGAGAAGATAGTAGGAAGGGAAAAATGAAGGGGGAGAAATCGGAGGGGGAGATGAACCATGAGAGACTGTGGATTCTGAGAAACAAACTGAGGGTTCTAGAGGGGAGGGGGGTGGAGGGATGGGTTAGCCTGGTGATGGGTATTAAAGAGGGCATATATTGAATGGAAAAAAAAAAAAAAAAGAAATCTGCCACCCAGAAAAGGCAGCCTCCAGATTTCTAGCCTGGATCTGGATTTCTAGCCTCCAGAACTGTGAGAAGTAAGTTTCTGTTGTTTATAAGCCACCAGTGTCTGGTACTTTCTTTAAGCAGCCCCAACTGACTCTGACAAAAACGGGCACTGGGAAGTGGGGGTGCTGCTCTGACAAATGCATGAGATGGTGGAGGTGGCTTTGGAACCGGGTGGCGGGCAGGGACCGGAAGAACAGGGAGGTGTGTGCTAGGAGGAGCCTACATTGCCGTGAGGGGACTTTTCAAGGTGTTTGTGGTGCGAGCTTAGAAAGGGAAGAGGAGGGTTGTAGAGAAAGCCTCATCTGCTCAGAGAACGGTGATCCCGAACAGAAAGGTGGTGGACTGCGGATGGTGAAGGATGGGTCTTGGACAGAAATGAAGAACATGTTATTGGAAACTGGAGGACAAGCCATGCTTGGTATAAAGTGGCAAAAAAAACCAAAAAAAAACAAAAAAACCACACCAAAACTTGGCCGAACTGTGTTCGTGTTCTCGTGTTTGTGGAAGGTAGCACTTGCAAGCAATGAAATTAGATATTTAGCTGAAGCTATTTCGAAGCAAAGTGTGGAAGGAGTGGCCTGGTTTCTCTCGCCTGCTTGTGGTAAAATGTGAGAAAGGAGAAATGACTTAAAGATGGAATTGTTAATTGGAAAGAAAGCAGAGCACAGAACTTAAAGATTTGGAAAATTTTCGGCTAGTCTTGAAGAGAAAGAGAAAGTCTTCAGGAGAGAACACTAAGGGTGTGGCCAAGAGACCATTTGATAATGAGACTAGTAGAAGCCAGGAACTATTTTCCAAGGCAATGGGAGAAGGGAAAGGAGGGGATGTCTGTGCCCGACCCTCCAGCCACCACCTCTCTGGGTGGTCTCGCACTCTCTCCTCGGCTGCCCCAGGGGCTGCTCCAGCACCCGGATGAGGCGCGGGCTGTGCCCAGGGAGCTGCAGGGGCGTGGCTGCCTCCATCTTGATTTCAAAGGACCAGACCTCCCGGCAGAGCCAGGATCCCAGGCCCTAACCCTGGAGAGCCACAGGGGGGACAGGGCTGCCCAAAGCTGTGGGGGCAGGGCAACCAGGAGCCTTGGGGCCTCAACATTACCCAGCAAAGCTGCAGGCAGGAGCACGGTCCCATTGAGTCTGGAGAGCCAGAGCATCAAGCCAAAGAGGATTATTCTTGAGCCTTAAGGTCTAAGGGAATTTGCCCCCTTGGGTTTTGGACTTGCTTGGGACTTGTTACTCCTTTCTTCTTTCCTCTTTCTCCCATCTGGAACGGGACTGCCTGTCCTGTGTCTGTCTCACTGTTGTATTTCAGAAGCACGAAACAGCTTTGATCAGGCAGGTTCACAGTTGGAGAGCAGATTGCCTCAGGATGAATTGTACGAATTTAGGCGATATTTAGATTGGACTTTGGACCTAGACTTTAATGTTGATGCTGGAACCAGTTAAGAATTTGGGGGCTATTCAGATGGAATGAATATATTTTGCATACAAGAAGGACATGAATTTTGGGGGACAAGGGTGGAATATGATAGACTGAATGTGTACCCCCACATTTATATGTTGAAACTTAATCCCCAGTGTGATGGTATTTGGAGGTGGGGCACTTGGGAGATGATTTGGTCATGAGGGGATTATTGCCCTTATAAAAGAGATCCTAAAGAAATCTCTGGCCCCCTCTGCTAGGTGAAGGTACAGTAAGAAGCCGGCTGTCTATCAACCGGGAAATTGGCTCTCCCAGACACCAAATCTGCCAGCCCCTTAATCTTGGACATCTGGGCCTCCAGAACTGTGAAACATAAATGTATGTTTTTGATAAGCCCCCTCTCCCCCCATCTATGGGATTTTTGTTATAGTAGCTGGCATGGACTAAGACAACTGTCTTTTCATTATTAAGTTACATTATTTATTACTGTTTAAAAGTATCAGGGTTGTTAATCCTAATAGTTGAATTGTTGACTCAATTGTTGAATGAATTGTTGAATAGTTGAATCAATTTGCCAGTGTTTTGTTCTTGTTGCTCAAATAGACCATCATAGCTGAAAATATTTTATAAATGATCAATTTACTTTGCTATTGTCTTAATCTTTCAAGTTAGCCTGATGACTGATTATATATATATATATCTATCCTGAACAAAAGGTTCACAAATAGGTGTTGCCTTCATCTTTCTTAAGTATTTGTTTTGAGAAATGAAAGAAAAAAGGCTTATGAGTTACTTTGGAATGTTGAATTTTATTTTATTTATTTTTAAAGATTTTATTTATTTGAGAGAGAGAGAGCGAGCATGAGTGGGGGGAGGGGCAGAGAGATGGAGAGAGGCAGACTCCCCACTGACCAGTGAGTCTGATGCAGGGTTCCATCCCAGGACCCCGAGACCATGATCCCAGGACTCTGAGCTGAAGGCAGACGCTTACCTGACTGAGCCACCCAGGCACCCTTGGAATGTTGAATTTTAAAACTGAGCAGGAAGTATCCCATCTTGGCATATGGTATCTCCCCAAAATATTGTTAAGAACTTTGCAGTAGAAAGATAGATTAATTTCTTTTTCAAAATCATTTATAGATTAATTTACTCGGAGAACATACATTTTAGGACAGCTTTCAAATATAATTATATGCATTTTGACTGCCAGAGTCATTGTCATTCACCCTAGAGAAGAAAGGATTCAATACTTTCTTGGGTGTTGAATTTCTTCTTGCTGTTTCATTAGAGCTTTGTGGAACTGTGGCTGTCATCCTGCCTGCTTGTATCCTAAGAATCCTGGCAGAGGTCCTGACAATGGTAGCATCCATTTATGGTAGCATCTGCGACATGAGAAGTAGGTACTTACTAAAACAGGGGTCAGAAATGTTTTTTCTATAAAGGACCAGTTGTGACTATTTTAGGCTTTCTGGGCTACAAAGTTTCTGTTATAACTACTCAGCTGTGCTTTTGAAGCAAAAAGGCAGCCATAGACAATAGGTAAATGAATGTGCATGGCTGTATTCCAATAAAACTTTATTTACAAAAACAGGTGGTTACCTGGATTTGGCCCATGCCCACAGTTGGCAGACCACCACTCTAAAGTCTGATAGAGAGGAGTTAACTGCATGTATATGTGTTTTGGAATTTGAAGGTGGAAGTTGTCTCCTTCCGGAACTTGAAGGAACACAAAAGATTGGAGAAAAAAGTCTGTTTTTTCATTAAAACATAAGAATTATGATTGCTCTCATTGCTTAGATAAATCATAATTGACTTCCTGCTGACCCATTGTTTTATGACAAAATCCACTCCCAATCTGTAGCAGAGAGTGGCAGAAAGAATTAGAAAACCATTTATGTTAAATTCTTTAAGGATAGCATTACTAATTTGTGCATATTGCAGTTTAGTATGTATATGAAAACTATCCACTAAAAGACCTCTCTTTTTCTTTTTCATTACAATAGCATGTCCAACTTTAGCATATGGAAGCATTTCTGCAGTGTAAGTTATTCTGAGGAAAAGACATAATTTGTAAATGCTGTCAAGTAAACTGTGCTTTTCTAAATATGGCTCGGGTGACTGGATACATCTCTGTCTCACATTGGTGCAGGAGAAGAGGACTCTGGTGCAGAGCATCAGTAGCTCTTTTCAGATATTTCTATCCAGAGTCTTCCTCTTGCTCCTGCAACAAGGACAGTATCACAAAGGATTGCTCAACCTCTGTTCTTGGTAATTTTTATTTTATTTTATTTATTTTATTTCATTTTATTTCATTTTATTATGTTATGTTAGTCACCATACAATACATCATTAGATTTTGATGTAGTGATCCACGGTTCATTGTTTTCATATAACACCCACTGCTTTATGCAGTACATGCCCTCCTTAATACCCATCACTGGGTCTTGGTAATTTTTTTTTTTTAAAGATTTTATTTATTTATTTGAGAGAGAGAATGAGATAGAGAGCATGAGAGGGGGGAGGGTCAGAGAGAGAAGCAGACTCCCTGCTGAGCAGGGACCCCGACGTGGGACTCGATCCTGGGACTCCAGGATCATGACCTGAGCCGAAGGCAGTCGCTTAACCAACTGAGCCACCCAGGCACCCCGGTTCTTGATAATTTTTAATGACACTTGGCAAATCATTGTATTTTTAAAACTTTCTGTGGCTTCATTTGCAGATAAGGTAAGACCAAGAGTAGGAAAAAAAAAAACACTTGACCAAGACTTTAATAAAAACCATACGTTATTAAGGGAAACTATGGAAATTGTAGAAAGCTTTTAAGTCAATGAAACTGTTCTACGGTGTCTGCCCAACAGACATTGACTGAGCAAGTTGCTTTTATAAGTCATAATGTGTATAGTCAACATAATCTGTTTCGGAAAGAGCTGTGAAACGTCGTATTTTATTCCTTCAAATGAAAAAACATACATATGCTTTCATCACAACTGCTCAATATGGTTTTTTTTTTAAGTTTACTTTTTAAATTAAAGTATGCACATGTCTTATAAAGAATATAGAAAACAATGAAAAACTAGAAGAAGGAAATAAAAACTCACTCCTTGGGCCCCCAGCCAAAGAAGAGGGCTCTTCAACCTGTTATTTATAGAAACTCTCAAACAAAAAGAACAGAGACACTACAGAATGAAGTAAGGGTGAAGTAAAATATTTGTTTTGCTAACTGATTAGCAAGTCATGATGTGAACAACAGGGGACCTTGTTTGTAATGGGTTTAGAGCCTACTATTAGTGTAGTAGGATGTGCAGCCCATGACTTCACATTGCCTGTTGACAGTGTCATACAGTTGGATATTGAACAGAAGGCCAATAGAAGGGCAAAAAGAAATTTTTAGGCTACATATAATTTCTTATATCATTGCTGCTGTATTCAAGAAGAAAGAAGGAAAAAACAGTAATGTTTTTAGAAGAAAATATACGAAACTATTTTCATGATTTCTGGTGGGTAAGAATTTCTTAAACAAGACACCCAAAGAACTGGACTACATTGAAATTGATGACTTTTGTTTATCAAAATACATCATAAGAAAAAGAGGGAAAAGATAAGTCATAAACAGGTGAGGATAGTCACAATAATATATTTGACAAAAGATTCATGTTCAGAATACATATTAAAAAAAAACCCCTACTGGTCGTTAAGAAAGTTAAGCAATCTAATTTTAAAATTGACCAAAGACTTAAATACACACTTCATGTAAGAGGATATTCTTATGGCCAATAAGCATATGAAAAGGTGCTCAATCAAAATCATTAGTCCTTAGGGAAATACAAATTAAAATGAGATACCACCAGAATAGCTTAAAATGAAAAACACTGACAGTACCAAGTGCTGATGAGGATGTGGAGCAACTGGAATTTCCGTACATTGCTGGTGTGAGTTTAAAATAGTGGACCCCTTTGGAAACTGTTTGGCAGCATCTCTTAAAGCTAAACATATGTCTATTCAGTGACCTGGCTATTCTACTCCTAACTATTTACCCAAGGGAGATGAGTGCATGTATCCACCAAAATATGCGTAAAAATGTTCAAAGCAGTTTCATTTACAGTTACTCAAAATTGGCAATAATGCAAAAGTCTATCAACAACAGAATGGGTAAATAATTATAGTGTATCCACAAAAGATAACACTAAACAAAATTAAAAAATAAACTTCTGATTCCAGCCAAGATTGGATTTACCTTCCCATCCAGAACAAGAGCACAATGGCCAAGATAGAGCAACAGGGACTGGATTTCCCCTTACCTTCTCCCTGAAACAACCCAAACAAAACATCACCAGACAACATATATGAAGCAATGGTTTTTAAAACTATGGATATTGGACAGCATAAGGCAATGATTTCTCAGAGATGGGAAACAAATGAGTTGAGCCCTAAAATTTCCCCAGCTAACTGCCTTGAGAGAGTTTCTTACCCTTGGAGTGAAGTGAGAATGGGAACCCAGGCAGAACCCGTTGGACTCCTTGATTTGAGGAGCTTGAGAGTCCAGCGAGACCGTGATGGCAAGAGTCTGCAGAACAGAGTACCAGAGAGTGGAGTGACACTGAGACAAGACACAGAGACTGCAGGGGTCCTCCTCAGGGAGGACCGATGAGGACAGGCATGAGACACAACAGCCTGAGATTGGGAAAGAACCGTCCAAAACGATTGAGGGAACAGTGTCCAGCACTCGTGCAGTACCAGAAGTACCAGAAGTAGTGACTCTTCCTAGCAGCCGGACTTTAAAAACTCACAATCCAGGGAACATTGGAGAGAATACTCAGGAAACTCTTGCCAAGGGGAATAATTGACCCTAGACTTGTATTGCTCTGGACCTAACTAACAAATCATAAATGTAAGGAAATCATAAATGAAAGGATCAAACTGTTGTTGAATGATGTAACTATTCTAGCACAAAGCTCATGAATATAGGAATATAAAAATATCTAGCACCCAAAAAGGTACAATTCAAGATGTCTGACATTTGCTCAAAGATGACCAGGCACCCACAGGAGCACAAAAACAGCACTGTTCTTTGTAAAGAGGAGAACAATCAATTGAAGCCAACTCAGAACTGACATGGATTTTAGAATTTAAACAAAAAAAAAGGCTATTGAAAGTTATTAAGACAGTATTTCACAGATTCAGAAAGTTAAATAGAACCATGGATGGTAACTAAAAAAACCTTATCAAACTTCTCAGGTTGAAAATGACAAAGTCTGAAATGAAAAATATGCTGGATGCGTTTAATGGCAGATTGGACAGCGTAGAAGAAAGATGAATGAGCTTGAAGATAGAATGCTAGAAACTTTTTGAAACAAAACACAGAATGAGAAAAGAATTTAAAAAAATGAATAGAACATTCATGAGCATTCATGGGACAACTTCAAGTGGGCTTCTATCTGTGCAATGAGAATACCAAAAGAAGAGGTGGGGAGGGGGTGACAGAAAAGATAATTTTTAAAAATTAGAAAATGTTCCAAATTTGATGAAAACTATAAACTCAGGAATATCAATGAACTCCAGGCATTAGCAACATGAAGAAAATAGCACAAGTCACACTATAATCAAGTTGTTCAAAGCTAGTAATAAAGAGAAAAAATTCAAAAGTCCCTAAAAAAAAAAGAGACATGTTACACACAGAGAAACGAAGATCAAGATACAGCAGATTCCTTGTCTCCTGTCTCTCCTGTGAGGGAAACAACATCTTTAAAGCACTGAAAGAACAAAACTGTCAACCTAGAATTCTCCACTCAGAAAAAATCTCTTTCAAAAATAAAGGTAAAATTAAAAAAAAAAAAAAAAGGTAAAATAAAGACATTTTTTTCAGACGTACAAATGCTGTACTAACACTTGCACCACTAGAATTGTTACAGGACGTTCTTTAGGCAGAATGAAAATGGTATCAGATTGAAATATGGATCTCCATAAAGGAAATGAGTGCACCAGAAATGATAACTACATGGGTAAATGTATAAAGTTTTAAGGATTTATTTATATATTTTGGAGAGAAAGAATGTGCATGCGCAAGTGGGGGGGCAGGGGGAGGGGCAGAGGGAGAGGGAGAGAGGCAGACCCTCTGCTGAGGGAGTCTTGATTTCATGACATGGGGCTTGATTTCAGACCCTGAGATCATGACCTGAGGCGAAATCAAGAGTTGGATGCTTAAGCTACTGAGCCATCCAGGCGCCCCAAGAGGGGCTCGTCCAGGATTTGAATAAATATATAAGGTTTAAAAAAATTATTTAAATCTCCTTTAAAGATCAACTCTAAATAAAGCAATAATAACAATGTATTGGGGAATATATGTATAAGTAAAATGTTAATGCCAGAAGAGGATAAATGGAAATACAGTATTGTAAGATTCTTATAATACATGTAAAATGGCATCATATTACTTTGAAGGAAGACTGATGAGTTAAAGATGTTTACTACCAACCCTAAAACAACCATTAAAGTAACAAAACAAAGAACTTTTTAGCTCACCAGTCAAAAAAATGGAAACAATAGAATTTATTATTATTATTATTTTCAAATAACTCAAAAGAAGACAGAAAAAGGAAAAGGGATCAAATAACAGAAGGGACAACTAGAAAACAAATAGCAAGCTGGTAAACTTAAATATGATTGTATTAATATTCACAGAAACAACTCAACTAAAAGGCAGAGATTGGCAGATTGGATAAAACACAAGACATACAACTGTATACTGTCCACAAGAAACACACTTAAATATAAAGACACACACATAGGTTAAAAGGATGGAAAAAGATAGACGATATTAACACTACTCAAAAGAAAGCTGGAGGGACCTTGTTACCATCAGATAAAGTAAATTTTGGAGCAAAAAATATTACCAAGGATAAAGAGGGTCATGTGATAACCAAAGTAATCAATTTATCAAGAGGACATAATAATCCTAAACATTTATGCACCTAATAAAGAGCTTCAAATTACTGAAGCAAAATCTGATGTAACTGCAGGAAGAAACAGACAAATCCACGAATATGGTCAGAGATCTCAGCATTCCCCTCCTAATATTGATAGCACACATGGACAGAGAAAGTAGTAAGAATGTAGAAGACTTGACCATGATTATCAACCAACTTGACCTAGTGACATTTGTAGAACATCCCTCAAACAAAATCAGATATGCATTCTTTCCAGTGCATGATGAACACTTACCAAGATAGGTCATATTTTGGGCCATAAAACAAGTCTCAGTATAACAAGATTCAAGTCTCAGACAGTTTATTCTCTGATCACAATGAGATTCAATTAGAAATCAATAATGGAAGGGCGCCTGGGTGGCTCAGTTGGTTAAGCGACTGCCTTCAGCTCAGGTCATGATCCTGGAGTCCCTGGATCGAGTCCCGCATCGGGCTCCCTGCTCGGCAGGGAGTCTGCTTCTCCCTCTGACCCTCCCCCCTCTCATGTGCTCTCTCTCTCTCATTCTCTCTGTCTCAAATAAATAAATAAATAAAATCTTTAAAAAAAAAAAAAAAGAAATCAATAATGGAAATATATTGGGAAAATTCTCCCAAAGTTGGAAATAATACACTTCTAAATGATCCATGGGTCAAAGACGAAATGAAAGGGAAATTAGAAAGCACTTCGACCCAAATGAAATTGAAAACACAAAAAATCGGAAATTGTGGAATGCTGCTAACACAGCACTTAGGGGGAAATTTATGTAACTAAATACCTATAAAGATAAAAAGACCTCAAATCAATGACCTCAACTTCCTCCAGAACAACTAGAAAAAGAGGAACAATTAAACTCAAACTAAGAAGGAACCAATAAAGATCAAAGCAGAAATCTATAAAATAGAAACAGAAAAACTATAGAGAAAATGATTTAACCCAAAAGCTGGTTCAGTGAGAAGACCAGTAAGATGGATAAATCTTGAACCAGGGTGATCGGGGGGAAGAAAAGGAATGAAGACACAAATTACCATTATCAGGAGACAGTGGTGAAGTCACTACAGAGTCTGTAGCTAGTAATAGGGAGAAAAAGGAAATGTTATGAATACATTCCTATGAATTTAACAACTTAGATGTAAAAGACAAATTATTTGAAAGATACAAACTACCAAAACTCACTCAAGAAGAAATAGGTCAACAGGATAGTTCTACATTGATTCAATCAATGGAATTTGTAGTTAAAAGCCTCCCTACAAAGAAAATGCCAGGTCCTGATGTCTTCCCTGGTAAATTCCTACAAACATTTAGGGAAGACATAATGCTAATTTTATACAATCTCTTCCAGAAAATTGAAGAGGAAGAAAACTTCCCAACTCATTGTGAGACCAGCATTACATACCAAAGCCAGATAAAGATACTACAAGAAAACTATAGGTGGTTATCCATCAGGAACATAGATACAAAAATTCTAAATATAATTTTAGTAAATTAAATTCAACCTTATAGGAAATGGTAATGGTCATGGATAAGTGGGCTTTATTCTAGGAATATACGCTTGGTTTAGCATTTAAAATGAATCAATGTGTTTCATCATATTATCAAACAAACAAAAAAACTCAAACACCATATGATTATCTTGCTACATGCAGGAAAGTTTTTTTTTTTTTTTTTTTTTTTATATGACAGAGATAGACACAGCGAGAGAGGGAACACAAGCAGGGGGAGTGGAGGAGGGGGAAGCAGGCTTCCTGCGGAGCAGGGAGCCCGATGCGGGGCTCGATCCCAGGACCCTGGGATCATGACCTAAGCCGAAGGCAGACGCTTAACCATCTGAGCCACCCAGGCGCCCCCATGCAGGAAAGTTTTGACAAAATCTGACCTCCATTCTTGATAAAAACTCTCAGCAAAGTCGGAATAAAAAGAAACTTGCTTTAATCTGATAAAAGACATACACTAAAAACCTAGAGCTAAGCCTACTTAATGGTGAAGGACTGAATGCTGTCTTTGAAAGACCAGGAAAAAGGACAAGGATGTCTTCTCTCCCCATTTCTATTCTGCATTTTACTGGAAGTTCTAACTGGTGAAATCAGGCAATGAAAAGAAATATAATGCATCCAGGTTGGAAAGGAGAAGTAAAATTGTCTTTACTTGCAGACAGCAAAATTGTAGAAATCTGATAAAATCTGATAAAATAAGGAGGCTACTAGAATGAGAGAGTTTAGCTAAGTTACTGGATAGAAAATCAATACGCAAAGAATCAATCATATTTCTACTTACTGCCAATGAACCATAGAAAAATTAAATTGGTAAGAGCGTGAAAAATATGAAATACGAGAGACCTGTATGTTATAACTACAAAATGTTCAGAGAAATGACTTAAATAAGTAGAGAAACATACCATGTTTATGAATTAAGAAACTCAACATTGTTAAAAATAACCATTCTCCTCAAATTGATCTCTAGATTTAACACAATTCCAATAAAATTCCCAGCAGACTTTTTGCACAAATTGACAAACTGACTTAAAAATCCTTATGAAAACGCAGAGGATCTAGAATAGCCAAAATAAATTTCAAAAAGGAGAGCAAAACTAAGAGTTATACTACCTAATATTTATATTATTATAAAGCTACAGTAATCAAGATAGCGTGTTACTGGATAGATAGTAGAACAGAATAGAGTACAGAAATAGACCCACGAATAGATGGACAACTTTTTTTGGACAAAGATACAGAGGTAATTCAGTGGAGAAAGGATAGTCTTCAACAAATAATGCTGGAACAATTGGATATTGGTAAACAAAAGAAAGATCCATACCTTGCACAATATACAGAAATTAACTCAAAATTAATTACAGATCTAAATGTAAGACCTAAATCTTTAAATCTTGTAGAAGAAAACAAAGGAGAAAAACTAACCAAAGATTTTTGTTTTTAGATACAGCACCAAACTCATAATCCATAAAAGAAAAAGTTGGTCAACTTTTTGGACTTGATCAAAACTAACTTCTACTGTTCTAGGACACTCTTAACAGAATGAAAGGACAAGCCACTGACTGGGAGAAAATATTTATGAATCATATAATTGATAAAGGACTTGTATCCAGGATATATAAGGAACTCCCAGTAGTCAAAGTAAGGAAAAAATAACCCGACACAAAAGTAAGCAAAAGATTTGAAATGATGCTCCACCAAAGAAGAAAGATGGTTGGCAAGTAAGCTCATGAGAACATGCTCAACGTCTTTCGTCATTAGGGAAATACAAATTGACAACATGAAACCATAGTGAGATATGACTACCCACCCAGTAGAGTGGCTAAAATTAAAAAGACTGATCATCCCAAATCCTGATGGGGATGTGGAGGACCTGGTTTCCTCATACACGGAGATTAAAAATGGTAAATGACTTTGGAAAACAGTTTGGCACTTTCTTAAATAATTACATGCCTACCTATCATAGGATCCAATATTTACCCAAGAGGAAAGGAAATTTGTATCCATACATAGATTTGTCCATGAATGTTCATAACAGCTTTATTTGCCATGGACTGGAAACAGCCCAAATGTCCATCAACAGGTGAATGAATAAATAAACCTTAGTTTATCTCTACTAAGAAATACTGCTGCACAATAAAAAGGTAGGCGTTATCGGTACATGCTGTAACATGGATGAATCTCAAATATAAGTATGCTGAGTGAAAGAACCTATATAAAAAAGTAGACATACTGTATTATTCCATTTATAGAAACTTTTAGAAGACATAAACTAATGTGTAATGACAGAAAGCATATCAGTGTTTGGAGGGATGAGGGAAGGGGAGGAAAGGAGGGTGGCCAAGGGGTACCAAGAAACTTTTGGGGTGATGGACATGCCCATTATCTTGAGGATGGTGATGGTTTCGTGGTGCACGTGTGAGTCATCTCATCGAGTTGTACACTTCAAATATGTACGACTTATTGTGTGTCAGTTATACCTCAACAAAGCTGTTAGAAATAAACTGACATAAGCATCTACTGAATGAATTTCCCGTGAACGCCTTCACCGAACTCCCTGAAAAAGTTTTTCTCATCGAGCATACGAAGCCAGCCACAAAAGCACCCATGGTATGAAGCCATTTTTTTTTTTTTTAAGATTTTTTTATTTATCTATTTGACAGAGAGAGAGAGAGCAAGAGCAGGAAAACAAGCAGGGGGAGTGGGAGAGGGAGAAGCAGGCTTCCCGCCGAGCAGGGATCCCGATGCGGGGCTTGATCCCAGGAACGTGGGACCATGACCTGAGCCGAAGGCAGACGCTTAACGACAGCCACCCAGGCGCCCCTGAAACCATTTATATTTATTCAAGAACAGGCAAAGCTAATTTGTGCTGAAAAGAAAATTGGAGTAATGGACACCAACAGAAGGGGTAAGATTGACCAGTGAGGAGTACGAGGAAAACTTCCAGGATGTTGGAAATAGTCTACATCTTGACCCAGGTGGTGGTGAGTTAGGGCTTAAAAGTATTCAAAGTCATCTATTTGCCATCAGCATACTTTATGCATTTTATATATGTTATGCCTCAATAAGAGGAGGAAGAAGAGGAAGAAGACGACGCGGCGTATCAAACGGCGTGTGTGGAAGTCGTGGTGGGAGGCTTTGGAGCAGTGTGGGACTGTCCTCGGAGAGCACCCAGGAAACAAAGATGCTCTTCAAAGAACAGCATAGGGCACACTCTCATTCGTGAGTGTCCAGTGCAGAACCCTTCCAGAATTGGAAGCCGACTCTAAAGCAGGCACTGTGTTGTTCCCAGCTGGTATTTGTCAGGCCTTCTGTTTCTAATGGCATAAATATAACCGTGGCCTTCTGAAAAATTGAGAGTATTTTTACTTATGAGAAATGAAGAAATTAAAGTAAAAAGACCTTATTAAGGACTGGGAAGAATGTCTGTGTTCACTAATTCATGCTGTGCCAGATCTCTTGGATTCAAATCCCAGGGCAGAAAAATCAAAGTTGCTTCTGTTACACATGGAGCCGCGAGCTTAAGACTTCGTGTTTGGAAAGCCCTTTGTGCAGAAAGAGCACAACGTCAGGTTTTGGTTTGGGCACGATGGGGCAGTCCTGGCTTCTTAGCCTCTTCCTTGTTTAGGGCCAGGATTCCCCTTCAGATCTCTGAATTTTTTTCTGGGTATGTTTAATATCTGTGGCTAGGTGGCATGAAGTGGAACATAGAGTAAACAAGGCTGCCTGGAACCTGGCTTTGATGTTGGCCAGTGCTTACTGACTTCCTTGACGGTGCAGAGTTGGACTGCCCGGCCTTCGGGGACCTCTTTGCCTTCTCCGTCCTTGGCTGACTGAACTCGAATTGGTTTTTCATCCTCCCAGCCTTGCTGCTGGCCATGTCACCAGCCCATACCTGGTGCCAGGAAGACTAGAAGGAAGTCTTAGCCATCCTCGTCCCCAGCCTGGTGGCTCTGCCCTCGACTATTTTGTGAAACCTTACCAGCTTCGGAACCCTCCACCTCTAGATTTGAAAGGTGTTGTTAGCTTGAGGGAAAACGCCAAATCAAGAAATGAAACATGAAAGACCTAGAAAAACTTGGGTCACATATTCTATCTGTAGAAGTTTGTGAGGATGCCAAGGGACCATCAGAGGAAGCAGATGCTGGGGATAATAGAATCTGGGGAAACTGAGGCAACCACCCCACATTTTTAATGGCAAAATGATACCCACTGAGTTGTGCATGTCCCTTCCTTATGATGCCCCCTGCCCTGGTTTCTTTAAATAACTCTTTTAGTATTTACCCCTAAGTGCAGGGGCAAAAAAACCCCTTTGTTTTCTATATTGTGAATATTTCTTGTGTTCTAAGTGTTTTTCCTGCTTCACAGAAACACACACAATCCAAGTTTATAAATTCTTTCCTTTGGAAATTTCTAGTTCCGTTCGTACTAGTATTTAAAAACATTTGTTATTATTGTCTGAACAAGCTCTAATACCCATATCTCAAATGTGATCTTACTACAAACAAGCAGTTGCACAGGATAGATTTGTGTGTGTGTGTGTGTTTTGACCCTATCAAAGTGGCTTTGGGACTATAAATGGTCCTAAGAAAAATGAGTATTTTATGTACTTTGATTTTTTTTTCTTGAAATTTCCATTCCCTCCTACACTTATACACACAACCCCAAACCATAAAAAGGTGTTTTAAAAATAACTTCTAAATTCCCCACTATGTTATGCTTCCAGGCCAGATTACAGTTAAAACAAAGTTTTGACAGACAGAATAACTTATCACTTAGGCCACAAATCTTGGTCTTTGGAAAAGAAAACCACTCATAGTACAGATCTTCCTTGACTTACAATGGGGTTACGTTCCAGTAAGCCCATCTTAAGTTGAAAATGCATTTGATTCACCTAACCCACCGAAAGTCATAGCTTAGCCTAGCCCACTTTAAAGTGCCTCAAACATTTACATTTGGGCAAAACCATCTAACACAAAGCCTATTTTATAAGAAAGTGTTGAATATCTCATATAATTTATTGAATACTGTACTGAAAGTGAAAATCAGAATGGTTGTCTAGGTATACAGAATGGTGGTAAATATATTGACTGTTTATCCTCGTGATCTTGAGGCTGATTGGGAGCTGCCCCTGCCCCTGCCCAGCATCCTGAGAGAGGATTGTGCCTCCAATCACTAGCCCAGGAAAGGATCCAAATTCAAAATTCAAAGTACAGTTTTTACTGAATGCATGTCTCTTTCATACCATTGTAAAGTTGAAAAATTGTAAGTCAGGGACTATCTGTAAAGTCTTTAGGCACTGCCCTTGTGTGTATGTTAGTGGTCCACCTTCTTCTTGGAACGATGATGCTACCTGATCTTAACGTTGGAGGAATTTTGCAAGTGGAATCCTTCACGTGCCAGCTGGCTTCCTTCCCCACAGGTTGCTCACCCCTTGGTTAGTTTGGGAATAGAGGAGTCAATGTCCTTTTGTTCCTAATCGTATGCTCTTTGTGCATGTTTTTACTTATGGCCAAGTTCATTTTTTCCCTATTAACTCATCAAATACTTATCAAGTGCTTGCTATGTGAACTTTGGACTCTGAAGCCAGACTGCCTAGTTGATATCCCTGCCTAGTTGATATCTGCTGCTCACTTAATTCTGGACCTTGGGCGGGTCCTGTGCCTCAGTTTTGCCATCTTTGAAATGGGGATGATAATAGTACCTATCGCATAGGTTGTTTTAGAGGATTACATGACTTGTAAGTGAAGAGTTTAGAATGTTGTCTGAGCCATAGAAAATACTACCTAAGTGTTGTTGTCACTGTTTGCTGTTGTTATGACACATGGCAGCCTTGTGCTTCATGCTGGGTACCCAAACATGCTCCTTCTCAAAGTGTTTCCTTCTAATGTCATGCATGGCCACTATCTCTACCCGAGCCTGATTTATCTAGCCCAGAGTTTCTCAGCCTTGGTGCTGTTGGTGTTCAGGGTCAGCCAGTTCTTCATTGTGGGACTGCCCCGTGCACAGCATCGCTGGTGTCTATTCACTAGATGCAAGAAAGATGATCCTCCAGTTAGGACAACCCAGAATGTCTCCAGACATGGCCCAGTGTCCCCTGGAGGACAAAATTGCCCACCTGTTTAGACTGGTACAGCCTGCTGCAGAGGTAGCACTGGGGCTCCTTCCGCTTTCTAAGGCTCCTCTGGTCACATTCTGTGTTGTCATCTTCTCCCTGAGCTTGTGTTTGAAGATCCAAGTTCCGTGTTCCCTGTGCCTCTTACCCACATGTTGGGAACCTTAGGGACAATTCTGTTGTTACGTTACGACTGAGGCCTCCTCTTTAAGATAGCCTCCTCCTTCTCAATCTCTTGGGCTTCTTTAGAAAGAGAGTGGGGGACATGGTCTTCCCAGCACTTCTGCTCAGGGCTGCCCTTGAAGACAAGCCCCCCGGCCCTTTGCTGCTAAAGGACTGTACGGTCATCGCTATGGAGAACAAGCCGGGGTCACCGGATCGTGCTTTGTGAGATCGCGTGGCCAGGCCCTTGGTCCATGTTTCCCTGCTTCCTCTGCCTAGTGAGCACTGATGGTGGACTGTGAGAGAAGAATACTGCACCCCAGGCTCTGCACTGAGCACTTGATTAGGATCGGCCGGTCATTGTTCACACCCTCCCTCGAAGGCAGATATTTTTATTCCCATTTCACAGATGAGAAAATGTCAGCTTTGAGACCACGTGCCAGTAGCAGGGGCACAGAGTCAAAGCTGGGCAGTGGATTCCAGAGTTTGTAACCCCCGCAATGCTTGTCCTCATGTCAGCCCAGGCTGTGCCTCCCCCTGGTCTCTAGAAAGCGGCATCTCACTCCTGGCATGAACGCTGTCTGAGCCCTAAGTCCTAGATCCCGTCCCGGTCACATACAGCTGTCCATCAGTAGCCTCATGCTGACCTGAGCTGTGACAGGGGCCACTTAATTATGTGACGTCACATCCGAGACCTGCTCCTCCCCCAGCCCTCTTGCTTCTCTTTTCTTCCCTGTGTGTAGGCTGACGATGGGCTTCGGCTGTCAGGTCTCAGGGGCCATAAACCAACCTTGTTTATTGGATCTGAACTCTCTAGCTAAGCCCTTAGGCCACAGAACTTACCTTGCTGGCAGCAGGTGTCCTCACATCTAAATTTCCTTAATGCTAATCTCTTTAAAATGATTAATTCTATAGGTAAAAAATGATCACTTTTAATATACCTTCAGTTCTGTCCCAGACGCAGGACACCCTATAAGCCAAAAATGAAGAACTTAACCTAATTGAAAGGGCCTTTACTAGAATTTTATTTTGTCAAACACTATGTTGGCCATTAGGAGGTATGGTATCTTTTCCCCCTGATTACATTGATAGTTTATGCTCCCAGGTTATGATTTGGGCCATAAATCCATACATCACCTGATTTCTTTCTGGCCTTCCTTGCTTTTTTTTTCCCCCCCCTGAGGCCACATGGATCTGCTTTAAGTTTCCACTTTGTATTTAAACCCTTGGCTTGAAGACCATTGTCCTCTAACAGTTTTAGTAAAAACATCAGCATCTGTAGAAAGCACTCACAGAAAATGAAGGTCATAAAATGTCAAAATACAAATGAATAATGTAGAATCTTTGCCTGAGAACATTTCTGAGTAGCACAGAGAACATCCTGTTCTCTTCCTCTCTTCTCCTCCTGCACCCTTCATAGGGGAGACACAGCACATAGATGCCCAGACCCACAGAAGGAGGCCTTATAATTTGCTCTGGAGTTATTCCCGATTCAAATAGTGCAGGAGGTTTATTGAGCACCTGCCATGTGCCAGGCCCTATCCGAGGCCCTGGGGACGAGATGGCAGCATACGGGCCCCTCCCTGGAGGAGCTCAGAGCCTAATGGGGGGCAGCAAGAATAACCTGGTTGCAGCTGGGGAGATGCTGTGATCAAGTCTGACGTCAAGCTTGGGATCACAGAGCAGCACCATGCTGGTGGTGACAGCTAACATTTACTAAGCACGTTCTACATGCTTGGCACTGTGCTTTCTACACGTTTATTTTTTAATCCTCACAACTGTGTGAGGTAGAGGTCCTATTATCCCCATTTTACGGTTGAGGAAATTGAGGCTCCAAGCTCCCTAAGCTGAGTTTTAAAAGCCAAGTAAGAATTATGTAGGAGGAAGAAGGAGAAAGCAGAGATTCTGGAGCGAGGGAACAGCAGGTGCAAAGACAGAGGTGCGTGGATGAGATGATATCTGCATCAAGGAGGAACTGGGAGCTGGGATCACACCATCCGTTTTTGCCCATGGTTAAATGATTTCAACCATGGGCCTGGTTTTCAGTGAAAAGCAACCACCCTCAAGTGATGGGCCACTTAATTATGTAACACACCTATGTGGCTGGGGCACGCCACTCCACCTTGAAGGGGTTGTCCACGTGCCTTTGAGCTTCGGCTTCGGGGAAATGACACCTGGGCCTCTCTGGGAAATTCACAGGGCTGGCAGGATCCCCAGTCTTCCAAGCTGGACTTCAAGTGGCCTTGGGCAATTCACGTAACCTCTGTGACATTTGCTTTGTCCCTGGGACACTCAAGTCAGTGTCTCTAGAACCTACTGCAGAGGCTAGTGCTTGATAATCCTTAAAATGGGGATACCAGTTATTGCGAGGCATTTCGGGTGATTGATTATAGTTCGAATGAAAGCCTTTAAACTGCTCAAGTGAAAGGTAAGGAATAAATAAATAATCCCACTTCTAAAGCTTCCTTAATTAATTAGCCATCACTGGTCTAAGTCCTTATGTGCAGAATTGGCAGATGTGCTGTTGTTCTAGGAAAACCATCTTGGCCTCTGCCTCATGCAATTTTAGCTCACAGCGGGTGGGTACAAATGAGAGCAAACCAGAGGTGGAATTTTTTTCCATACCTGGAGCATGCCCTACTGGAAAAGCAGCCTTTCCAGCGGGGGAAGGCGGGTTGTGTGTGCAGCAGGACAGAAATGCCCCGAGGCCCTGACTGTGCCTTGTCTGATGGCTTCTTTGCAGGAGCTGATCCCTGACACTGAGTGGGGGGAGGGTGGTGACCGCATTGAAGTATCCGCTAATAGGCAAGACCCTGCCTTCCTCCACACCCTCTCTCCTCCTCTAAAGACTTTCTGGAAAATAGAGCAAAAACAATGAGGCGACCCCAAGGGTTGATGAGAATTGCATTCCCCATGCAGCCCCGATTACTCTGTGCCTTTGTGCCTGAGGACTCCGTGAAGGGTACGGCTGTCAGGTGTCTCTCCTCCCCGTGCAGGGTAATCTGCACTGATTGACTTGTCCATTGTCCTTCCCCTGGAGCTAAAAACAAAACAGGAAAGGCTGCTTGGTGGGGATAGAGGGGAACTTGGTGGCCAAATGCTGTTGCTTTCCAGGCGTTGGACACAGGCTCATTCTCTCTGAGAAACTTACATCCAAAGGCAGTGACTTTGAAAGGACCGTGGCTGGGAATTAGAGACAGATGCTTAGCTGGCCATGAGTAGATATTAAATTGTATTAAACTATGCAAACCGCATTTCTCATGCAAGGCCTGTTTCAACCTTACATCAGTCCTTGGGCTGCATTTGCATTTCTATAGAGAACGAAATAAAAGCAGCATGTCACTTACTCATTTCTATTCATAACTGTGGGCTGTTATTATTCTAGCTCTCGTTCTCCCCTACACAGCACAGCCAGATTAATCTTCCTAAACCTCCATCAAGAGCTAGTTTAGTTCCCAGCTTTTCACTTTTTCAACTCATGTTTATAAGGCCCAGGCGCTGAGAAGAATTTAAGGATATATAAGATGGGGCTAATTTTAAGGTCACTAGACATCCTGCTCCGTCTGGGACAATCCTTATTTATGCCTGTCATCCTGATAAAATTATTACAAGTACCCCTGTTTCACTCGCAGAGGCGATCCGGTTGTAACGATGAATTACACTCATGCCTGTCAAGGGCTCGTAAGCTAGAAGGGGTGGAGAGTATGAACGGAAATAATTCCAGAACGAGGTAGAGTCTGGAAGTAGAGGAGGGGAGATGGTGGAGGAGGGTCGCGGCCCCAGGGCTGGGATCGATAGGGAAGGCCTGTGCCGGCCTGGGCTTTCAAGAATGACCCAGACAAACGGGGAAGATGGGGGAGCCGTGTGAGGAGAGGTGTGTGTTCTGGGCTCCTAGGGGGCCACAGAGACACGGAAAGGGAGGTTTCTTCCAAGGAGGGTGGGAGGGACGGATCTGGGGGCTTGAAGGGCAGGTGGGGAACGTGAGCTTGGCCCTGGAGGCTGGAGGAAGCAGAGGCACGAGCACGAAGAGCCCCAGGTGACTAGGAAGTTCAGTGGTCCTGGTCGAGGGCTGGCCACCCCACTATGAGTGGCGGATGCAGCCTTTGGACGGTGGAGGCTGCCCCTGGACCGTGCTCTCTACCGTCCTGCCTGCCTCTCTCCCATGTCCCACATGATTAACGAGGGAAATTAAAATTTCCACACATGACAGGGTGAGGCAAATGGATGTTCTGGTGTCTTTGTTCCCTCTAAGCAGAAGCCTCCAGCCAAGAGCTGACATGAGCTTGCTGTTGTCACATCAGTTAAATTATTTTAGCGTCATCTTTGACAGGAAAAAACCAGAAGCCTGCGTTTAGAAGAGCAGGCCTGCAGTTAGGACAGGTCCAGTCCTTCAGGGGCCGTCAGAGAACGACTCAGCGTGGCGTGTTTATCTGGGCTCCAGGTGGGTGATGATTTCAGTAGTAACTTCGCTGGACTGTAGTCAGGGCTAGAGCCCCGTGCGGGCCACACGGCTGTTCATTTTGTCCTGTGTCTGCTTCTGTCTCCTTTCTTCATTCTTTTCTTGGTTCTTTCAACTAAAACCGTTTATTCAGTGCCCAAAACATGGCCATACTCTAAGCTTGCTGTTGAAACACCAATCCAGTCCTGTGAGATCAGAGCCTGCCCGTTCCACAGATGAAGAGTGAGCTTTGGAGAGGTCAAGGCAATTGCTCAAGGTGACCAGCCGTGTGTGGCGTTGAACCCACTCCCAGGAGGATTATCGCCAAGCAGGTGTCTGCGAATAGTCTGATTGTTTCCAGGGATGCTGCTGAGGGAATTCCACAGCAGACAGAAAGCACCAGGTTAGCGGTGCCCAAGCCTGAAAGTGCTTTAGCACCATTGGCGGAGCTTAAAAAAATCCAGGTTCCTGGGCTCTATCCCCCAGAGATTCTATTTTGGGTCCTGGTGAGCTTAGGAATCTGTGTGTGAGTATGTGTGTGTGTGTGTTTAAAGTTCCCTAGAGTCCCGGTTCTCAGACTATAGATGCTTCAGCATCTCCTGGAAGGCTTGTTATTACACAGATGCTGGGCCCCACCCTTAGAGTTTCTGATTCAGGACATCTGTGGTGGGGGGGTGTAGGGGAGAGTGTGGGGGAGGGTGTGGGGGGAGGGGTGCTGAAAATTTGCGTTTCCGGTGGGGCTGCCACGGCTGGTCTGAGGAGCACACCCTGAGAATTGCTGCTCTAGGGGGGGCCCATGTTCCTCCAGCCCGGGGGCTGCTGGATTGGGGGGCTCATGGTCTCTGACTGAGGCCCAAATTGTCTGAGTCTATTTTGCTGAGGTCATAAGAGGATTAGAGATGCTGGACCCAGGATGCCCACCTAACCGGCCACTCTCCCTTCCTCCCGACCTGGGAGATCACTGTGCTTCTTTCTTCTGAGTCTGGACATGAGCTCAGTATCCCTCTCGTCTCTCTGCAGCCTGCCAATCCCAACCAAATGGACTTGGCTCACAAGCTGAACTTATTTTTGTTTGCTAAGCTAGACAGCCTAACTGGCACCCCCCAAGTCAATGATTTAAAAAGTCTGTTTGTTTCTGGAACTTGTGCCCTCTGTGTTCATTAGAAGGAACCCCTTGGGGAGTGGTTAACCTTGGTTGCACGGTAGAATCATCTAAGAAGTTACAAAAAATAACTGAATGATTGATGCTGGGCCCCCTCACAGACCAGGTGGATGGGTGTGTCTGGAGGTGGGGCCTGGGCCTTGAGAGCATCCCAGATGATCCTCAGGTGCGGTCTGGAGCCGGCAGCTCTGTGCAGGCCCCTAATAAACCAGGTGTCATGCGAACTCCCCATGTCTGCCTGCAGATTCCCCTTGCACAGTGCCCCTTCTCTCCCTTCCCCGTCCCACACACCTCTTAATTTTTCTGCCGCACAAAATGGAAGGGGAAGCAGCCAAAGGCCCACCCGACACCACTGTTGTCTTGGAGGATCCCTGACAAGTGGCCGAAATGGGTGGTGGCCACCGTCCCAGAGTGGTCAGAAGGAAGCTGTGTTTCTGGAGCAGTGCCCAAGGAACCGAGCTCCAGCCCAGAAGGTGTTGCTTCTCCTCGCTCACCTTATCTTTTGTGAATCTGGGGATGTGTGGTGTCCCCTGGAAAGGAAGTGTTTCCATGTAGAGACTCTCAGCCCCATAGTTTTCTCTCTGCACTCATGTCAGGCTCCTATGACCACCTTCATCCAAACATTCCCTTGTGGCTGCCCCTCATGCCTCCCTGAACTGCCCTTTCCGGAAGTAACCAGCCCCCTCCCGAGTGACACTGCTCCTTTAGACCCCAGGTTTTTCAGTGTTATCCCGTTGGGTTCTAAACCCTTGAGGGCAGGAACTATGTCTCAGACATGGTTCAGGCCCAGGGGCTCCCAGCACGCCTCCTTGTTCAGTGGTCCTGGTCACTGGTGCACATCCATGTTGGGCGTTTTGACATCTCTTGTCCCTTGCCTCAGCCAGCGCTGGGCCCCAGGCATAAGGCCATGAGGTGCTGCCTGCCCTCAGGGAGCTGTTCTGCGAAGGTGCCCTGATCCCTCACTGGTGCTCTGTGCAGCCATAATTGCTTGTTAGATTAGTTTTCCATCCTTCATGGGAATCATTTTTCTTCATGTGTTTCTGTTTTTCAAGTTTGAATAAAATGGAGACTTGGCTGTACACCAGGGAGGTTCAGGAGAGAAATGAGCAGTGGGACCTCCCCAGCCAAACCTGCCTGCAAACCGCTGACAGCACAGGAATACAAATGACTTCTGGCGGGATGGGCGGGCCTCCTGGGGGACCAGCTGCCATTGCTGCTTTGGATCAGGGCCTGGGCTGGCACGGGGACTCTGAGTATCCGCGCACCCCTGCGGCCTCCTCCCTGCTCTGTATCTGCTGAGGGTGAACTGACTGGTGTCCCCAGTCAGAAAGGGCCACCTCTGCTTCCAATGGCCTCTCGCTGATGGGCACAAATTGGTTGTGACTGGGTTGGCAGCTTGGGACGTGAACGTACAGAACTATGTGAATAGTAGCAACAAGCACTTAAACAGAATGAGGTCAGCCGTATGAACACACATCACCTAGAGATCTGACGTAGTGAAGCAAACATCTAGGTCCAGTTGGTACAGTTCTACTGTTCCTCAACTGCCAGGATTTCTAGATCCTTCACTGCCTGGGTTATGGTTCTAGGCCAGTGTCACACAATCTGGGCTACCTACAGGTAGAGCTGCTGGGGTTGGTGAGAGTGCCGAGGGACGGTGAAGGACATATGAAGGACATATGTTGTCTCTGTGCTGTTTCTTTCTTCCTTTTAATAGATGATGAAAAGTGATGCCCACATCCCTGTCCCACACGCTCGGCTTGCTTTTCATGCCACTGAGTAGAAGTTGCCTCCTTTGGCTTAGCCCCAGACAGCTACTAGCTCTAGCAGCTGAGGAGCATGGCGTGCCCACGGCCTCAGCACTAAGCCCAACGTGGAAGCATCTGGAAATAGTCTGCCGTTTCCACACTCTGGACCTGGGGGATGAATTTAGCTCCTCGGGGCACCTGTGGGAATGTTAGGGGACGGTTTCCCTGTGACCCCATCCTGGATGACCCGTTGCCCTACTGGGCCTGGTTTCCATTTGTCACTTTCTTTCTCCCTGAGATCAAGGCCTGACCCTGAATGTCGGCCCTGACTGGAGAGGCCCCCACAAACCCATTTAGAGCCTACCAGTCCCAGGCTGCACCTACTTTTTGGTATCTTCTAAGTGCCTCTGAAAAACATGCCCGTCTCTGCCTTGTAAACACCAGCAGTCCCTGGTCTTCTGTGACATCCATTTGAGGGCTTTCACACTTACACCGTTGGATTATAAGACCCACTGCGGTGGCATCACAGTAGAGACATGAGAACCACGGAGAGCTATCACGTGGTGGGCTGTTACACCTGGAATCCCAGTCGGAGAAGCTGCTCTGGGAAGAGCTTTAGGCTGCCAGAGAACAGGAACAGGAATGAAACAGGAGCCCAGGATGGGGCTATGCCCCTCCACAATGGGGGATGTGCTCTCTATGCTCTCAGGGGCACTATTTTCTTAAATTAGTAAATATTTATTGACCACTCTTATGAGCAAAGTGTCACATTAGTCTACTGCAGAAGGTGGAAAAGCAATGTTTGTGGGTGTTCCTGACAGCACTCAGGCCACGGGAGATGCTAATGTTGAAATCTTTAGGTATGTATATGAAGATATAATTTTCTACTCCATAAGACAAAGAGATGCTTGAGTATTATTGAGTTCAGTGAGGGAACGCTTCTCTGCTGGGATCCAGAGTGGTTTGTAAGGCAGAATTTGGAAGAATTCAATAGATGGAGGCAGGTGGGGGGGACATTTGTCTGGTTAGCTGGGGTGTATGTAGGTGGATGGGGATGGGGAGAGACGGATGACAGGGAAGCCAGTGGTGGTAGTGATGGTGATGATGATGATGATGATGATTTTTACCAATTATTGAGCTAGATATGGTACAGGCATGATTTCTGTCTTACAACCCTATAAAGTGAGGACACTTAACCAATGAAGAAATTCAGGCATATCTGTGTTGAAGAGCCCACCCAGAGACATAGAGCTTGTAAATGGCAGAACCAACAGTTGAACTCAGCATAGCCTTCTTTCAAAGCCCAGGCTAAAGTAGGTGAGGGTTTCTTTTTTTTAAAGATTTTATTTATTTATTTGACAGAGAGACACAGCGAGAGAGGGAACACAAGCAGGGGGAGTGGGAGAGGGAGAAGCAGGCTTCCCGCCGAGCAGGGAGCCTGATGTGGGGCTCGATCCCAGGACCCTGGGATCATGACCTGAGCCGAAGGCAGACGCTTAACGACTGAGCCACCCAGGCGCCCCAGTAGGTGAGGGTTTCTTTTTTTTAAATCTTTTTTTTTTAAGATTTTTATTTATTTATTGAGAGAGATAGTGATAGAGAGAGAGCATGAGAGGGGGAGAGTCAGAGGGAGAAGCAGACCCCCCGCTGAGCAGGGAGCTCGATGCGGGACTCGATCCCGGGACTCCAGGATCATGACCTGAGCCGAAGGCAGTCGCTTAAACAACTGAGCCACCCAGGCACCCCTAGGTGAGGGTTTCTAATATGAATTTGGGGATCAAATTAGGGGAGTTATGATCCAGTAACTCAATAAGAGGTGGTTGGAAGAATCAAGAAAGCTTGAGAACTGACCAGGTTTGAGGGGGCCAAGGACACTCAGAGGAAAAAGTCATGACTCCATTTTGTAGTCTTGGATATTGGCAAAGAGGCAGGACAGCCCCCGGCCCCCAGCCCCCAGGAGGAGGTGGTCTTGAGGGGCTGAGGGAAGGTATTGAGATGAGTTTGGGAAAGGTGGCGATTTGGTAGTGGCAGACGTGCCAGGTAGCCATCGTCTGTCACATCCTCTGACTCACATTCTAGATACACTGTGAGTATGGATGAGCAAAAACACAGGAAAAATAAAGCCTCTTATGTTGGGAGAGACTCTGAAGGAAGTAGAATGAGGGATGGCAGTGGGAGTAGCTGTCAGAGAAGCCGGAAGAGGAATAAAAATGGCGTCATGGCACGCATGGCAGAAACCAGCAGGGGAGTTGGTTCCAAGTGAGTTGTCAAGGCCGCCATACATGTCAGAGAAGTCAAGATAAATGTCCCTGTGTGAACTTGGGAGGGCTCAGTTCAACCCACGGCACATTCACAGAAGCTGTCATTGGCCCAGCCTTACGTTTGATGAAAAGGCAAGTCCCTGCTCTCGAAAGTCTCAGGAAATCTTCCGGAGACACACTTGAGTTGAAATGTGTCTTTTCCACTTAACCCAAGATTGTCATTCTCTGAGCTTCTGGTTCCTGATATGTGGAACAGGCATACTAATCCCGGCCTCCAGGCAGGTACTGTGGCCGGGGATGGTTCTGGGACTCAGAACTGATGCATGTACAACACTTACATGGTGCTCGGAGCTTAATGGTGCTTGCTCGGTTATGCTTAGGACGTGTGATGACAAGAGAATGAAGAGCAGTTGCTGGGGACCTTCCTGCCCGCCACACAGAAGCCTGCCTTCCTTGGGAGTGGCATCCTTTCATCAGTGGTTTGGGCTGTTGAGTCAATCATGCCTGATTTCTGCCGCCTCATGTGGCTTTTCAGTACTAAAAAGAATCTCCTATTTCTAGAACTTCCCGTCCTTTAATGTGCTTTTTGGCCCAGATGTTCTGACACAGCTCTCTTTCATTTTTCTTCTCCCAGTTCAGACAGAGGCCAGAGCCCCCTTCTGTTGGTCGGTGGTGTTCTCACTTGCCCCACCAGGGGGAAAACACACTTTGTTGTGCTCCATGACAGATGACAGGGTCCCTAGATGGCTCCGAAGGTTAAGACAGCACAGATGAGCTGTGGGGACTGGCCCCTTATCCTCTGGGGGCCCAGGGGCTGCAGGGCCCAGTGGGTATCTGCCTGGAGGCCTTACTGCCTGGCTGCATCCTGTCAGCCCCCTGCACATCCTCACTAGGGGCTGGGGAGTGGGAAGGGGGTTAGGGAGTGTGGCCCTGTGTGTGTCTGGCACTCTTGGGAGACTAGGGAGTTGATGCCACAGAGACAGGGTTCCTGGAGAAATACATGTGTGACTTAGAAGCTGGAGGATGTGGTGGGGGAAAGAGATCAAAGCAGGGACGGGAAAAACCAACAAGGTGTGGCCTGTGAGGCTGGCATGGGCTGGGCTGCCCCAATGCAGCCTCATGCCCTGGCTCCTCCTGGTGGCCACCCTGTCCCATGTGCTTGCGCTCAGCCACCCCCCTCCATCCAGGGCACTGAGATGCTTTTTTTTTTTTAAAGATTTTATTTACTTGAGAGAGGGAGAGAGCAGGAACACAAGCAGGGGGAATGGGAGAGGGAGAAGCAGGCTCCTCACTGAGCAGGGAGCCCGACACGGGGCTCCATCACAGGACCCTGGGATCATGGCCTGAGCCGAAGGCAGACGTTTAGCTGACTGAGCCACCCAGACGCCCCAGGACATTGAGATTCTTGTATGTCAGGCTGGGAGAGCCTCCCAGGGTCACCTGTCCCCCCTCTCTCTGTCTTCCCCACAGTTGGGCAGTTGCCTCTGTTTGCACAGATGGTTGGAGGAATGGGACTCACAGTGTCTTGGCGTCACAAGCTTTGGACTAGGAGGGCAGGATGGATCTGAAGGATGCTCACATCCAGGGCAGGGGGCTTGCTAACTGGGCATGGTCTACCTCTTCCACCTGGCTGGGTATCCCTAGCACCCGAGCAGGCCAGCCAGGTTGTGGCTCTAGATAGAGTTAGCTCTGTCGGCCGCTTGCGTGGAGGCCTGCTGCCATCCACGGCTACGGGTAACCCGGTCATTCCTGCCTCAGCCATTTAATGAGTCAGCGCAGCATTGCTTTCCATCCCAATGGACCAGTTCCAGTCGGGGTGTCTCCCCAGTTTAACCTCAGGAGTATCAAGTTTAATTAATTGGCACAAGAAATTCCCCTATTAATAGATTCATTGGAAATCCCCTGATGTGTCATCTTATTCATGATCTTATTTGAAATGAGCCCATACCAAAATCCACTAGTCACGGACCAAGAAGCACGCTGGCCTCCCCAGGCTGTTTGCCCGGTGCCATGACACATTAGTCAGGGCCAGAGGTGCAGTCTGGGGTCCCCACAAGGACACTCCCACATTCCCATTCACTTTGGACCTTTGCTCCCTCTCACTTTGTGCCCCACCCCCTCCCTCCTCTCAGTTCTAATGCCAGTGGCTCTGGGGACTGGATTTTTTTGCTCTGCACTGGCCAGAAATGGACCTCCGCAGAGAAAAAGCCTGGGGGTGGGGCTGTGTTAAGGTCTCCCTGGCTTCCACCGGGGCAGGGTTTCTCAGCCTCGGCACCACGGAGGACAGATAACTGAGCAGGGAGTGGGGAAGGGACAACTGTCTTGTACACGGTAGCTTCTAGTAGCATCCCTGGCTTCTATCGACTAGGTACCAGTAGCTTCCCCCACCCGTGGGTTGTGACAACTGATATTGTCTCCAGGCATTATCTAATGTCCCCTGGGGGGCAAAATTCCCCTCCTTAAGAACCATTGTTCTAGAAGCGACAGCAACAGTACATACAGGAGGTACAGAGGCCTCTGGAACCTTCCCCGGGTGTCTCCTTCAGTTGTGAGTTTCAGGGGCAAATCCTGATGGGGGTGTTGGAGGGCATTTCCTAGAATTCTCACCACATCCCTGGGCCCAGCATGCTTCTTTTTCATTGCTGTGGCTGTTCTTTCAGCCAGAAACCCCCTCACTTTTCACATCGTTCTGTTGCTCGCGGAGTCCCTGTTGTCCTGGACAGGCCAGGCTGCGGCGTCCCTGACCTTGCCTGTCAGGTTGACTGGGGGAGGCGTGGTGGATAGAGCCTGAGAGATCCTGGCTCGGCCCCTCCCTGGCTGTGTGACTTAGAGCACTTGGTGTGTCACGTCAGCGCTGTGTCCTGGTGAGCTCGTCACATCACCCAATGATATGATAGCCAGAGACCCCGAAATGCCTGGATCTTGCCTGTGGCATTCCCAGGGGAGAGAGATCCCAAGAACGGTAGCAGGTGGGCGACAAAATACGACAAAATACGGTGTGTCTTGCTCTAATCCATCAGTTTTGTCCTGGCAAGTCCTTGTGATCAGTGATCAAAGCCATTGTTCCAAAGGAAGAAAAGGATTAAGTTTCGAGAGGTTTTGCTTGTAATAACGAAGTCATTTCTCTCTGGAAGAATGTAATTAATACATTGTTTGTAATGGCCTCAAGGTATATTTTGGTAATATTTTCAGGCCATTGTCATCATAATCCATTGTTATAATCAAGAGAGTACAAATCTGAAATAAGACATCGGGGGTGGGGAGCACAAAATCAAACCTCAGTGCAGCTCCATTCATAACCACCACTGACGGAAGAATGAGACGCCATGTTGGTGCCATGTTATGGGAGCTGTGGTTTCTCCCATGCCCCAGGCTGGCTTCCCACAGGAATCTCACATGGCCAACATCTGGGTGATGGTGGTTGTGCTCACTTTTAATCAAAATTCCTGTTACACCCAGTTCATAGTATAAAGATTTATGTTGTGAGTAAAATGCCAGAAAACACTTTATCCGGGTCAGCGCCTCATGGCTCCCAATGCAGAGTTCTGGTGAAGTTCTTATTGTACAGCTCGGCCTTGAGGCCTGCATGGAGCCTCTGGCCTCTTTAAGCCCAGAGCAGTGACCCACACTTTCAAGTGGTTGTAAAGAAAGAGACGGAGGACCCCATGGGGTGGAGGAAACAGCCAAAGTGGCACCTCTGCTTGCTGATAAATGTGGTCCAGTCGGCATCTGGGATTCTAACCAATTCGATTAGCAACTTTCCTTTGGCTGAAATGAGGACGATGCTGCTATCACAGGCTTGGGGTGTGGATTAAGTGGCGTCATGCACGGACCAGTGTAGTACTCTTACGATTACACACGCTCGGTCTCAGGCCTCAAACGGCTCAAAAATGCAAAGGTGCCTCTAGTTTCCCCACGCTGGTACTGCCCGCTCAGCGCAGAATCGGCTCGCCCTCGTGGGGCTCCCAGCAGCGCCTTTGTTCTCCCATATAATTGACTGTGAGCATTGGAAATAGTTGTGGTTTTTAATACAATGATATTTCCTCTTCAGAGACTCTAGCCCCTAGTCCAGTTTCAACAACTGCTAACTTGGTCCCAAGACATGGTTCTTGTTTCTTCCTTGTCTAATGGAGAGAGTGTTTGCATTTGCACAGGGTTTTAATGGGCTGTAAGCTATTGGCTCTGAGAGGGATTCTTGGTTCAGAGCCAGGGAGACTTGAAATGTTTGGGGAAGCCTCCGAGCGCTGCGGAGAGGGGCTCCTTCTCTGCCTGACACACGACCTGCGTCAGCATGGGCCGGTGGCGCTCCTGTTCACCTGATGTGCAGGGGGAGCTCCTGCGGTGGGACGGGCACTGCCGGAATGTTCTGGTCCCTGCCTGAGCGAGGACTCTAGACCAGGAAACCTTGTCTGCGACTATTTGGGGCGGAAGTTTCAGATCAAGCCAGCTCCTGTAAAGAGGGGCCCTTTTCTTAATCATTCCAGAAACAGTGGTGGGGAGCTCTCAATGTGGCTGCCACGGGTGGTGTAGACCATAGCGTTCTCGAGATGGAAATAGTTTCCAGAGATTTTCTCTTTCAGGCAAGACCGCACCTACGCCATCCCAGAAAGACAAATCCATTCTATTTTGAACTGCTCTGGGGAGGAGACTTTACAGCCATCCCTGGAAACAGAGTCTATTTTTAATGATGTCTGTGCATTTGCCTTCTTGCTCAAACCCCTTAAGCTGAGGTCTGTTGGCCTTTCTTTTCACCGAACCGCCTCTCATGGCCATGAAGGTCATCACTGAGGGTGGTTGCCCCGTGATGACTTTCCTCTTTTTGAAATCATTTCAACCCCAGCACTTTTGGGTAGCATCCGGCATAGTTCAGGCTTTCCATGTGTCTGCCACACAAGTCTTCCACCAGCAGAAGAGTGCAAACGTGCACATGAGTATACACACACGTACACACCCACGTACGCATCCAGCCTTTGGGGTAGCCCAAAGTGGCCTTCAGAAGTCTCAGAATTTCCCTGAGGTGTGTTTCTTTAAAAATCACGGAAATGTGGCATTCTGTCCCAAAACATAACTGATTGTTTTATTCATTTATTGATGTTTTTATTTATTTATATGAGAGAGAGTGCACATGAGCAAGGGGAGGGGCGGAGGCAGAGGGAGAAGCTGACTTGCCGCTGAGCGCAGAGCCTGATCTGGGACTTGCTCCTGACCGTGACCTGAACCTAAGGCAGACACTTAATGAACTAATAATCCACCCAGGCACCCCTGATTGTTTATTTATTTTTATTTTTTTAAAAAAGATTTATTTATTTACTTGACAGAGAGAGACACAGCGAGAGAGGGGACACAAGCAGGGGGAGTGGGAGAGGGAGAAACAGGCTTCCTGCTGAGCAGGGAGCCCGATGTGGGGCTCGATCCCAGGACCCCGGGATCATGACCTGAGCCGAAGGCAGTCACTTAACAACTGAGCCACCCAGGCGCCCTGATTGTTTATTTTTAAAACAATTTTTTAAATTACCAAACATTAGGACAAAATTCACATTAACATATCCCACCTTTTAAAAAAAAAATCCTTGAGGAAATTGATAGTTTGAGAAGATGCCACACATTTTTTTCTGGGATGTCTGGGGCCCTTGGTGCACACTAACAACTCCATTTAAAGAAGCCTGGGTAGTGGGCATCTTGACTCCCGAAGCAGGTAGACCTGAGTTTGAATTCTACTTATATCGCTTCCTAGCTGCCTAACTTCAGGCAGATTCTATCAGCTTCTCGGTTAAAACAGCAGGATAGCATTTCCTACCTGGCGTAGGTGCATACATTCAGCAGCTATTGAGCAGGCTGTGCTATAGGGGCGGGAAATAGAGGTGAAAAAAGCTCCATCAGACCTTCACAGAAAGTGAGGCTTTTCTATTCCGGGTGAGAGGAACAGACAATAAACAATTAAGTGAATAAGAACAATTCCAAGTATAATAACTTCTACAAGGAGGATGAAATAGGGCAATGTGATAGTGACGGGGTACATGTGTGCCTGCCCACACGTGCTCACGACTTCAGATGGTGTGGCTGGGGGTGGGGGACTCTTCAGGGAGGTGACATTTGGATTAGGATTTGGTTGCTAAGAGGAAGCCAGCTTTGCAGATTAAGTGGAGTAAGTTAGTCGAGTGCCTGGCACGTGATAGGGGCTTGGTAGACACTAATCACCTCTCTTTCTTCAAGAATCAGGGAAATACTACTTAAACGTGGGGAGGTAGGTTTTATAAATTGTTGGAAATGACTAACACGTAGCCAGGGAATTTAAATGGATTTTGGAAAGGATACAGTCAGAATTTGTTTGCATCCCCGATCCTCACACCCCACCCAGAGACAGCTGCTCCGTGGTGCTCCTGAGTAAGCAGAGGGTTTCTGTCACTGCCTTCATCCCTGGGGCCCTGATTATCAGCATCTTTTTCTTTGTTGCAAAAACCTAAGTTTTCTGCTCCCCTGTTGCCGTCACCTGCTCCCAGGAAGCACGCAGATAGATCTTCACCTTCTTAATCAAATAATATCGGGTTTGCGTTGGAACCTATTCAATATATGGGAAGAATGGGTAATGATTATTTCCTTAAAGAGGCCTGGTTTATACTTATTCTATTTGTAAATCAGCGTAAAAAATTTAGACCTGGTTTTGTTTCACAACTTGGGGTACAGGACACATAAAAACAGAAATTATAATGGACTATAGTAAAGTGTGCCCAAAATGCTGTGGGTGCCTAAAGGACAGAGCCATGGTCCTTGCCTGGAGAGTTCGGGCAGTCTGCAAAGAGGGTGTACCATTCGGTAGATCTTGAAAAATGAGCAGGAATTTATCAGGTGAGGTGAGGTTGGGGTGAGGCAGGGCTTTCGAGGCCAGTGATATGGGTCATACGAGGCTCAGAGTAGTGTAAAGGCTTGGTGTGGTTGAGTAAGAAGTTAAGAATAGAGAAGTGCGGGCTGGGGAGGCTGCAGTGTCAGCCAGGCTGGCCAACTGGATTGAGTCCTGGAAGCAGAAAGGACCTCAGGGAGGTCAGTGAACATGGGACTTGGATGATGTGATTTTTAAGAACATAATTCTGGACATAAATAGTGTGAGAGGTGGTGTTAGATGGACAGAGACCGGGTAAGAGCAAATGGGAGTGAGACCTTGACCCAACCATGGGCTGTGAGGATAGAGACAAAGGGACAGAATGCAGAGAGAGTTCTGTGGTAAAACTGTCAGAATTGTGTGCCCAGTTGGAGGAAGGGAGTACAGGATGGGACCACATCTGCATGAACCAGAAGATAGAGTGGGTGATCAGGTCCTGGTTACATGACATATTGAGTATGGTAAGCCCATGCATCATACTGGAGGATGTGTCCAGTTGGTTACTGGGAATGTAAATCTCGGGCTTGGGAGTCTCTTAATAAGGGAGACATCACCATGAAGATTATTGCTGATGCTACAGTATTTCTCTGTAAGAAGGTTTGGATAAGATTGGAAGGCCAATAATGGAACCTTAACACTTGAGGAGCAGATAGAAGAGGAGAAGCCAGCAGATAGAAGAAGAGCTGTATAGACAGAAGAGGAGAAGACAGCTAGAAGTTGAGGAGGAAAACCAGGATCGTATGGCATCCTGGAGTCAAGAAGAGAGGAAGTTTCAACCAGCAGGAGATGGTCAGGGGATCCAATACTGAGGGCATGACTTTGAAGGGACAGGAGAACTGTCATTTGGATTGTCAGCCTCTTGTCATTAAGGCACATGGAAGGAACGTTTAGGGATCAGAGACCAGCCAAGTGGCTGAACAGCCATGCCATGTGCTGCTATCAGGAGAGAGGAAGTGTTTGACATTTAGCAAAGCAAATGGGCAAGAAACTAAGCAGTTGGTACATGTGTCATTCATTCATCCATGTGCTCATTCATCCACCCATCAAATATTTCCTGAGGGCCTGCCAGGTGACAGATTCTGCATGAGGTGCTATTCGAGTAGATGGAACACAGAGATAAAGAAGCCAAAATCCCTTCCGTGGGGACCTCAAAGGGTTGTTGGGGGAGATGTGTGTGTACACAGATAATTATAGTGCCAAGTGGTAAGTGCTTTGGAGAGAGGTGTGTGATAGCCCCGGAGCAGGGGAGAGAGACCACTGGTCCTGGATGCTGGGTTTGGACCTTGGACCTGGTTGGAGCTGAGTAGGAGTTCACAGGCAGGGGAGAAGGGGAGAAGGGAGAGAACACTTGAACTGCGAGCACAGCAGGGGGAAGGCGGGAGGGGAGAAAGGGCACAGCCTGCTTCGTGTATGCTGTGAACATTAGGGGTCAGGGGAGAGCAGTGGTAGAGTTCAAGCCAGAAAGGAAGGGTGAGCACAGATGATGAAAGGCTTGGAAGGCCATGGCAAAGAGCAAGCTTGGAAATCATCTTTTGGAGAGTGAGAATTCCAGAGACATTGGTAAGCAAAAGAGTAACACAGTAGGGCTAGATTTCAAGAAAATAGCTTTGGTGGCTCGGGGAGGCTTGAGCGGGCAGGGGAAAGCCGGTGGCTGTGAATCCAGGTAGCGTCCAAGCTCAGGCCATTTGCACTGTCACTCATTCAGCGAAGTATTTATAGAATGCCTACTGTGTGCTCTGCTCTGTGCTGGATGGGGATGTCTTTCAGGAAGATGCTTTGGAATCGCCTGTCTTCCAGGAGCCTGCTGGATATTAACCCAGATGCAGATGGCCAACCCACCAGGCAGAATTCTCTGCTGGAAAGTTGCTGATCCCCCAAGTCAACCTCTGGGTCCAGAAGCCAACACTCTTTCTTGTGTACATTACTCATTATTTTGACTGTCCCGGTTGGCTTGGGTTGCAGATAGGCAATCGTTGTTGAGAGCACAAAGCCAAACGGACCAGTCACCAAACAAAAGAACACACACAGGCGCTGCGCAGAGACATCTGCTTCTGTTTCCTGAGTAACTGCGCAGCAACGCGGGGCCGACTCGGTACCTGGGCACATGCTCTGCGTTCTGTTCGAGTTATAACTTGAGCACAGTTTCCATGTGGCTGGTGATGAAAGAGTCAGGTCAATTTCGTAAGGGGGATTGTTTCCGATTATGCAGATCATATCCAAATGTTTACCTCATTCCATCATTTTGGCCAGGCCCTGCCTTTGAATAGCGTGGAAATGCATCCAGGCCTCTTTTGCCCTGCATTTAGGGGAGATCTTCTGTGCTGAGAGCCTGCTCTTTGCTGGCGTTGGAGAACCCGGGGCACAGCCTCTGTGGGGTTGCCTCCCTGTGTTGTGGTCCTCGAAGGGAATCAATACGTGGCAAGGAATGTCGGATCTCTTCCAGGAAAAATCAGAGCCTGTTAGCCCTGGAAGGGACCCCGGCCCTCATCAAGTCCAACCGGCTCATTTTACTGATATGGAAACTGAGGTCGAGAGCCGCAGACTGACTTGCTCCAAATCATGGAGTGAGCTAACGGCAGACTTGGGACCAGATCACAGGGGCCCGTCCAGGGTTTCCCATGAGTCTTCTCTTCCTCTTCTTTCATCTTTCTGACTTCCCGCTGCAGCTCTCCTTCTGTTATTAAAAGTACATTTCAGATGGAGTCTGCTTCATACATGTGCGAGTCCTACGTTAGGCAGGTGTCATTCCGTGAATATTTTCACGTCTCATATGATAAACTCCAAGCTGGCCGCAGCTCGAATGGCTGAAATGGAAGGGGTGGGCCAAAAAGCAGGGAATTTGAGGGTAATAAAATAATGTGGCTAGAGCATCTGGGGGTTAAGGATATAGCGGTGTATGGTGGAGGTCCCAGGCCTAGGGGATAAGTGGAGTGCTTTCCTGTTTGAGTCTCACCTAGAGGTGTCCAGTGGCCAGTGATTCTCCAACCAGAGGATGCATTCAGATTGCCGGGGAAGCTTGTTTAAAATGCATATTTCTGTCCCGTCCCCTCCCACCAGGTTCTCATTCACCAGGTGTGGTATAGGAACCAGGACTCTGTGTGTCTCAGTAGATGTGAGGTTGGTTGTGCGGTAGGTACTCTCAGTCACACATGGGGCAAGAACACAGACCAGGAGAAGGAGGACAAGGGTATGTCTGTGTTGTCCAGTGTTTGGGCCAGAGTATATACTCAATATCACATAAGTAGGTGAATGCGGGAGGGCTTGATGTGTCTAAGATCATTTACTGCAAGGATTCACCAACTGTAAGGACACGGTATTGAGAGAGAGCCTTAGGGCTGGGCAGACAGAGCTGGAATTTGCAGGGCAACCAGACTCACACGTGCTTAGCTTTTGGGTGACTGAATGACGATGGTTTTTCCTCTGTGTGGCTCTTGCTTTAGCCAAGGCTTAGTATTTCTCTTTCCACCTATCTCTGCCTCTCCTTTGGCCTCCACTTACTCCTCCTTTGGGATGGCTTTGTGCACAGGCCTCCTTTTAACTGTTCCTGAAATGCATTTGTAGAACTCATTCCAATAAAAATTACTGTGTGGGGGGGCACCTGGGTGGCTCAGATGGTTAAGCGTCTGCTCAGGTCATGATCCCAGGGTCCTGGGATCGAGTCCCACATCGGGCTCCCGGCTCAGCGGGGAGCCTGCTTCTCCCTCTGACCCTCTCCCCTCTCATGCTGTTTCTCTCTCGCTCGCTCTCTAAGAAATAAATAAAATCTGTAAAAAAAAAAAAATTACTGTGTGGGGAATTTGGATACAATGCAAGGCTGAGCGTGTTTTGCCCCAGTCTCCCATATATGGAGCTTCTTACACTGATTTTGCAGCTGCTGGCCCTGATGTTATGCTCAGACATAAGATTAGGGGGCCTTTATACTGTCGAGATAGGCGATGAAGATGTAGGGTTGAATTTGCGTCTCCGAGAACACCATTGTGGTCCTTCATTTAGATCTGGTTCGAGTTTGGAGCTTTATCAAAGCATGCCACCCTCCCCCGTGCTCCTGCCCAGGGTCCCAGGTAAGAGATGCCCCACGGAGCTGCCGGCATTGTGTTCCTGCTCCTGTGTGCTCTCAGCTGTCCAAAACTGTGCTCTCTGGGCGCAGACTCCAAGGTTTATTTTTGTAATGTTTGTTTTAGGGTGTTGACTTGGTTATGTGGCTAAAACCAAACCTACTCTTTCCAGTCTCTTCTAGAATGAGACTTTAGAATTTCAGACTTTGCTTGTGACTCTATGAAGAACAGATGGTAGGTTTAATTTCATAGAAAGAAAATTAGAAACCGGTGAAATCTTACATGATTTCACATTAGTACCGAAACCAAATACATTGAAAACGTTTAGAGCTGTTCCTAGTTACAGATATACTGGTGGCGATGAGAAATTTCCAGGGCTTTCTCTGACAAGGACTGCCACCAACTCTTGGTTTACTTCTCGGTCCCTCCCACCGCCCACAATCTGTTCTGAATCTTTCTTCATTTAATCTATTTACTTTTATTTATTGAGCGAGCAGTATTGTAACCATCCCTGGACTTTTTTTTTTTTTTTTTTAATAACAAGAAAGCTTTCCCTGGGTCCAGCTTCAGTAACACATTGTATGTTTTCATTTTTCCACATCCCCTTCCAGGCTTTGTTTAGTATATGCCTATAGAATCTTTACATTATTATAATCATGGTCTAGTTACAAGTTTTTATCTGGCATTTTCCACTTACTGTTATATTACAAGACTATTTCCATATTGCTCTGGATTGCTCATTGGTTTTGATATTTCACGGGGTCTATCAAGCCCTGGTTTGTTCGACCATCCTTCTCTTATGGTTGTATGTGTTCATCCCCCTTAAAAACATCATGATGAAGGAAGACGACCCCAACTGCTCGGCTTATTGCTTCTCCTGCTCTTCTCAGAGCTCAAACCCTGTCCCTGTGAACTCCCTATTCTGTCAGCCCATCCTGTTTTAGGGAGACCTTGGTTCTCTGGTTACGCTGACTGTGGTCAACTGTGGTCTCCATGAATCCTGGAGCCCTGGACTCCCCTTAACCCGAGGCTTCCGCCAAGTCTGGACCACTCGGGTCATCCCAAGCCCTGCTTTTTCTCCTCCAAATCCTGTGCCAAAGGTAGACCCAGCTTACTTCACATTACCTTGGTTACCACACTTGACATTATAATGTTTGTAATCGTTTACTGGAACCAGCCTGGGAAGCAGGTGGGCATTGAGACATGCCAGAGAGCAAAAGAAATGGTCTCAGAGCATAAGCAGTGGGGTCAGGATGAAGGACTCCAAACCATTTGTCGTCTCTTGGCCCCTTCACTGGATATTCAAATTTCAGGGAGGGAGCATTCGATTGGCCCACATTGCTTACCTTGGCTTCCGCTGGCAGGGCCCCTGAATGCATTCCCATCACACTTCATCCAGTGTGGAGGGGTGATTTCCTAAAGGACCCAGGGAAAGGGGAATGACTGCCAGGCTACCCTACACACACGTCCTCCTGTTGATATATATTTACACAAAAATCCCTGCCTACCATTAACTTCCGTACAACTGATCCCAAAGTGTTGTTAGTACAGCGCCCGGCTCCAAACCCAAAGTCTTGGGGGATTTCAATTCTCCCTCTGGTTCTGCTACCACCTCTTCTTATGTGTGGCCCAAGCTGAGTTAATAGGAATGTAACCACCCCGATTCTCTCACTTCCCTGAATGCCTTCCCTTTTTTCTGCTCCCTGGCTCATGCCCCAGTATTGACTAGTTAGAGAAGCACCATAATATCAAATAGTTGCTTTTAAATGACGAGGGGGATAGTAAAAGGTCTGGAGGATTTTATCCAAAATGCACCTTTCTTCCTTGACCCCTGCCTCACTCCAGGCAGGACATGTCATAATCTCTGGGGAAGGGGCATGGCATGCCATGCGTAGTCTGAGAAACTTCTCTTTTAATTCTGTTGTCTCACCCCTACACCCACCCTGCCCCATCCTTCAGAACCTCCAGTGGAACGGAGCAAGCCCCGGTTAGGTTCGAGGGTTGGATATGCTTCTTACACATTATAAAACTTTCGACTGGTGATGTAAATTCTTCCAGAGAAGGGATGAATGGAGGTCTATCATGCCCCCGCTGGGTGACTGGGAGTGTGCTAGATGCTTTACTTACTGCATTTCATCTACCAAACAACATTGTCAGATTTGCATTACTTTGTCTCTTGTATGTATTTTCAAAGCCCGTGTTTCATCCACTAGGGTGCTCTGTACCTCAATGACCACATCTGCAAAATGGATATAAAAATCCTTGAAATGAATCTTGTGAGTATCAGATTGGAGCTTGTGTTAAAGCAGTTCAGGCAGATAAAGGATATCTTGCTCTTCCTGATCACCTCTTCTTTCTATAAGCCTCCAGTATATCTGTCCCCTTCCTTCACTGGCAGCTCTTCTCTCTTTCATACAAGGCTGAGGCCATCCAATATGGACTGCACCACCCACTCCTTTCCGTACAACAGAATATGGCTTTCTTTCCAGAATATCAAATGTCAGCAGTTGTTTCTATTTCAACCTAATGTTTAGAGAGATCTGTAAATAGGTTTATTCTTTACATACTTTTCCACTTCTTGGTATTTTTTTTTTCACTAATTAATATGTTCTGGAGAGCTGTCACTTTAACACATATAAATCTACCTCATTCTAACAGGTAAATTGTATTTCATTGTTTGGATGGATCAGATTTCATTTAACCAGATTTCATTTACACAGATCTTTAGGTGGTTTCCACATTTTTTTGGTTTTGCTCTTTACAACAAATGATGCAACAGAAGTCATTCTATGTACAACTTTATGTACCAGTTTTGAGTATTTCTATAGGGTGAACTATTAGAAGCAGAGCCACTGGGCTAAAGGGTATGTGCATTTAAAATCGGGATAGGTATTGCAAAGTGCCCTCCAAAGCAGTTGCCCCGATTTCGACTCCCACCAGCAGTGAACGTTCTTCCCACATCAGTATCATCAAACTTTATATTCTTTGCCAATCTAATGAGCATGAAATGGAATTCTGTTGTATTATTTTGCATTTGTTTGATTATAGGTGATGTTCAACAGTTTTCATATATTACATTTATTTTCCTGTTGTATTGGTCAGCCCGGGCTGTTATGACAAAATACCACTGACCAGGGGGCTTAAATACCAGGCATTTCTTTGTCACAGTATCTAGAGGCTGAGAAATCCAGGATCAAGATTTGGTAGCCCGCAAAGTCTCTCTTTCAGGCTTGCAGACACTATGTCCTCATGTGGTGGAGAGAGAGAGAGAGATTCCTGATCTTTCTTCCTCTTCTCATAAGGACATGAATCCTATCATGGGGTCTCACCCACATGACATCATCTAAATCCAAGGAACTCCCGAGGCCCACCCCCCTCCAAATACCATCACATTGGGGGACAGGGCTTCACCATTTGAATTTTGAGAGGGACACAAACATTCAGTCTGTGAAGACCGTAAACCACCCGTTCATGCCCTTTGTCCCTATTTCCATCAGGTTTTTTTGACTGATTGGTTAGAAATCTTTGTAAGTAAGGAAAAACAGCAGTTTAGGGTGCATTTTAGAAGTGCCTCAGGTTTTCTGCTTCAGTTTAAAAAAAAATATTTTATTTATTTAACAGAGAGAGAGAGAGCATAAGCAGGGGGAGCGGCAGGTAGAGGGAGAGGAAGAAGCAGGGTCCCCACTGAACAGAGAGCTCAACATGGGGCTCGATCCCAGAACCCTGGGATCATGACCTGAGCTGAAGGCAGACGCTTAACCATCTGAGCCACCCAGACATCTCTTTCTGCTTCAGTCTTAACATGACATGTGTGTACTGGGGAAGGAGCAATGTGCTGGCAGGTTACAAGGCTTTAAGGTTCTATTCTTTCTTTGGTTTTGTCCAATCATGATTTAGTCCTTGGTTTTGATGCTTGTCCCTAACAGGTCCTGTTACTTTATCATGATTTGGGGAATACTGTATCTCAGGACACTTGAAAGTTTTCCCATCCTGCCTCCCAGAAAACTCCTTGACTGTCAGAAAACAAGGAGGAAGGTGGTCACCAGGAGCGCTGGGGAGAAGCGGGCCGAGGGTGGGGGTCTGATGCAGCTAGGAGACCCACATCCAAAGCCCCCCTCCCTTTATTTTTTCTTCCTTTCTTTCTCTTTCTTTGCACTTCCCCTCCCTTCCTTCCTTCCCCCCACCCCCGTGTCTTTTTTCTTTGTTTCTGGCTGTGTACTATAAAAATACAGTTTTGGAGCATGTGGTTGGATTCCTACCATGGGGACTGAGATGGAATTTCAAGTCTCTCACCATAATTCATCTATAAATTAGAGAATTCTTATGAATAGAATAGGATGGAATGTGGTTTCATGTTTTCTTCCCCCAGGGACCCTGCCCAATTTGGCAACGGGAAGCTAAATTAAGGGTGGGATTAGTTCTAGGAAGTGGAGTTTTAGTGTAGCTGCATGTCTCATGCAAATGTTAGCAACAGTGCCTTCCTTCTCTATATTCATGAGAAATCAGGAGGGCCTGGGTACCTGAAATCCCCAGATGTGCCAGACACATACTTCTGCCTTTGTTTGTTTATCCCAATTATCCTTCTAGAACTATCAAAGGGGATTAATTTCGACTCGTTTTACCCTTCAATTTTCCACCAAAAGCAGGCAGGGAGGCAACATGCCACAGGGGAAAAGAAAAAAGAACCCAGGAATAGGAATGAGCAGGCTTCAGCGTCAGCCCTGTCTGTGCCCCTTACCAGCCTGCGCCTGGGCAGTCACGCAGCCTCTGGAGGCCCCAATTCTTCTCCGGAAAAGGGACAAAGTGACACCAACCTCTCAGGGTGGCTGAGGCACCCTGTACAGTGTACCATGGAGCTAATGGTGCCTACGCCAGAGAGTGGTCCCTACACGAGGTGTCTGCACAATTCCAGACTCAGAGAAGGTGCTCAGCAGACGCCTGTCCACTTTTCTTCCTTGTCCTGAAAGTACTAAGCACTGCATTAGCGTCCTTGGGCTGTTGTAACGAATTACCACAAACTTGATGGCTTAAAACAACAGAAATTTCTTCCTCACAGTTCTGGAGGCCGGAAGTTCAATATCAAGGTGTTGTTAGGGCCATACTCCTTTCAGTTACGAGGGGGACATCTTTCTGGCTTCTTCCAGCTTGTGGTGGCTCCCTGTGTTGCTGCTCATGGCTGTTATCTCTCTGGTTGGCCTCGGTGGTCACACGGCCCTTTGCTCTCTGTATTTTCTCTTCTGTGTCTTATAAGGACACCTATCATTGGATTTAGGGCCCGCTTGGAAAATCTGGGATGTTCTTTTTTTTTTTTTTTAAGATTTTATTTATTTATTTGAGAGAGAGAATGAGAGAGAGAGAGAGAGCACATGAGAGGGGGGAAGGTCAGAGGGAGAAGCAGACTCCCTGCTGAGCAGGGAGCCCGATGTGGGACTCGATCCCGGGACTCCAGGATCATGACCTGAGCCGAAGGCAGTCGCTCAACCAACTGAGCCACCCAGGCGCCCAATCCGGGATGTTCTCATCTCAAGATCCTTAATTACACAGAGAATGACCCTTTTTCCAAATGAGGTCATATTCACAAGTTCTGCAGATTAGGGCACGGGACATATCTTTTAGGGAAGGCCACCATTCAACTCACTATACACACTTTAGGGATTACTTTCTAGATCAAGACTGTGGCCTGATGAAGCACATTTTTTTGCAGTCACCTCAGCGAATCCATAATCAGTTTGATATTTAAAAATCAGGACATGATTTTTAAGGGGAAGAAAGAACAAAAGCTTGTTTTTGTTTTGTTTTGTTTGTATTTACAAGCAGGCAAAAAGTCTTCTTTCCTGGATCCCCCATTTAGTGGTGATGCATCGAATGTGTTCGCTATTCACACACCCATCCACCCTGCGGCTGCTCACATACTGGCGTTATGGAACCGCAGTCCTCCTGTCACAGAACCTTCTGTCTTGCCCTTGCTCTGACCCCGTCTCCCGCTGGCTCCAGCCCACGGTACCTCCAGCCTTTTGCCTTGGCTCTCTGAACATGGCTCCCAAAGGCTGGCTGGCTGACATCCAGCTCTGGGCTTACCCCTCTGGTTAGATGCTCATCTGCTCCCTGGGTTCCCTCAGCTCTGTCTCATCCTGCCTTAGTTGCTCCCTGAACCTTCAGGAACTCCAGCTACAGAGGTCATCCACAGACCGCTCTGCACTGGACTGTAGTCAAAGGCAAATGGCCTCAATTAAACAAGCCCCATGGCTTCAGGGTGACTGACTGCCTGGGAGCAAGGACTCTAACCAAGGCCTGGGCCCTCACTTTTACCGCTTACCTCAGGCACATCAAGTGGGTTTCCTCATCAAGTCCTGACATCCCTCCTCCGAGGTAATCTTAGCTCCACCTCTCATTTCCATGTGGTGTGAAGGAGCTCTGCCTTCTTGGATTTGTTCCACACAAAGGGGAGGACCATCCCTGGACCTTCTCATAGCTCAGCGGTACTGTGGAGACAGAGGACTCAACCTTGAAAAGTCTTCGAGCCTTGAGCTTTGGGCCAAAAAATGCTGTCAAAAACCAAGATCTAAAGAGAAGAAGAAAAAAAAAAGGCCAAGTTAATCATGGCTTTTTGTACTTCAGATGGAAGGGTGAGGTCCTCTGAAAAACTCACGTTCCAAGGAAAGTCATAGTGTTG
Source organism: Neomonachus schauinslandi (assembly GCF_002201575.2). Taxonomy (NCBI): domain Eukaryota; kingdom Metazoa; phylum Chordata; class Mammalia; order Carnivora; family Phocidae; genus Neomonachus; species Neomonachus schauinslandi. The sequence continues at coordinate 108,994,720 of NC_058411.1, forward strand.
GTCAGTGTCCCACAGGTAAGAAGGACATTCCAGGTGGAAGATCCAGAAACACAAGGGCAGCTGTCTGCTGGGAGAGAGCAGGGAGTCCTGGAGCTGTGGAACTGGGAGTTGGGGAGACTTGACTCTAAGCCCAGCTGCAGCAGCATGACTGGGGCAGGTCACACGTGTCTGGGCCTCAGTTGGCAAACCTCACCTCTGAGAGGTAAGAATGGTAGACACCACGGCCACGGTGAAGCCTGGAGATTACACCTGTTACCTGGTACTAAGTGCGCACCGGACTATTATAGCTATTACCGGGACTCCTCCTCTAGGCCTTCTTAATCCCTCTCCCCTCCCCACCCCACCCAACCCTGTGCAGCCAGTCCCCCCAGGAGGCTCCCCAATCTTGTGCTAGCTGCATAGAGCTCTTCTGCTGGGTCCAGGCCATTTGTGTGGATCTGGGATGCTTTTCTCCTGATCCTCAGGGCCTAGCTCCACGCAGGGGAATAGCTGGTGCTCAGGGAGTGTCTGCATAATGAAGGAACCCTGTGTCCCCACACTGAGCACCATGTCTGGCATAGCTATTCTCTGTGAGATGACTGGTGAAGTGAATAGGAGTGTAGAATCACCCTCCAGGTTAGAACTTTAAAACTTTCTGACATTTCTCACTTCTTCTGATTTACCACGGAAGCAGGAAAATCATCATTATGGTTACTGACAAATATTTGGTGCCAGGCTCCCTGCTCTGCACATGCGTGACCGGACTTAAATTCCTTATGTCCCCGTGACGTAGATACCATCCTTCTTTAGAACACAGCATGGCTCAGAGAAATTCAGAAACTTCCTAGTCACACGGCTAGAAGTGGTGGCAGCGAGGTGACTTGAGGGCAGGGCCTCTAAACTGCAGTGTCCCATCGTCTTTACTGCATGGAGACTGGGCCACGGGGCCTCCCCAAGAGGTTAAGGGAAGTCCAGTCCCTCTGGCCTGCACCCCGAGGACCAAAGTTGGAGGTTAAGGGGGACTCCTGAGGGCTAAGCCTCAGTAAGAGCTGAGGGCACCACGCTGAGCTCTCCAAGGCCACGGCAGCGGAAGCAAGGACCGAATTAGGACGTTTGTGAGCCTTAGGCTTTTTTATCTTTGTGTGGCCCTTCCGCCGTTAAAAAAGTTAAAGTTCTGTTTTATGAGTGCGTTGGTATAAAGACGAATATCACCCAGGCTGGATTATATTCATTTCGTTCTTCTCATTTTAAAACCGGCCCAGTGCCTACTAGTGTTTAACGGATGGGGCTTTCGGGTTATCCAGAGCCTCTGCGGGTGAAGCAGGAGCGGGTGTTCGGGTCCCCTAACCGGCCTCTGTCTCCGCAGGTCCCTCAGCGGATGGCGGCGGCCCAGGGCGTCCCCGAGGACGGCGGCGGCGGCGCCCCGGGCGTGTGGGGCGCCTGGGGGCCCTGGTCCGCCTGCTCGCGCAGCTGCAGCGGCGGCGTGATGGAGCAGACGCGGCCCTGCCTGCCCGGCTCGTACCGCGCGCGCGGGGCCCTGCGGCCCCGAGCGCCCCCGCGCGCCTTCGCGGGCCACGTGGTGTCGGCCGTGCGCACGTCGGTGCCGCTGCACCGGAGCCGCGACCGCGAGGAGCCGCACGCCCCCGCCGGCCCCGACGCCAGCCGCCAGGGCCCGGGGCAGCGGGGCAGCCGGCACCCGCAGGCGCGGGGCCGCGACCCCACGGCGGAAAGCAGGTACGCGCGCGCGCGCCCGCCCCTGCCCTCGCGCCTGCCCCCCCTCCCCTTCGCGCCCTCCCCGACGTCCCGTGCCGGCCCTGTGCCCCGGCCGGCGCGGTGAATGCGTGGCTTCCGCCGGCTGGGGAGGAATTCTTGGCTCTGCGTATTTCCTTTCATCTTTTGATTTATTTTGCAGCCCTTTAAAGCGTTGAGGCCACTCCCACCCCACTCTGTGGTTCTGAATAGTCTTCAAAGTGAAGCTAATGCTGAGAAGGCCTTTCGGCATCAACCTTAGGGAGGCCCCGTGGAGGGGTGAAAGAAGGCGGGCCGTGGGGGAGCCCGCTGAGCCAGTGCGTGCTGGGAGCCGGGGGCAAGGGAGGTCCGTGGCCGCCGGCCGGGTGGATGTGACGGGTTTCGAATCCTTGGATAAATTGAGCGTCTGGAGCCATACGTGCTCCCAGACAGTTGGTTTCAGGAATCTATGCACTTTTCTAGAAAGTTTCTCCAGAGAATTTTGAGTGAACACGCTGCTGTGAGGCTATGTCTAGTTAAGGACCTAGACTTTTTTTTAGAGTCTGCATAGAGTCTGTTGGCATGGTAAGCATTAAAACGGTTGTGTAGTTCTAGAACGCCTCCCATGGCTAGGCCCGCACCAATATGCCCAACTGGGCGGTGCCAATGGGAAAGGTAGCAAGGTCAGTGAATTAATCAGCCAGTATTTACAGATGACTCAGCATTCATTCACAAGTATTTGTTGAGTGCTCCTAGGTCCACGATAGATTCCGAGAGCTTATTAATACAAAAGCAGTAACAACAATAAACGAACATTTACCGGGAGAACGGGAGGTGTAAAATACACTCTCTGTGCCTCAGAAATGTATACTTTAGTCATCAAGCCAAGTTAGTGTCCATCCCAGGCAGGGCGGGTGGGATGAGCTGTCAGGTGGGCTGCCCCGCCCCTCCTGTCACTTGCAGTTCAGACATCAGCCTCCATGACCACCCTTTCCTCCTGTGGCTAGATGCTTCAGGAGGGTCCCTGTCAGCCTAGTGCCGTAGGTTATCAGTGCCAGCCACCCGGAGGTGTAGAGGAGATGCAACCCAGCCACCCTCCCCAGCCACATGCTCTTGACATGGTCAGTAGGGTTTAGAGAGGACCATTTCACAGGGAAGGTGCGTTAGCCGAATTCTGAAGGATAAACCGAATTTGGGTGGATGGAAGAAGGGAAGAGCTGTGAGTTCTAGGGCCTGGCAGGGGGAGGGGAAAGAGACATCCGCTGGGAGGATGCTTCCTTCCTTTTATCCGACCACAACCCCATAAGAGGATAGCTCCCCATTCCCTTACCTGAAATCCTTATGGCCAACGCATTTTAGAATCCAGAACTTCTCAGATTTTTTAAAGGTAATTCAGGGCATATTTCACATATTAATGGCATTTCTTCTGTGGTATGGGGCAGCGTCCCATAATTGACTGCCTTATTACTTCTGCAGTGAAACTTTTGAAAGTTCATATTAAGTAGGATAACAAAAGATCCCTTTAAGTGCCTTAAGCTCAGGTGTGCCGCCCGGTGAATTCTGATACCAAACCAACAAAAACATAAGGAGAAAAAGGAAAGACAAAAGCTTCATTTTCAAAACTCTTGGTTTGAGATTTGCAGGTTTCTAATAGTTAAGATCTGTTGAATGCCTGTTGTATACCAGGCATTGTTCTTGTCCCTTGACACTGACAACTCTATGAAATAGTGTTAATATCATCCTCATTTTAGAGGTGAGGAAAAGGAGGCCCAGAGAAGTGGAGAAACTTGCCCAGAGCAACACAGCCAGTGTGTAAAGAGCTGGGATTCAAACCTAAGCAGTCATGGTGCTAAGGACCTAATTAAGTAGCAGTTACACACGAGGAATTGGAGGGCCTACGAGGTGAAAGGGCTTCCAGAGCCCCAGAGCCGTAGAAAAGCTAAGAGTTGAAGGTGCTCTGGCTCCCAGATCCCTGGAGTGCTCAGGGCCTTCTCTTACAGCCGCTGCGGTTGAGAATCTAGAAGAGCTGCCCGGGGAACAGGCTCTAGTTGGCTGCAGGCATTCTGGCCCATGTGTTTTGGCAGCGGGAAATTTTTTTCTCCTAATGTATTGACAGGGGGCCAGTTACTGTTTACTATGAAGTTCCTACAAGTTTTTATCATGCTCTTGTAATTTGACAGTTTCAGATGGAACAATCCAAATATTAGGCTGGGAGGCCTGCGCTGCCGACAACTGTCACGCTCTTCCCAGCTGACGAAAATCACATTTGCTTATATTTATCAGTCATTAGGAACTTGCATAGTATATGTGACCCCAGAAGAAATGTCAGTGTGTTCGCTGGATGACTGCCTCACTTTCTGTTTCAGGTTTGAGGTTTGAGGCAAAGGCTGTTAAGGCTTAGATGTTTAAGAAACTGTTAAGTTGTTACGCTAGGCAACCGAAAACTTAACTGGAGCCAGATAACAAGTAAAACAGAACTATTCAACCTTCCAACAAATATTTATTAAGTATTTACTATGTTGTAAGGTCCTGGGACAGACACAAAGGTGAATAAAAGCCAGGCTGGGGGCTGAAAGCTCTTACTGGCAGGCTAGACCAGCTGTTTGCAAACTCACTTTTTTTTTTCTTTTAGCATAAGAGGCCTTTCCGTAAAATCAGTGTCAGATTGGGGCTCAGTTTGTCACAGAGGGCATGCAAACGGACCAGTGATTTTCAACCTTGGCTGACCGACCATTAGAAGAATCTTCTGTCCACCTTTGAGAAATCTCAACACCCCGGTCATATCCCAGACTAACATCTGAATCTCTAGGGGTTGCAGTCCAGCCGAGGTTGGGAACCACGGGTTTGGAAGTATCTCTCTGGAACCTTAGAGTTCTATGGGAAAAAAACTTGGAAGTTGAATATTGTCTAGCTGAATTTTCCAGGCTCAGAGAGCACATGTCAGAATCACTTGCAGTGGGCTGGGAGGCTTGTTCAAAGTGGAGCTGCCCTGGCCCCACCATCTCCCCTGCGTAATGGGGATTCTGTTTTGTAGGTTTGGGGTGTGCCCTAGGTAGCTTCATACTAGGTGATTCTGACATACTCCAGAATTGGAGAACCACTGATCTAGAAGGTTAGAAAAGGCACGTGTGTAAATGCCTTCCCTAAAAGACAGTGTGATGAAATAGTAATAGTAATGATGCTATCATTTTGGATCATGGCTTATGTGCAGGCGCTACATCAAATGCATTGTAACACTTATAGTTCATACAACCCGATGAGGCAGGTGCATATATTCACATTTTACAGATGAGGAAACCAAGGCTGGGAGGAATGGAGTGACTTGCTAAAAATCGCAAAAAGTGACGCTGCTCACTTTCAGCAGGTGTGGTCAGAGAAGCTGCTGCCCATGTCTTGAAGAGTGGACGGGATTTGGGAGTCAAGGCTAAAATGAACTGCATCTCTTCCTTGCAGGGTTAAGCTCTCGTAGCCAGGGAAATCTTTGCAGCACGGAGGTTCAAAAAGTTTGGCAACCACAGTCCCTGTCCTTGGGGGTCTGACACTGTGGTGGTGGATGAATGGCAAACCCACAAAATGCTGCAGGTGCTGGAAAGCTGTAGAGATAGGGCCGGGGTTCGGAACATGGGGAATCCTTGAGGGTTGGAGCAGTCAGGGCAGACCACACAGAGTAGGTAGGATTTGAACCCAACCTTGAAAAATATGTAAAATGCACTTAGCTGGAATATATTTAGGAACTTCTTCAGTCTACTTTCTTCCATATCAGAGCTTTGTGTCATTAAAACATACACATACATACTGCAAATCACACTCTAAAAAGCCTTAGAAATCAGGTCAGTATTGGGGCACCTGGGTGGCTCAGTCGGTTAAGTGCCTGACTCTTGTTTTCGGCTCAGGTCATGATCTCAGGGTCATGAGATCGTCTGCTTGAGATTCTTTCCCCTTCCATCTCCCTCCCTCTCTGCTCCTCCCCCTACTCATGTTCTCTCTCTCTCTCTCTCTCAAACAAAATTTTTAAAAAAGATTTTATTTATTTATTTGAGAGAGAGAGTGGACGAGTGAGAGAGAGAAAGCAGGAGTGGGAGGTGGGGGCAGAGGGAGAGGGTGAAGCAGGCTCCCCACTGAACAGGGAGCCCAAACTCGGAGCTCAATCCCAGGACCCCAGGATCATGATCTGAGCCAAAGCCAGATGCTTAACTGACTGAGCCACCCAGGTGCCCCAATAAATAAAATCTTAAAAAGAAAAAAAGAAATCATGTCCATATTTATTAGCGGTTCCCCAAGGATCTGAGCTTACTAGTTAATTTTTCTGAGCCTCAGGGGCTTCATCTTTCAAATGCAAGTAATAACAATGCCCAGCACATGGGATTGTTGAGTGATTAAATGAAATGATGTGATCATATTTCCTGGCCTGTAGTAGGTGCTCAGGAAATTGTAGCTATACCTCCCTGTAGGGCTTTAAAGGCTGGGTGTTCGTGTGTTAGAGTTCCAGTTAGAAGTCTGGTTCCCCAGGAAGGATCAGGTGGAGAGCTGGGGCCACAGAGGAAGACAGGGAGCCAGGAACTGAGGGCTAGTCCAGGAGGGTAGGACTCTGGGCAGCCCAGCCTGGGTGCAGCCAGGATCCCAGGGCCAGGGCACTCCGCCCTGTGCCCTCTCTTGGCATGACCTGCTTGGAAAAACCTGCCACGAAGGGTGGCCTCCCCCCTGGGATTTAGTCAGAGCACTGGCACCTGTGGAGGCCCTGGACTGGGCGAGTTTAGCCTGCGGGTCTTGGGCAACAGGTTCCATGGTGGTACTCCCCAAGGCCTCCCTCTCTCCATGCCAAGGCCACGTCCTGGTGATGGCTGAAGGGGGGCGGCGTGGGGAGAGGAGGATACTCGGTGAGCCCGGCCGTCCATGCCACAGTGCAGCCGCTCACCCTCCTCAGGAGGAGCCTTCCCCCCCAACCAGTTTCTGGAAATGGGTGCCTGCAGGCTGGAGGGAGCTGGAAGGAGCCCCTGTGACTTCCATAGCACATAAACCAAATGGATTTCTTCTCATTTCCAACATGTCTGGTGATGCTGAAATCCAGAGAGCGTCCTCCTGCCTAGAGTCCAAGTACACAACCCAACAGAAACCTGTTGTAAATGTCTATTGGCTCGTTTAAGTCAGCTTCCACAAAGACAGGGTATGAGAATAGACCCCACTCCTGTTTGAGGACGATGCCGGGTAACTCTCCCTGCTCTGGCTGCCGGAGAGCCTGCTAACGGGCGTTCCTACCCTGTGGGCTTCCTTAGACTCGCCTACACTAGTCAGTTTTCCTCATCACTGCACATGGGAACTAGCTGGAATCTGGGGAATGGGATGCTTGATGGCTTTAATGCCGAGATTTTTTTCAGGATAGGGAGCACTCCTCCCCTCCACCAGTGGCCATGGCCAGGTTGAGACCTTTCATCCACTGGAGACAGTTGCAGGAGCCAGGGACCATGGAAGCCACTGTTTCCATTGGGTGTGTGACACTCGGCGCGTCGTCGCCCTCAGATGTCAGAAGGGTCGTGGAGGGCGGGCTTCCCAGAACTTCCTGGAGAGGTGGGGCTAGTTTCCCGTCGGGAGGTAGTCCGGCTGGAGGGGGGAGCCCTCACCCAGATGGCGCAGACCCACATCTCAGGAGCAGTTTGTGGCCGGGACTCAATGATTGCTTTTAGTTTTGTTTCCAGTATTGGTCTTCGGTCTCAACAGGCATTTGTTTTCAGTCTCTTAACCGGACCTTCAGGTGACAGGTGAGAGCAGGAGCCAGCACATCCGGAGAGGCCTGCATGACAGTGAAGAGTTTAGCCCTGGAGCCAGAGGGCTGGTTTCTCTGCCCAGCCCCGCTGCTTCCCGGCGGTGTGTCCTGCCACGTGGCTGCACTTCCCCCTGGGGGGAGGGTCACACGCCTGCTTCGTGGGTAATTCATACAAAGTACTTAAGCACAGGGCTGGGCCGCTCATAGGCCCTCAGGAGAGGCGGCAGAACCCCTTCCCCCTGCCAGGCATATTATCAGGCGTTGCATGAACAGCATTTTATCACATCCTCATCACAGTCCTGTGTGGTAGACTGGTACTGCTCCCACTAAGGGATGACAGACTCGAGGGTTGGAGAGAAAATGTCTAGATCAAGGTCACATAGAAGGAAAGCAAGAGAGTCAGGGTTTAAACCCATCTGGGCTATGTTATGCTCCTCTCAGACTTGTACTTCTAGAAAGGCTTTTTCAAAATTAAAGGTAACACTCATTGGTTAAGCTAAACTTTATTAACTAATACCTCTCTGAGATGAGGGAAAATGGGATCTTTCTCCAATATTTGGTCTAAAATTTTTAGTATACTTACAACTTATATATAAAAGCTATAAGTATACTAAAAATATATAGCATGCATATGTATGTGCAATTACATATATATATAGTAACGTTGAAACTGTCTTGTGTTTCTGCTCTCGCTATCTCTCTGTCAAATAAATAAATAAAAATCTAAAAAAAAAGCTATAAGTATACTAAAAATATATAGCATGCATATGTATGTGCAATTACATATATATATAGTAACGTTGAAACTGTCTCCACCATGAGCTTTAAAGTCTACACCAGAAGCCCGAGGGACACACCAACTAGGGATAGTCAGCTGCTGGCCAGGCAAAACCTTAACATGAAGGTCCTTGCTTTTAAAGGCTGCCTCTGGATCGCAGCCCTTCATTAGTAGAGATGACCTAGCAATTACCTTTTTTTTTCTTTTTAAAGATTTTATTTATTTGAGAGGGAGAGAGAGAGAGAGAGAGCACAAGCAGGAGCAGAGGGAGAGGGAGAAGCAGACTCCCCGCTGAGCAGGGAGCCTGATGTGGGGCTCGATCCCAGGACCCTGAGATCATGACCTGAGCTGAAGGCAGATGCTTAACTGACTGAGCCACCCAGGCATCCCCTACCTTTTTGTGTTTTGTTTTCATTTTAATTTGGTCAGCATTCTTTGTATATTTGCTGTGAACCAGGCACTGTGCTAACACAGAAGGGATAGACACGTGAAGGAGGTGTGGTTTCTGAGGACCTCTGTGTTTACTAAGGAAGTAGCCCAGGGATGACCACCATGATGCAGTATGATGCATGTTCCACCTGTGGAGGAGCAGAGGGCTGTGGGGGCACAGAGGTGCAGCTCATTCTTGGGGAATTAAGGTAATTTCGTGGTGAAGGGTGATTTCCTTAATGGGTGGGCTTGCATTTCTCAGGTGGGAAGGAGCTGGGAAGTACTTATTTTATGGATGGGGTATGGCAGTGGTCTGGTGACACCAGGGGAATGAGAACGTCTCCTTATTCCCAAGAGGCTCGTGCTGGTGGGGTGGAGGAAGAAGTCAAGCAAACAGACATTTACAAGCCCAGGAAGGAAAGGGACAGAGAGAGGACTGGAGGAGCCGGGGAAGGTTTCACAGAGGAAGTGATGACTGAGCTGAGCTATAAAGAAGGATTTTAGCAGAGCCCGAGAGGGAGGAGGGCGTTCCCCCAAAAAGCGAACTGTAGGGATGGAGACCTGAAGGCATGTGTGAGCCTGTCACCTTCTGGAAGTCGTAAACAGTCTGATGGGGCTAGAGCCCAGGCTGTATATAAGGAAATGTCAGGGTGAGTCTGGGGAAGTCCAAAGGCTCCCTTCCAGGGAGGGCCTATCAAGCAGGATTGAGTGGATTGCATTAGAATGTCTTTGAGAAAGATAGTTCCTGTTAATACAGGTGACCATCTCTTTTCCGTTTTAAAGCCTGATGAGGTCTCCATTGTATAGTCAGCCTAAATATCTCCTTCATGTCCTTGTGATTTCCAGAATGGCCATGCCACCCCCCTACCCCATCTTCATACGTCACAAGAAGCCAGGGTTTACTGGCTTGAACAGCACAAACTTACTCTCATACAGTCTGGAAGCCAGAGGGCTAAAATCAAGGTGTCAGCAGGGCTTTGTTCCTTCTTCGGGCTTCAGGGAAGGATTCGTTTCCTTCCCTTTCCCTTTTCTAGAGTCTGTCTGCCTTCCTGGGCTCATGAGCCTTTCCTTCCATCGTTCCGCCTCTCATCAAATTCAGCTGCCTCTCCTTTTTGTAAGGACCCTTGTGATTACATCACACCCACTCCAGTAATCCAGGATTATCTCCTCATCCTGAGATCCTTAATCACATCTGCAAAGTCCCTTTGCCACATAAGATAACATTCACAGGTTCCGGGGGTTCAGATGTGGGCGTCTTGGGGTGGCGGGAACATGATCCAACCTACCATAAAGCACTTGCCTTTTGGAGGTCTTAATAGTACCCTAGTCATTGGACAGTTTCTGGGTTAGAAGGACCACCGGCTGTTGCCCCACATCATGTCTGATAATTTCCATGGGAAATTTAGCAGTACTGTTTCCCAGAAAAAAAGAAGAAAATCCATGCTTTCCCCACCCCTCCCTTAAGTGTCCTTCTTTGGACATGCGGTATTAATCAAGGACAGTGACATTAATAAAATGAAAGGTAATGGACGCCTGAGGCAGCTGGTGTGGAATAAAGGGCTCAGTCGTCCAAATCCAGGGTCCAAGGTCCAGTTCCCGATTCTCATGAATGCTTTCATCTTTGGGCAGGTCACCTCTCTGGGCCTTACTTTGCATGTCTGTGAAATAAAGGGATTCTATTCCATCTGTTAGGGTCTCCCGCTCGGTATTGGCACGTTCCTGAGGCCCAGTTGCTGTTTTAAACGTTCCCACCACCGCTCTGCCATGCAGAGTCATGGAAAGAGAAGAAGGTGGCTGGAAGACACAGTTCTCAGCCACGTTTCCAGGCATGCTCGGAAATGTGATGGTTTTTCTTCTCTCTAGATGCATCAACACCACTACCCTTCAAATCCCTCTGCTGAGACTTCTGTCTCATAACGTGACTTTTTCTTAAGAGTACCATCAACATGTCTGACCTTCTTTTGGTCTTCCCCTGAGGCTCTTGGCCCTTTTCTATTGAAAGCATTCACATTGCTTACCTCGGAGGAAGGAAGCCCCGGGCTGGGAGTCATTAGACCCCACTTCCTGTCTCCGCTCCATCATCTGCTAACTGGATGACCTTCGGGAGTCACTTCATCTAATCTATAAAATGTGGATAGTTATATGTCCTCTGTCTACCACACAGGCCCGCTGAGAGGGTCAAATGAGGTAACAGCTGTACAAGTACTTTGAAAAACGTCAGACATGTTTTAAAACAACGTGGCTTGATTATTTTATTCTCACTGACCAGATCATCTTTGGGTTTTAGAGCCTCATGTCTCCTGTTGTAATTTCTTGTATGTGTGTGCATATGCATGGGTATGTGTTTATTTGAACGTGTATACGTGTGTATGTGCGTGTGCGCAGGTGTGTGTTTTTATTGGGAAGGTCCATTCATTTGGAAATAGGACAGACAGGATCAGGCCTAGATCACAGGCTTTCCCCTACCCTTTCCCGCCTCCCTGGGGAAATGTTCCTAGCATGGGTAGGAATCATTTGTTTTTTTCAACTCCTTCTTTCCCACCCACTTTCTTGGAGGCTATTTGCATTTCATCATTAATAATGCTGGAGCAACATGTTCTTTCTGTCCTGAGGGCCCCTGGAGTCGAGTGGACCCCTTCATGATACTGGCTAGGAAAACTTGCTGTTAATTAAACTTCACAAAGCCACATGCCATTTTCCTGACCCTCAATCGTTACCTAGGGAGTCACGTTACATACGGGGTGGGGGGTGGGGTGGGGAGCAGAAACCACATGGCAAGGAGAAGGGAAATCTTTGGCCTTGTCTGTGTTTCTCCTTGGAAAACCTCCCCGGTGATCCTGGGCAGTTAGCAGAGCAAGCAGGTACATCTGTCTGAAATGCACACTCTGCATTTTTGGTGCTCTTTATATCCTCCTGCAGGGAAAGTTTTGTTTCTTTACCGTCCGAAGCAGGATTTCCACTTAGTCCCTGAATTGTTTGACAAGAGGTTACCCGTTGATGCTAACCAGATAAACGGTGTTTTAATACGCTTTGGTTTCTAAATCAGAAACCTTGGCCCTTTTCAGTGAGAGAGCTTTGTAGCAGAGCTGGACCCACTGGTATGTACATTTCTGCCTGTAGGTTAGGAAAGATTGGAGCCAGATTTTAAGCTTGAGTTACTCTGATCTCAGACAAGGCTCCAAAGAGCCCTAGTTCATTTCTTGTGGCATTTCATTAAGTGTCAGAAGTATTTCATTAGTTATCAGAACAAAGATCACATTCGCCATAAGAATGCTGCGTTGAACTTCCTCCAAGTCATTCATAACTCCAGGTTCCAGAAGAAAGATATGATGGGCTATGGAAAAAAATCTAACTACAATATGTATGTCCCAGAAAGGGGATCTCAGCTTTGCATCTGGGACCCCTAGGGCTTCTCTTTGGACGCACGCCTGGTGGCAGGCCGAGATGCCTTTGCGTGAGGACGGGGATGGGGGACACAGCCTGGATGCCTGCGTTACTGTGGTCTCCTCACAGATCCTCCCTGCACGTCGCTGATTCGGCCGTCGTGATGATGACCGTTTTACGGCACCTACTATGTGCCACGCCATTTACATGCATTACGTGGGCCTCAACCAGCCCCATTTCACAGTTGAGGACTCTGAGCTGAGGTAGAAAAATCCCCGGCATCGTGCTCCTGGAGGGGGCAGAGCGGGGTCTGAAGGCAGCGTTGCCTGACCCCCGTGTCCCCAGTCTTCCCACTGTCACTCCAAGCCCAGACTGTGGCGCCAGGTGATGTAGCTGTAGGTGAGAGGGTCTGGGGCACAAGTGCTGTGGCCTCTCTGTTGGTTCTCGTGGCAAAGTGCTAACCGCTCCTTACGGGCTCCTCGAGTCCTCCCTTGCTCATCCGTCCATTGGCTCTTTCCTGGACGCATGGTACTTCTGGCTCTCCTCTGTTAACTGGAACAGGAAGAGTCACAACCGATGTTTACTGAGGGTGGACTATCTGTCATGGGCTGAATAAATGTACCAGGTCCTCATTCCCGGAGCCTGTAAATGCCAGCTTGTTTGGAAAAAGGGACTTTGCGGATGTGATTACATTAGGGATCTGGAGATGGGGAGATCTTGCTGGATGGTACAGGTGGGCCCTAAGTGCAACCATGAGTGTCCTTATAAGACAGAGGCAGAGGGAGATATGATACCCAGACACACAGAGGAGAAGGTGTTGGGAAGACAGAGACTTGAGGGTACTGTCCTTGAAGGTCGCCGTGTTGGGGCCACTGGCTGAGGAACGCTGTGGCCGCAGAAGCCGGAAGTGGCAAGGAAGCAGGTTCTCCCATAGAACCTCCTCAGGGAACACAGCCCTGCCGACTTCCCATTGATACCGATTTCAAACTTCTGGCCTCCAGAACTAAGAGAGGATAAATTTCGGTTGTTTTAAGCCACCAAGTTTGTGGTGGTTTGTTATGGCAGCCCTGGTGAACGAATACATGGTGTATAAGGCTCGGAGCTAAACCTCAAAGAGCCCTTATGATTAAAGTGTCTGTATTGTTCCTTTTTTGTATGAGTCAAACTCTGTACCTGGAGAGTTGAAGCATGAGCCTTGGGGCCCAGAGCTCGTAGGTTACAGAGTAGGGATTCTAAGGAGAGTCTGCCTCCAAGTCTTTTCTTCACCACTGTGTTTTTCTCCCTTCCTGCCCCAACTCTTTTCTCATGCCAGTGCTCCCTAGGTCAGGCCTGGGTCAAGATGAGAACTTGCCCTGGGCACCTGGGTGGCTCAGTCGGTTAAGCGTCTGCCTTCAGCTCAGGTCATGATCCTGGAGTACCGGGATCGAGCCCCACGTTGGGCTCCCTGCTACGTGGGGAGTCTGCTTCTCTCTCTGACCCTCCCCCCTCTTGTGCTCTCTCTCTCTCTCTCAAATAAATAAATAAAATCTTAAAAAAAAAAAGATTAGGGCTTGCCCCTAGAGCCTTCCCTTTCCTCTTTATGGTTCGACTTCCAGGTGCATGATATTGTCTGTGTTCCCTCCCAAATCTCTTTCCTACAGAAACATTGGTCCCCCGTGGGCCACGTGCACCCAGGAGCAGTGAGCTGAGATTTCCCTCTCCCTCTGAGATTGGAACGCAGGTCACCGTGGGCTAGTGCTGAAAATGTTTTCTTTCTGGATTTGGAGGGAAACAGTAATTTCTTCCCCCTGTTTTCCAGTAAATTCTCATTCCAAACAGTCCATCCCTGTAATCCTTTGTGAATGGCATTTGGTATTTATAAGCTGTGCTGTATTGCAGCTGTTTGAGCTCCTGAAGAGCTTACCATTCATTCATTCAGTAACATTTGTTAATATTACAATAATATCCGTTCGTTCACGCAGACTTACAGCTCGGACAGGTTGTTTAATGTCTTGTGGACTCAGTTTCCTTGTGTATAAAATAGGAGTAATGATCCACTCTGCTGTTTGCAGGGGTGGTTGAGTGGGGTAACATGCATAAACCATTCGGCGGGTGTTCCGTAAATCATTGCTATCTGAATACTGAATTTATTTAAATACACGATGCTCAGTATTTTGGGGGATGGAGTAAAACTCTAGAACAAATCCCTCTTTCTTCTAGTTAACTGAGGGTGACAGACTTGCACCTAAATAACTTCCCCCTAATGCAAGGAAGAAAGTTATGCATCATTCTTCACACGTGATTATTATGCTGGAAATATTTCATATTTATGATAAAGAAAATGAAGTGATATATGGTATGTGGATACATAGAAAGTGGTTTAAATATTCAGAGCAGGAGAGGCATCCAGAATATGAGAGAAATACAATTGCTTCCTTCATGGGCCTTTCACATAAAAGATGTTCAAGAAATGTAAGTTGCATTAGAATCACAATTGCTGTTATATTAATGAATTCAGCAGGACTTGGAGAAAATCGTTCTTCAACCTGTTTCAACCTGCTGGGGGTCAGCCTCTGGGGCGGGGGGCACTGTTTGTGGGTCCCCAGGGGAGAGGGGTTAGGAGCTCACATTTGCTTAGCACCTGCCCGGGCCAGGCACTGTGCCCCGCAGGTAATCTCACTGGGTTTCCCCTAAGCCCCTGTAGTCCTGGAGGGCAGCTCAGGTTCAGATTACATCCCACACCAGCCACGGGTTTGACTCCCAAGAGGACTCCTCTCAGTTACGCTGGAGAAATGAATGCATTTACTGTTCTCTCACGCAAAATCAGCTCCGTACCACTCAGCCCACATTCGGCTCTCTGCCTCCACGGTGACCCTCACGAGTCAAAGTTGGAGGCTCTGTGTCTCTCACCTTCGGGAAGTGCAGCCAATGTGATAACCACCATTTACAGAGGGCCACTGAGGGCCATGCCCTGTGCTAGTCACTTTACCTTCATTATCTCACTGACTCTGCATGCCAGCCATGGGAGGTGCGCACCCTTAGCCCCATTTTAGCGCTGGGGATGAGATGCGGAGTGACTTACCCATGGTTACACGGGTAATAAGTAGCTGACCTGGCTTGTTTGATGGAATACCTGGGCTTTTGTCCCAGTTGATCTGTTACCCTCCTTGCTTTTCAGGGATGCCCTGCCCAGCGGGGTGGGGCCGTCGTCTTGACTCTGAGTTCTCTAGTGTTAACTTAGCCTCAGCTGGAAATGCTCTCTGTTGGACCAGCACTAGTTCATTTTTTTGCTTTTATTCATGAATCCAAAAATATTCCCCTTCCTCTAGCCAGATTGGGGGGGACACTGGATTTCAACCTCCAGATGTCCTTGTGCAGTGAACAACCTCCTCAGCTGTAAGTAGGGTCCCTCTAGCCGCTGGACACTATTGCTTTCTGTTGGCCTGAAGTTGGTTGGCTTGAACCCTCACTCAGTTGTCTTTATTCCACCCTGTCTGAGCCCACACCGAATAAAAGTACCTGAGGATTGGTCCTGGAAAACCGGGATCACTCAGATGCATAGGGGCACCAGTGAACACAATGATGACTTATTCTTAGGGACCCTCGGCTGATTTTCAAACACTCTGAACAAGAAGAAGCGGCCTGATGATAATATCCAAAGTCAGAATCTAAGTCCTCTCCCAGGATTGCTCCAGAGGGCTGGGTCTGTTCTGGGCTTCTCCTCAGTTTTATTTTTAAGGGTGTGTGTGCAGCCACCCTATGGATCTCACCTCCTGGGAGGCCAGTGGGTGGGTCACTGAGGATAGGGTCTTCTTGAGGCTTGGCTTCCTGGTGCAAAAAGAGCCTTTCAAACTCAGAATTCCTCTACAACCACCCTTCCGCTTCCTTTGCTAGCTTGCTTGCTTCTTGGCTCGTGGTAGTGTTCCTGAATCCCTTTGTGAAAAGACTTCTTTCCTTTCTCTCGTTAGCACAGATTAATCACTTCCCCCTGTGTCCCATCTCCCTCTTCTTCCCTGTCTTCCCTCCCCCATTTAGAAGCCTTCCAGATCCTCCTTCTCTGAAGGCTCAGAGCAAACCTGTCCACTGACTCTCACGCTGGTTTTTAGATGCCGGTCTTAAATACTTTCTGAGGCCCAGCAGCAGATCTGGTCAAGCTGGTTAATGTCTGTGACCGTGTGTGCTGCACAGTAGGCAACCAGGAAAGCTTTTGTTTTCATCATCTTAATTTTTATTTCCCTAAGTGGTCAGAGTTTTGCCTCTTACCTTCCGTAGACACCAGATAATTTATTGCCCGGAACAGCTCTGGCAGGAGCTACAGTCTTCTGAACTTCTAAGAAGACATATGCACTCAACCTAAACCACTTGCTCGCAGCCTCTTTGAATTTCTCACATGCTCTCCTTTCTCCCTTTGGCAGGTTGCATTGTTCACAATGGAACAGGGTGAGTTTCAGGACCCCAGGGCTCTCTTTCCAGTTTTAGGCTGCCGACTCCTTTTGGTCCAGCTTGCCCTGGATCACATGGCTTCTTGGTGAACACACGGTTCTGCTCCCTAGCTGCTGTGCCCTTGCGTTCTTCCTCCCCCGGAATTCGGGCTCTTGGGGCTTTCTAGGTGGTGGCCAGTGGTAACTGACTTTCAGTTTCACCGGCTCCCATTGCTTCCCACCAGATGTGTAGGGCTGCCTTGCTTTCTCGTTTCCTGGAACTCAGAGCCTTTCATCTCTACTAATTGATCCAGAAAGGTAGGCTTTATTGACGCATTGGTTAGAATGTTGAGCAATTAAGCTGTGGTCTCCCACATATGTTATCCCAGCAAATGCTGCTGCTGGTCTCAGGGATTATGCACACAGGGTAAGAAACTGGGTAAGCCTTGCCCTGGAGAACCAGAAGACTCGTGAGGGAGGCAAGCCTCTTGCCTCATGATGTTACCAAGCTGCAGTGTTTATGCTACGGCAGGGGAGTGTGCAAACTGCGCCCCCAAGAGCACTAACAGTGTGGGGCGGCTCAGGGGAAGCACATGAGGTGCTGATATTTATGTTGAGCTTGGAAGGCTACTCCAGTGCAGAAGTAGGTAGCATAGAATTGCAGGCGGGGCCTTGGAGGCCCAAGAGCTCAGTGTGTTTGGGAAATGCTGAGTGATCCGTTATGCCTGGAAAGTGTAGGGTTGGGAGGAGGCAGGGGGAGGGTGCTGAAGACTGGAGTTAAATCTGGTAAGACAGACTGAGACCAGATGATGAAGAATGCAACAGGGCACCAAGCAGGATGTGCCTTCAAACCACCTAGGTTTGAATTTTATTTTCTAGCCAGAGATGAGCCATGAGGGTTTTATGAAATTGAGGGTAACGACCAGGGCCGTGTTAAGAAAGACAAATCCAGTGGAGAGAGAAGTCAAAAGTGCATGAGCTTGCTCATCCTGACTTGGGTACCTGATGGGTGGAGATGGTGTTAGGCAGTCTGGGAATATGCACTAGGGATGTTTGTCATCACCAAAAGTACTGGATTGGGCATTATCGTCATTGCTGTTTCTTACACAGACTGTGTTGCCCAAGACTCCAAAGAAGCTTCCACCTGGGCATGAGGCTGGCGATGGCCTTCACTGATCTAAAAACTTTCTGGGAGTATATAACTTTTCAGATGTTGACAGTGACATTTCAGAGGAACATGTGGTCCCCTGATGATTTCTGCCCCCTCAGTCTTTGGGGCTCACAGCCTGTTTATAAGCGGGTATTTTATATCCAATCAAAACGTCTGTATAATTATTAAGGTTCCTGACTTGGTTTCTCTTTGTGATGTTGTTTGAACAGCAGATGCAGCCTCAGAGAAGCCGAGGGGAGGTTTCTGTATTTGCTCCTATGATCCTCCCATACCCATACACAGTTACATTCTAAAAAAATTCAGTGGAAAAAACAGGTTAGGGTTTTCCTTTTTTTATTGCTTCCGTGTATTGAAAATCTGTGCAAAAGGCAGAACAATTTTTTTTAAGTTTTTATTTTAATCCTAGTGTAGATAACATACAGTGTTATATTAGCTTCAGGTGTACAATATAGCGATTCAGCACTTCCATACAACACCCGGGGCTCATCGCGACAAGTGCCCTCCTTAATCCCCAACACCTATGTCACCCATCCCCCCACCCACCTCCCCTCTGGTAACCATCATTGTGTTCTCTAGAGTTCAGAGTCTGATCCTTGATTTGTGTCTGTCTCTCTTTTATTTTTTCCCTTTGCTTATTTGTTTTGTTTCTTTTATTCCGCATATGAGTGAAATCATACAGTATTTGTCTTTCTCTGAACTATCTCACTTAGCATAATGCTCTCTAGCTCCATCCGTATTGTTGCAAATGACAAGATTTCATTCTTTTTTTTTTTTAAGATTTTATTTACTTATTTGAGAGAGAAAGCGCACATGAGTGGGGGTTAGGGCAGAGGGAGAGGGACAAGCAGACTCTCTGCTCAGTGGGGAGCCTGACATGGGGATCCCAGGACCCCGAGATCATGACCTGAGTTGAAGTCAGATGCTTAACTGACTGAGCCACCCAGGTGCCCCTGGATCACATTTTTTCATGGCTGAGTAATATTCCATTGTATATATATACCACATTTTCTTTATCCATTCGTCAATTGATGGGACACTTGGGTTGCTTCCATATCTTGGCTATTGCACATAATGTTGCAATGATCGTAGGGGTGCATATATCCCTTTGAATTAGTGTTTTTTTATCCTTTGCATAAATACACAGTAGTGCAGTTGCTGAATCCTAGGGTAGCTCTATTTTTAACTTTTTGAGGAACCTCCACACTGTTTTCCAGAGTGGCTGCACCAACTTGCATTCCCACCAACAGTGTAGGAGGATTCCCCTTTCTCCACATCCTCGCCAACATCTGTTGTTGACCGTGTTGTAAATTTTAGCCATTCTGACCAGTGTGAAGTGGTATCTGGTTGTAGTTTTGATTTGTATTTCTGTGATGATGAGTGATGTGGAGCATCTTTTCATGTGTCTGTTGGCCACCTGTATGTCTTCTTTGGAGAAATGTCTGTTCATGTTTTCTGCCCATTTTTAAATTGGATTATTTGTTTTTTGGGTGTTGAGTTTTGTAAGTTCTTTATACATCTTGGATACTACAGAAAAGACATTTTTTATGGTACTACAAAGGATAAGAAATGACAAATGAGTCTGTCTCAACTCCTCCCTCTTGGGCGATTCCCCAGGTTTCATCTGTACCCTTCAGAAATACATCCTGCCTATATGCACTTTTATACCATGTACATTTTTTCTCTGTTCTGTTTCTTTCTTCTTTATTCACGCAAAGAAGAGCATGGACATCCTCAGTTCCGTGTCTTTGGTGTCTTGTTCTTTTTTACTTAACTGTGTTTTGAAGGCCACTCTATCTCAGTATATATGCATCTGCCTTGTTCTTTTAAGCAGCCTCATGGTCCTCCAGTGTCTACATGTACCATCATTTAACTCGCTCCTTATTCCCCCATTTAAGGACACGTGGGTTGTGTTTCACATTTATAATTTATTTATATATAAGATTTATTTATTTATTTGACAGAGAGAGAGAGAGGAAAGACAGCACAAGCAGGAGGAATGGCAGAGGGAGAAGGAGAAAGCAGACTCCCCGCTGAGCAGGGACCCCCCCCCCCCAACATGGGTCTCGATCCCAGGACCCTGGGACCATGACCTGAGCCGAAGTCAGACACTTAACCGACTGAGCCACCCAGGGGCCCCTCACGTTTATAATTTATAAGTCCCAATTCAGATATGCAAAATGCACTTGATTTTTCTATAACCAGACTTGGTTCATGAGCCTCCGTGTCTGCCGCTGCAGGACAACTGCCAGTTCTAGGAGACTCCGATGCTCTGAAACAGCATGTTCGACATGATCTGTTCAGGGTTTATGCTTAGTTCAGTCAGGACTCTCTCCCTTCTTTGTATTCTAGCCTTCTCCCTGGGGCATGGGGCTCCCACAGGAGGGGTTCCTGCACAGTCGCAGTGTCTGCTCTGCCTCAGTGTTTTCCACCCTTTGAAGTAACTGCTGCCGAAATCCCCACACTCCTTTGGGATGACCCCTTGGGGGAGGCCCCTCTGCCATGACACCTCCCTCCCGTGTCTTGCTCAGGTAGGTGGCATGTTGGACGAGGTCTTCCCCACAAAGCTGGCAGGTCCCTTCCATCTCAGGCTCCTAAATGGATCTGGAGTTTGTGTCGTACCCCACCCCAGGCCAGAGCATTCTGGCCTAATCTCTGTTTACTGCCTCTCACTTCCTCCCTCATCTGCCTGCTAATCAAACTCTTCATTTCCTTTGGTTTGAGAAGATAATTACAAGGTCCTACCTAGCATCTTCTTCATATTCATAAACCATACCTCTGCTCTTTATGCCCCACACTTTGACTCTTGACAAAGCTTAGCTTTTCAGACTCTCTCCTTGTGGTGATCTTCGGGTTTTGTCTGGTGCTGTGATCATCAAGGTCATCCCAGAAGCACTGTGTGGAAAAGAAAGGATTACTAAGAGGGAGAAATGCACTAGGGCTAGTTCCAGAAAACATTGCCCTACCAGGTGGTTTCTGGTGTCCTGCCAGTTCACCACGGCTGTAGTGAGGACCCTTGAGCCCCGTCTCTGTGTACCTTTTTTTTAGATAAATTTATTTAGAAGATTTTATTATTCATTTATTTATTTGAGAGAGAGCGAGCATATGTGAGAGAGAGCACAAGCAGGGGGAGCTGCAGGTAGAGGCAGAAGCAGGCTCCTAGCTGAGCAGGGAGCCCAACTCGGGACTAGATCCCAGGACACTGGGATCATGACGTGAACAGAAGGCAGATGCTTAATGGACTGAGCCACCCAGACGCCCCTATTTATTTATTTATTTATTTATTTATTTATTGAGAGTGCTCACACATGCATGCATGCACGAGTGGGAAGAGGGGCAGAGGGAGAGGGAGAGAGAGAATCCCAAACAGTCTCCATGGCCAGTGTGGAGCCTGACACTGGACTCTATCTCACGATCCACGGGATCATGACCTGAGCTGAAACCAGGAGCTGGATGCTCAGCTGACTGAGCCCCCCAGGTACCCCCCTCCGTATACTTTTATAAGCATGTAAGAATATAACTCCTACGTACGATTCCTACCGCCCAGCATCTTTTAAAATGTTTATAAAAACCTCGTAAAAGATGCATTTGGTCATACCAATGGATTTTGGAAAAAATATTTCACTTGATAGTAATTGCAAATGATGTCTCCCTCCCTCTCTCCCAGTTTAAGGTGCCAAGTGGAAATGCTTTGTTTCCTCAGTGAGGGGAGGAAAGGAAGAAGGATGTGCGTATCTGGGGGGCTTGTGTGGAGGCAGCACCCCCCATTTGTAACGAGGAATCTGTGATAGTTTAGTATTTCCTTAGGCCTGTCTCAGGTCTGGAGATGGGCCAGCCAAATGTGCCCCAAAACATTGGCTTGGTAAGAGTTTCGTTTTGATATATCCTAACAGTGGGAAGTACAAATATGGCATCAAGGATTCCTTAAAATCATGTGGAGATGATTCATTAGATGTAGTAGGAGTCCGTGGGAGCTCAGACTTTCTCAGCAGCATCTGGCACAGGGACTCCCCAGCACCCCTGATTCTGTCTGGCATCTCTAGTTGTCAGTAATCTCCCATCTACCCTATGGAAGAATTGATTTCTGCTTCCCTAGCCATTCAACTCATATACCTAGCTACAAAGGAATGCTGCTTCTCTAAATGCTGTGAGAGCCAGAGCCCCCAGGATCAAGCAGGGCAGGGAGACCTCCCCCTGGAGCTGGGAGAGCTGGTCTCACTGCCAGCCTCCTTCATGGAGGTCCCGCTTCCCCACGGTGCCCGGGCTCAGACTCCTGGGGCTCCTCGCAGGCCCGTCCCAGGGACTGCGGCTCTGCTGGACGCAGCAGCCCACGTGTGGTTCCTGTTAGCACAGCTGAGAGAGGCCGGGCCCCCGCACAGAGACTTGTCTGAGCTCTAAGGCCAAACAAAAGGGAACTCAACATGGAGAGTCTAAGAAACGCAAACAGCCTAGCTTCTGGAGGGCAGGCTTCTCTCTCTGCCTATTCCACTCAGTGCTCAGCAAAGAGATGGGAAGCCGTCTGATGGCCACAAGCAACCTTGCCCGGTGGCTCTCCAGCTCTGACAGACATGCATGGAGGCGCCCCTGACCCCTTAATTCTTCCCTCCTTTTGAGAATAAAGGCCGAGTCCCGGCCCCTGCCGGGTCCCTCTTTCCATTCCGAGAACCTGTTCCTTCTCCAGGGGTTGATACCAGGAATGGCCTCTCCCAGTGGATGAGACTTTTATTCTTACGTAGAGGGAGGTGGCCTTATCCTCAGCGCTACACCAGCTTAACCGTCTTTTCATAAAATACAATATTTTGTAAAGCAGAAATGAAACAAATGCGTTAATGGGAAGAGGGGGTTTTCCTTCCTTTGGCAATCGTGGTTTGAGTCATTCATTCATTCATTATTTCAGTTCTTCAACAGTTGCTCAACACTTCCTATGCCAGGTTCTCGGGATAGAAGACAAATAAGAGATATCCCCGGCCCCGAAGGAGCCTGCAGCCTGGTAAACTAAGGCAGACTAAACAATCATGCTGTAACTAAACAGTTCCATGGGGTCCAAGAGGAGGATGAAAGAGAAGGACATGGATTTTATGCAGTGAAGCGTTGGGCTGGAGTTCGCACCAGGAAGAGCATTACTGGGGAAGTGATGCTTCTGCAGAGTCCCGAAGGGGGAAGAGGTCGTCAGTCCAGGACCTGGTGGGGGAGAAGGCAGCCTCCAGAGGAAATAGCACGAGCAGCGCGTGAGAAATTAGTGCACGGAGTGTGGTGTGGGTGGTCCGTGAGGTGCCAGGGGCCGTGACAAGACAGGCAGCCGGAGTCATGTCGTGCAGGCTGGGTGGCAAAGTCGAGGAATGTGGACTGGACACAGAGCTGTGGGGAGAGTGGAAGGGCCAGCCGACTTCGGGCGATGGGGCAGGGGGAGTACGTGGGGGTGAAACAGAGCAGTGGTTTTCACAGTGTGGTCCCCAGACCAGCAGCATCAGCGTTGCCTGGGAACGTGTTAGAGATGCAGATTCTCAGATCCCACCCCAGATCTCCTGAATCAGACTCTTGGCAGATGGGCTCAGTGGCCCGTTTTAACAAGACTTCCTGGTGATCCTGATGCTTCCTCAAGTTTGAGAGTTGCTGATGTGGAGACTATAGGAAGAACTAGAAGGAGAACAGTCTTGGAGCCGGGAAGATGATGAATTTGGGCTCGAATGTGTGGAGTTTGAGATGTGTGTGGGGATGAGTGGGCGAGCGTGGTCCCAAGACCCACGGCATTGGCATCACCTGGGAGCTTGTTACAAATGCAGAATCTAAGGTCCAGCCAGACCTCCTGAATCAGAAGCTATATCTTGACAAGATCTCCAGGTGAGAAGCAGACTCTCTGTAGTCTAGAGGTCGGTTGGGTCTATGCGGTTAACACTCAGGAGAAGGGTCTGGGCAGGCAGGAGA
The DNA here is from genome assembly GCF_002201575.2 of Neomonachus schauinslandi. NCBI lineage: Eukaryota > Metazoa > Chordata > Mammalia > Carnivora > Phocidae > Neomonachus > Neomonachus schauinslandi. Next base: position 109,018,272 of record NC_058411.1, read on the forward strand.
AGTGTGGGTGTTGTTTGTTATGGGTGATGGTTGAAATGACCCATTTCCCAGGCACGTGCGTAGGGTTGAGAAAAGGAGACTAGATGTGGCGTCTGTGCTGGAATCCTCATGCTGGCCGGGACTAACATCACAAAGCTGCACAACATCACACATGATGAGGCCCTGGATGGCAGCCAGCCTGTTGTAAGGAAAACATTTCATGTGCTTGTTACCCTTTCCAAAATGCTATTTGCAGCCACTATCTCAAGAAACAACAATTTCCCAGACACCCACAGTAGGTCACGAGAAGGACTGGGACCGGAACCTGGTGTCAGAGCCCTGCTGTTAGGGTCTTGTCATTGGGCCATCCTGTGGGGGAGGGAGGCTCTGCATTTACTTCTGTTTCAGGGTCTGAAATGTGGAACAGGCAGAGAAGACATTACACAGGATGCTCAATAGATGTTCATAGAATCTGCTCAATAAAGGTTTGTCGGGGGGCGCCTGGGTGGCTCAGTTGGTTAAGCGACTGCCTTCGGCTCAGGTCATGATCCTGGAGTCCCGGGATCGAGTCCCACATCGGGCTCCCTGCTCGGCAGGGAGTCTGCTTCGTCCTCTGACCCTCCCCCCTCTCATGTGCTCTCTCTCTCAAATAAATAAATAAAATCTTTAAAAAAAAAAAAAAGGTTTGTCGGTGGTTGTTGAAACAAATGACAAAAACTGCTTTCAGATTCAAAAAGTGCATTCCTATTGGTAACCTCAGTTTGATCTTTAAAACATCATTATAAGTTGATAAGACAGGAATGATTCATGGTCTAATTCTTTAAAAAGTAACAGCTTTATTGAGATATAATTCATATGCCATAAAACTAATCATTTAAAGTGTAATTCAGTGGGGCGCCTGGGTGGCTCAATCAGTTAAGCGTCTGACTCTTGATTTCGGCTCAGGTCATGATCTCAGGGTCCTGGGATTGAGCTCTGTGTCAGGCTCCCAGCTCAGCAGGTAGTCTGTTTCTCCCTCTCCCTCTCCCTCTGCCCCTCCCCCTTCTCTAGTACTCTCTCTCTTTAAAACAGATAAATAAATCTTAAAAAAAAAAAAAATGAAGTGCATAATTCAGTGGTTTTTATTATATTCACAGGCTGTGCAACCATCTCCACTGTCTAATTACAGAACATTTCTATCACCCCAAAAAGAAACCCCATACCCTTCAGCTGTCACTCTCTATTTTCCCCTCCCTAAATCCCCTGGCAACTGCTAATCTTACTTTTTAAATTATTATTATTTTTTAAACTTAAATTCTAGTTAGTTGACATACGGTTCAATATTGGTTTTAGGAGTAGAGTTCAGTAGCTCATCACTTACATGCAACACCAAGGGCTCATCACAACAAGTGTCCTCCTTAATGCCCATCACCCATCTAGCCCATCCCCCACCCACCTCTCTCCATCAACCATCAGTTTGTTCTCTATCATTAAGAGTCTCTCATGAGGAGGGCACATTCTGCATGGAGCACTGGGTGTTATGCACAAACAATGAATCATGGAACACTTCATCTAAAACTAATGATGTAATGTATGGGGATTAACATAAGAATAAAAAAAATTAAAAAAAGAAAATCATAAGGAAGAGAAAATACATTTACAGTACTGTATTTATTAAAAAAAAAAAATCTGTGTATAAATGGACCCACACATTTTAAACCTGTGTTGTTCAAGGGTCAACTGGATTTAGCTCCATAATTCTTATAACTTCTTATAAGTCAGTGTCTTCCAGTTTGGGTTCAGACACTATGCTTGTTATTCCCATAAAAATATTTATGTTCTATAAGAAGTGAAATATGAATCTGCCTGTAACATAGGGCTCCCAAGTGGGGTTATTTTGGGTTCACAGGTATACTTTGCACAGAGCCCCATGTTCAGAAGGGCCTCACACTAGGTTTATTGCGCTATCACTGTTCTGTCATTCTTCATAATTTTGGAACAAGAGCCCCACATTTTCATTCTGCACTGAATGCCTCACAAATCATGTAACTGGTCTTATATGTTGCAGTACAACTTCAATGGCAACTTAATGGTAAATGGACCAAGGTGTCAATCTCATCCCTGGGCCTTATAGCTATATGAACTTGGACAAGCTCCTTGATCTCAGAAAGCCTGTTCCACCCTTGTTTACCAGATGGGGATTGAAAGTGTTTACAGGATTGTCTTACGATTGAATAAAATAAAACATGTAAAGAGCCTCGCAAAAAAAAAAAAAAAAAAGTCTCTCATGATTTCTCTCCCTCTCTCTTTTATTCGCCCCTCCTGTATGTTCATCCATTTTGTTTCTTAAATTCCACATATGAGTGAGATCATATGGTATGTTTCTCTGACTGACTTATTTCGCTTAGAATAACGCTCTCTAGCTCCATCCACATCATTGCAAATGGCAAGATCTCATTCTTTTTGATGGCTGAGTAGTATTCCATTTGGTATATATACCCCCTCTTCTTTATTCATTCATCAGTCGATGGGCATTTGGGCTCTTTTCATAGTTTGGCTATTGTGTAGTCTACCTTCTCTGTGGATTTGTCTCTTCTGGTTAGTGCATATCAGTAGGATATGTGGCCTTTTGTGTTTGGCCTCTTTCACTTAGAATGTTTTTGAGGTTCATCTCTGTTTTAGCATATCTCAGTACTCCGTCCCCTTTGTGGCTGAATAATAACCCATTCTTTGGATATACTGTTTTGTTTGTCCACTTATCTATCACTTGATGGACATGGGTTGTTTCTGTGTCCTAGCTGTTGTGAAGAAAGCAGTTATGTACATTCACGTGTAAGTTTTTATGTGGACGTATGTTTTCCTTTCTCTTGGGTATATAGCTAAGATTGGAATTGCTGGGTCATATGGTAGCACTGCATTTACCTTTACTGAGGAACTTCCAGATAGCTTTCCAAAGTGACTGCACCATTTTACATTCCCTCCAGGTATGTGCAACGGTTCGTTTCTCTGCATCGTCTCCAACACTTGCTCTTACCTGTCCTCTTTATTACAGCCCTCCTAGTGGGTGTGCTCTCATTTTATAGGTAAGAAAATGGATGGTGCATTGTTTACCGAAGTTCATAGAGCCTAGTAAGTTGCCAAGTTAGAACTTTTTTTTCTTTAAAGCAAATACTTGTATGATGCGTGCTCTGTGCTAGGCATTATTTAAGTCTTTTGCTCTTATTATTTATTCTTTACAACAACCTGTAAGGAAGGTACTGTTATCATCTGGTTTATAAGTGCGCACAGGGCAGGACTGGGCCTAGAGCTGGGGTCCTTGGGCACCACATTTAAGGAGACAGCACTCTGAGATTCCACCGGCACCTACACGACCCTTCTGTGCTGCATCCTGTGTGCCTCACTGGCCTCATCCTAGCTCTGACCCTGTGTGAAGAAATTGACACATCAGAAGATGGAGTAACTTACCCAAAGCTGCGTAAGTTAGTAAGTGGCAGAGCTCGGATTCCAACCCAGGAAACCTGGCTTCAGAGCTCAAGTCATTAACCACTGTGCTGTGCTCACACCTAGGCCTTTGATGTCCAAACTGGGCTTTTTTCTGTTTCTTTCTCAAGACCTACGTTTCCCAAATTTGGCAAGTGAGGAATACAAAGTAAAATCCCAAAGATGGGTTATGGGGAGACCAAACAGAACTAACTGAGCTCACAGCTTGCCAGGTACCTACCGCATGTTCCCTGGAAGGGTTAACTGGCCACACAATTTCCCTTGGCCACATCTGTGCTTGTTATCCCAATGCTGCATAAATCTGCCTAGTTCGTGTCGGCCACCCTGCAAGTGTCCAGATGGACCCTGTCCTGATGGGGAAGGGGCCATCCTGAACCGTCAGGATGATGAGTTCTGCCCGCTGTAAGGAAAACACATGCTCTCTTGGCCAAGTGGGGATGAATCTGCCCTTTGATCCAGCATCCTGATTCAAGGATGCAGAAATCACATCTCTCACAATCACACCCCGACCGGCGGCTCACTCTTGGTAGCCTGTTTATCAGAGTTAACTGCTCATTTGTTTTTGAAACATCATCTTTCCAGTGGTGATGCTGTTCCTGTGGGTTTTGCATGATTCTCCAGTTTAGGCTGAGGCTCCTGGAAGGTAACGTGGATACAAAAATGTTCATCGGCACATGCGTAGTTTACCTCCTCGGGGTGATGGGCAGTCTTTGGAAAGACGCTTACCCAAGTCATCAGCCAACAGTAGATTCTCCCCCTGCTGCCTATGTTCCCCAAGAGCAGGACCAAGTCAGTCCCGGTTCAGTAGCTCTCGGGAGGTGAGATGCAACAGTGCATCCTGGCCCAGGCCGGCAGATTTCTGTTATGTCAGAAGAAAATTTTACAGCTGTTGTTCTCCATTAAAAATGGTCACTCTTGGGGCGCCTGCGTGGCGCTGTCGGTTAAGCGTCTGACTCTTGGTTTTGGCACAGGTCATGATCTCAGGGTGGTGAGATGGAGGTCCTTGCTGGGAGTCTGCTTGAGTTTCTCTCTCCCTCTCTCTCTGCCGCTACCCACCCCTGCCCCGCTCTTGCACACTCTCTCAAATCAGTCAGTAAATCTTTTAAAAATATGATCACTTTTATGGTTGCAGTTTTACCCTTTTGTTTGGAATTTCAACTCCTCAAAGCTGTGGGACTCTGGACCAGCAGCACCAGCAGCACCAGCAGCACCAGCAGCACCTGGGAGCTTGTTGGAAATGCAGAGTCTCAGGCCCCACCCCAGACCAACTGAATCAGAATCTGCCTCTAACAAGATCCCTAGCTGATTCCTGGGCACATCCAAGTTTGAGAAGCACTGCTCCACGTGTCCTCATTTCTCTATTACCTTCAGCTGGCGTCTCTACCCAGCGTTTTCTTTGAGCCTAGAATTCTTGGTAGGCTTTCAGATCTTAAAAAGAAAAGACACACACACATACAGAAATTCTTTCCCTCGCCTTTACATGATGTCATTCATTTTACCTGGCCTGCCACAAGAAAGAAAAAGGCAAATTACATCCAAGTTATATATATGTTTTTAAGACTAACTTCTTAATTGCGTGTCTTAAAGCAGCACACTGGATCCCCCATCATTAACAGAGTCCCAAGTGTTGGCAAGATTAATTGAGAAATGCCTCAAGGCAAAATAAACACTGCAGCGCAGTTTAATTCAAAACCATATCAGCTAAGAATGAAGGTGCAATTAGTGATAAAGATGTTAATAATTAGTTGTGGTCTGTTAAATTTTATATTCAGTGGTTACATAGAATGAAGAAAGAATTTCCTCATGAGGACAGAAATTAATGTTTCACCTTGATTGCTGTTTTAATGTGCTTATTTTAATGGGGCCATCCTGTAGAAACCCTTGGGCACATTTCCAATTTTACATAAATGTAGAATTAATTATTATGGAAGCGTATAATTTTAGAGCTGGAATGACCTTCGTGGTCATTAGATCCAGCTCAGACATTTTACAAAGAAGGAGGAAATGATTTCTTCAGGTCCTGCCACGGAGTATTGGAACCTTGCTCCCCAACTCAGACCAGTGACAGTAAAACCCTTCTCACATCCCTGCAGACACAGACGCTTCTTTTTGCCTCAGAATTCCCAAATTACCGTGTGTAGTTGCTCGCAAGTCCCTTACCCCACATTACCCCATGTTCTGGTTGCTTTCTGTTGTAAGGTTGGGGACTTGGGAACCATATCTGACTCACTTTTATATTCTTGACCATTCCTAGCTCTGGGTTTTGTAAACAGTAGTAGCACAATAAATTTACATGCATTTTGGTGTGCTGGAGCTGTTGTATATCATTCGCTAGAGCTGGTTGTGTCTTCACGATGGTGGCTTGAGATTGGCCATGGCGGAAGCATTTATGCCCTGGATGTAGATAAATGCCACAAACCAGGGCTATCTCCCCCCACCCTGCCCCGGAACACCAGTCATTAAACATTTACCAGCACACAACAGTTTACGTGGTTTTTCTAAGGTCTCACAAGGCAACAGGTCTTGACGAAATCTGAAGATTATACCAACACGAAGATGCCTGTTCACCCAGCATTCGGCGTGTATTGCCTCAAGAGTGATGAATAGCCAACTGTTTGACCTCCTCTAATTTCTTTGGGGATTAATTTTGACCGAGAGCAAGTCAGGCCTCAGGGCTGCATTAGGGTGTGGTTGCTTAGCTAAATTCCATTTACCTGGAAAAGCTATTTGGGCATGAATGGTAATGGAAACTAGTCTGAAATATCAGGCACAGTTGAGTGAGAAAAAAAACCCCACAGATTATTTTCAGAGAAAACGAACAGGAAGTTACTGTGGCCGAAATTACAATTATATCCTTATACTTCTCAAAAAACCTCAGTGGCTCCCTACAGCCTGCACACAGGCCCAAAGGCCCTGCCGTCAGTCACATACTGACCACAGCTTACCGTTCCAGCCTCATTTTCCACCACTCACATCGCCCACCTTCTTTCGACTTTCCAGCCTCCGTGGAGCCCCCTCTGCGCCAGCTTCCATGACGTCCTCTTCTCCTGGAATGCCCTCCCTCTACCTCCCTGGTCCACCATAGGCTCTGTCCCAGAGTTTCTGTCCCTCCCTTGTCCCCTCCATCGTGGACCACAGCTTCGGGGTTAACACGGGACTTCCTGTGACTCAGTTCATCTCCGCTTGTGTGTCTTTCTTTAGGAGCAGGACCCGTGGTCCCATCGGCCCTGGCAAGTATGGCTACGGGAAGGCCCCGTACATCTTACCACTGCAGACGGACTCCGCACACTTGCCGCAGAGGCTTCGGAGGCAGAGGCCCCCGTCCCGGCATTCCAGGGCCCAGGTGGCATCCGGTCCTAGCCATGGCTACGGCCCGCCAGCCCACCGGGCTCCCCAGCAAGGGCCTCTGTACCAGAGTGACGGTGGCCCTCGTTCTGGACTGCAGACCTCCGAGGCCTCCCTCTACCAGCGGCCCTTGACCCACGACCAAGGCTTTCCCGCAGCTTCCAGTCTCTTCCAGGGCCCGGAAACCAGCAGCAACCACGGCATGGGGGCCCCCAGGGCAGCTCAGAGCTTCTCGCAGCCCGCCCGGTCCGCAGCCATCTCCTGCGTTGGAGCCTATCGGCAGTACAAGCTGTGCAACACCAACGTGAGTACACACGGCCTCACGCCGGCCGGGGGGCCGCTGTTGCCCCTCTTTCTGCGCTGCCGTCACGTGGAAGACAGCGAGGGCCTGGTCCTTTAGGCCGTATTAATGCACCCGTGTATCTTCTCTCCCTCTCTCTTCTCTCCGTGAGTTCTCCATGGATACTTCTCCTTTTCATAAGGTTGTGACTTTAGTAACTTGGGAATAATTCTTGACAGCCGGCTCTTGCTGCGTATCACACAACCTCCATATTCTCAGGGGCACCGTATCAACAATATTTATTCTTTGTGCACGGATCGGTGGGTCAAGGGCAGTTTGGCCAGTTTAGGGCCGAAGGTGGCGGTGCCCAAGACGTGGGAGTTGGCAGAGGTTTGACCAGCACCCATACATTCCAGTCACCGTCCTGCCATTCTGGGCGTGAGCACTTTGGATATTATATGATGAAAAAGCCTGAGAGTGAATAACTTGCTGAAGATTCCATAGCTAATCAGTAGCAAAGCGAATTATAAATGGGAACTACATAAGATGACCAAATGTGGTTTTTAAAAAAATATATCAGTTTAAAGAGTGTATCTAAAGGAGAAAGGAATAAGAGAATGTTCAAAGGTTAAATTTCCAAGTTGCTCTATTTTTCATTAATAATTTAATCTGCCTTGGGGCGCCTGGGTGGCTCAGTTGGTTAAGCGACTGCCTTCGGCTCAGGTCATGATCCTGGAGTCCCTGGATCGAGTCCCGCATCGGGCTCCCTGCTCAACGGGGAGTCTGCTTCTCCCTCTGACCCTCTTCCCTCTCATGCTCTCTCTCATTCTCTCTCTCAAATAAATAAATAAAATCTTAAAAAAAAGAAATTTAATCTGCCTTAATATTCTGTTACTGGGCAACAGGACAGCTGTTCCATATTAGCTTCAATTTCCTCATTAAAAATATATTTCCTGCTATAGAGTCCATAGAAACGACTTAATTTGTGATCTTAATAATTCCTCTGAATGCCTGGATTGCTTTTTAGCCTGTTCTTCCACTGACAGACTTCAGGAATTATTAGTTTCTGTAAAGCAGTAATTTTTCTAAAGCCATTACAAATCAGTCAACCATTAAGTCTTAATCACTGCTTGCTTGTAACGGACCGGGAGACGTGGAAGATGAAAGAAAAGTCGTATTATCTATCTTGTAGAGTCGTTAGGAGGCTCAAATGAGGTGATGTTGAGACAGGGCTTTATAAATCGAAAAGAAATACTTGTGTCCATGATCATACGTGGTCCTTGTTCTTGAATATCATTACTATCCTTTTAAGGATCCTTAAGATTCAGGGGTACCTGGTGGGCTCAGTTGGTTAAGCATCCGACTCTTGATTTCAGCTCAGGTCATGATCTCAGGGTCGTGAGATAGAGCCCCATGGCTCCGTGACAGCCTCCGAGGTGGGCGTGGAGTCTGCCACTCCCCCACTCTCTCGCTCTCTTAAAAAGAAGTAAAATTAAAATCTTTAAAAAAATAAATGAAATTAATTCATCTGTAATGTAGAACACAGTCTCTCATTGACTAGTATTTTTCTTAATTTTGAAGACTACATAAATCATAAAGAGAAAGAAAAAGAGAGAGAGCATTTGGCACATATGTGGACCTGATATCTACTCAGTATTTCTGTCACTTCACCTACATTTTGCAAGCACGCACATTTTGCTAGGCCTGTGCTGCTGACAGCAGGGCCACCTCTCTCCATGTGCACGTTGTAGCTTGTCTGGGTACTGGGATGACTCCACTACTAAGGACATGGAATTGCAAGGAACCTTAGAAAATGCTTCTGAATTTATGATGTCTGCCATCATTTGGCATCTGGCAAAGTAACACCTCTAACCCAGGACAGAGACGTCAATGTCAACAAAGGATTATATAGCTTTAGTTCCATTTTCTTGGCTGTAACATCTCACACAGTGTCTTCCCCAGTGCACCCCATTATCCCAAGTCCCATCCTACTTACCCTTATTGAGAGATGCCATTCTTTAGAGGTTCCATGACTGCCTGTCTTCTTCTTCTTTTTTTTTTTTTTAAAGATTTTTATTTATTTATTCATGAGAGACAGAGAGAGAGAGGCAAAGGGAGAAGCAGGCTCCCAAGGAGCAGAGAGCCCGATGCAGGACTCGATCCCAGGACCCTGGGATCATGACCTGAGCCGAAGGCAGACGCTCAACCATCTGAGCCACCCAGGCGCCCTGCCTGTCTTCTTTTTATAAGCCCATGGCTTCTTGGCTCTTGGGTCATCCCCTATCCCCCATGAACACCTTAAGACTCCCTGTGTTAGGGCTCCCTAAGACCTCTCCTAGGTTTGATGATTTGCTGGGAGGACTCACAGCTATGATTTATTGCAATAAAAGGATACAGAGCAAAGTCAGCAAAGAGAGAGGCACGTGGGACAAAGTCTAGAGGAAGCCAGGCACACACTTCCAGAGTTCTCTCCCAGTGGAGTCACACAGGATTTGCTTAATTCCCCCAACCAATGAGTTGTGACAACGCGTGTGAAGTGCTGTCTACAAGGGAAGCTCATTAGAGACTCGGTGCCCAAGGTTTTTACTGGGGGCTGGTCACATAGGCACCCTCTGCCTGCCACATACCAGAATTCCAGACTCCTAGAAGGAAAGCAGGTGTTGAGCGTAAACTATATTGCTAATACACATAGTTTGGGCAAAGTGAGTCACTCTTATCACTCAGGGAGTGATGGAAACTCTTCTGAAATCCAAGTTCCCAGATGCCAGCCAAGGACCAATCTTGCAAGCAGGCCTTTCTGAAGAGAGCTGTTTCAGTCCTGCTGTGTGGAGTCTTACTTGCACACTTCCTGTGTGGACCCATGTGCTCTGGCACCTTAGCATGGATGACCTCATGTGGACATTTATGTACCCTCCCCTACCAGTGGGCAACATGAAGAGGTAACATGAATCTCCAAATTGTATAAATCTTCCTACTCCAAGAGGAAAGAGGTGAAGGGCAGTATTGTGAAAAATCGTACTAGTCTCCCAGGGAATACAGGTTATCACTTATGTCCTCTCCAAAGATTAAAAAGGAATATGTGCATTCAGAGATTTCTCCCAGTTCCTATCTGGGAGAAGAGAAAGAAGAGAAGTTAGGCCAGGGCATGTTGGAAACATCCCGATTTCAGAACTCCATCCCTTAAACTAAGTGCCCAGTAGATCCCATCCAAGTTCTCGATGGCATACCCCACTTGCTAAGACTACCCCCACAGTAGAGGTCTCAGTTGTGAGATGTATGTGATGCATATGAGGGGTGGTGTGAACTAGGGGAAATGGTTTGGCAGGCTTCCAGATCTGGAAACAGTATCTCATCACTGCTCGCAGTCCCTCCCTTAACACGCTTGGGTCCAGGGGCAGAGAAGGTGCCCAGTGCAGCGGCCTGGATGTCATTGCCCTTGGTGCTGGAGCACTTGGGGACAGGGAGGAACTCTGGGAGCACAGAGCAGGAGGCCACTGGGTTGGGGAAGACTCCACTGAAACGGGAATAGTTGAGCTGAGCTTCTAAGGATGGCCGAAAGAGAGAAAAGGGCATCTGGGGGCAAAAGAAACAGCTTAGTCAAAGACAGGGAGGCAGGATTGTGCCAGAGCCTCAAGGCGCCGAGACACCTGCCAGGTCATAGGGCCCTTCCTTCCTTGACCTCTGGCCTCCTCCTATCCACTTTAAATAATCACAGTTTTAGTGGGCATTTTGTTCTTTAACATTGCAAAGTACAGAGATTTCACATGGGCCTTGCTTGACTTCTATACATGAGGTAGATGTGTGAGAAACTTTTAGAAACAGTGCAGAATGAGAAAGCGATCTAATCAGCTGGTTTAATTGGGGTTAGGCTGCAGGGCGTCTGAAATAGTGGGCTCGGGAGCAGGCTGTGCTGGACACGAGCCCCAGTTTCCTTGGGCAAAGCGCTCAACTCCCTGGGACCATCTGGGAATTGGGGATAATAACAACACCTGTTCCACAGGGTTGATCGTGCACACTAGGAGCTGATACGTTAGGAAATACGGTGGTTTGACCTGGAGAAGTAAACGTGGCTCTCGTGCCTCTCCGGAGCTTGGAGCGGAGCAAAGTCTTGCCATGTCACTTTCCAAGTGCTCAGTCACGAAACTGTGGTTGAAGTGGTCAGACTAGCTCAGAGTCCCCTTTTGTCCTCTGGATTACCTGGGGTTCAGAGTCCTTTCCCTTCGCCCAGCAATAAAACACGATTGCTGGGGTGCCTGGGTGGCTCAGTCGGTTAAGCATCTGCCTTCAGTTCAGGTCATGATCCCAGAGTCCTGGGATTGAGCTCGGCATAGGGTTCCTTGCTCTTTGGGGAGCCTGCTTCTCCCTCTCCTTCCCCCCCCTGCTTGTGCTCTCTCTCTCACTCTCTCTGTCAAATAAATAAAATCTAAACAAAACAAAACAAAATACAATTGCCAAGAGCCCCAACATGTCAAGTGTAATGTAGCTTCCGTGCAATCACCCTTGGGTCAGGTGTAAAATGATGAGAAAGTGAAACTACAGATAAGTTCCTGCCAGTGAATGCTTAACAACCTCAAATGTGCATGTTTAATGTGAAGCCCTACCTTGTGATGTCATCTGGGAATTTTAAACATCTAGTGTGTCTTTAGGATTGTTTGACTCCTATTAAGATGTCCTTTATGAAATACTAGAAAATAAATAATAAATGCAGTCCTAATGATCTCTGCATGTAGACCTTAAAGATAAGGAAGGTTTTGTTTTTTTTTTTAAGATTTTATTTATTTATTTGAGAGTGAGAGAGAGCATGTGCTGGGGGAGAGGCTGATGGAGAGGGAGAAGCAGGCTCCCTACTGAGCAGGGAGCCCAATGCAGGGCTCAATCCCTGGACCCTGGGATCATGACCTGAGCTGAAGGAAGATGCTTAACCGATTGAGCCACCCAGACGCCCCGGGAAGGGTTTTTTTGGTTCTGTTTTTCTTTTTTTTTCTTGCTTACATTGTATGTGAGGAAGTTAAGGTGACACGCCCCAGTATAAATAGAGACGGTTTCGGTCTTTTAGAGCAGATACCAATCTTCGACCTCCATTGGTACAACACGCCAGGCCACTCGCTAGTGTGGGTTCTTACTTGGAGTCCATAAACACAGCATTGACATTGGCGGTGGGGTCAGGCGTGAGGCTGTGGGTCAGGGACACTGAGTTAAGGCAAGTCCTGGCTCTCAGTGGCTCACAGCCCAGTGGCAGAGACTCATAAATAGATCATGACAAGTATGGAGCGTAGGCAGCACTGCACGTGCTGGGAGGCTCTTTGAAATCGTACTAGGCCCGGCTTGGCCCCCTGGAGAAGTACAGGAAGGTTTTCTAGGGAGGGGGAGTGACAGGGGCTCCCAGAAGGGCTGAAGAGCATGAAGGGGGCTCTCGGGGGACCTCTCGGTGGAACCAGATGTTTTTCCTGTGAGCGGAGGCTTCCCCTGCAAGTACGTCCTCAGGAACGAAAGGGCAGCATGGGGAGGTCTCCGTGGTTTATCCGCAGCCCTGCATTTTCTCAGCTGTGGCTAAAAAGAATGAGTGCTCAAGGAATCAAGTAAATAGGTTTCTTCTCTGTGGAAGTTCGTGGAAGGCCAAGATTTGGAAGCAAAAGAACTGGAGTCTTGATAAGGGTGCCACGGGGGAAGGAGAAAAACCAAATCACGGTCCCTCTGGTTCCTGAGGGGATGCAGTTAAAATCCTTCTACTAGCTGTTTCTGGGGGTTTGTATTATTATTTGCTAAATACATTAACAACCAAGACACTTTATGCCATTTGTTGCGGAGGCCGAGGTGTCTCTCTCCCCACCTTCTTCTCTTAAGCACTCAATTCAGGCTTTCGCCCTCGGGACACTGACACTCTGGCTCCTTCTGGTGAAAGGCGGCTGGAGTGAGTCAGCTGGCGCAGGGTGGGGACGGGGTTACGGCTTTAAAGGGCTTCACTGCCAAAGGAGACGTGATCCTGAGTTTAGACAGAGTGCACTTAACGTTATGGGGAAAAACCCCTGGGGCTAAAAGCAGATTTTAGCAAACACCAATGTGATGAGTTCTGCTATCAGTGCCTCTCCAGTAAATTTCCCTGCAGTGGGACTGGCCTCAGACAATGGATTTGTCCGTGTGGAGTTGTTTCTGTCTCCAAGTAAGTGAAAATGAAGGGAAGATGTTGGACAAATCTCAGATATAGCTAAGCTCTCTTGAGGCAGGTTCTGTTTCTACCCCATTTCTAGTCTTCTGTTGAAGGGCAGAGCATATGACAGCCCCCTGACTGTACTTTAAGGAGGAACTTAGCAAACAGATGGGCCAGGTCCAGAATTCAGAACAATTCCGTAAGGTGTGAAACTTATCAGGAACTGTGGGGCCGATTACGGGGTGGACAGGCCATCTAACCGTGGTCTCAACGAAGTTTCTCTTATCATGAGTTTATCACCAACCTCCTCATCTGGGAAATATGGGCTGGTGTCAGTGCTTTTTTGCATCAATTTCTGCTTTCCATCTCCTCAGACCACTTGGAATTTCCCATAGAAAGTTCTCTTCTTGACTTTTTCTTACCCCATCAGGGACCTTTCGTAAATATATATGAAATATGTATGTGAATATATGCAAGTATAAATAGTAGAGATATTTCTTTGTATGTACAATATTTACATGTTTCATATATTTGAAAGATACATGTATGAGTCACACACACACACATATGTGAGTTGTTTTCATTCGTCACTTCTAATAATTATAAAAAGTAGTGCAAATAGTAAGAAATATCACAGTGGCAGAGAGAGCTGTATCCCAGTCCCTCTCCCTCGATGTAATTGCAATCAGTCATTTTTGATTTTTAGTTCCTAGAGTCATTCGCTCCATTAACTCTAATAGTTTACTAATACTTGTGCTTCTTGATACATCAGCTTCAAATTTTCTCTGTTAGCTCCTCACTCCAAAAGATGAAGAAATGACCCCCTTTCCTCCCACAGTGCTTATCCCTGTTAATTACGTTTCTATTTTCTGTTATATTTTTGATTACATGTAGTATGTTAACAATTTTTATTTTCCTGATTTATCAACATTAGGGAGGATCCGTTAACTCCTTGTTTTGCAAGATTAGAAATTTAGTGCCCGGTTTGCCAAATTCTTCTCATTGCATTACATGTTTTGGCTGATGTATTTTTCTCCCTATGGCCTGTGAAATCCCTGCAAGAGACCATTTTTTTTTAAGATTTTTTTTAAATTTATTTAATGGACAGAGAGAGAGAGAGAGCGAGAGAGGGAACACAAGCATGGGGAGAGGGAGAGGGAGACTCCCCACCGAGCAGGAAGCCGGATGCGGGGCTCGATCCCAGGACCTTGGGATCATGACCTGAGCTAAAGGCAGTCACTTAACAAACTTAGCCACCCAAGCGCCCCCCTACAAGAGTCTATTATGAGGGGTTCTCCTCTGTATCTTCCATTGTCACAATACCTGACGCATAGTAGTAGGGGGCCAGTGAGTATTTGCCTTTGAAGAAATTTCTCCCAGTGTCCTAGCAGATGGCAGAGGGTCAGGAGGCCACTCTTACTAATGTGATCCCTAAAGTAGCGACTAGGGGGGAGTAGAAGTCTTAAATGTTTTAAAAAGTTTACATTTGGCCGTGTGCTTTCTGATTAGTTAGAAGAAAGATGTTCTTGTTTAGGTCCTCTTACAGGCATAGAGATAAATAAATCTAAGGAGGGAGGAATGAACAGCACCCCTGGGATAGGCATAGATTTGTATGAATGTTTATCCAGACTACTTAAAAATATGCGGTTTTCCTGGGTGAACAGATAGGCTTAGTCATCTTAACATCCATTGGGTCTTTGATGAATGTATTGAATGAGAGAGAAACACTTTCTCTAGAAGAACATTGTGAACTTGGATGGGGGAAAAAAAGGTGTTTGAGAACTACGAAAACCTCAGGATTTTGGAGAGGTCTTTCTGTTTTGTTTTTGTTTTAAATCCAAAACCTTGACCCAACTCTTTTAGACAAACCAATTTACTGACTGTCCAGAGAACACTAGGAGTGGTAGCAGGTGGCAGGAGTTTTTGCAAGGTTGAATTTGTTCCAAGTGACTTGAGAAAGCAGATATGAAACATATTTGAGAAATGTGCTGGATAATTTTTAAGCAGTTTCAATCCGTGGTTCTATTATCCTGCAGCTGGAAACCCAAACTCCTTTTTCCAGCTGGGGAAGAGAAACGGGAATGTTTGCTCAAAACACCTACCTGTCAGGGCACTTGAGGCTTCTGGAACTGCTGGAGTCATCTTTGATGTCCGCTTAGATTCCAGCTCAGCTAACATTTACTGAGCATTATTATGAACTAGAAATCTTTTTTTTTTTTAAGATTTTATTTATTTATTTGACAGAGAGAGACACAGCGAGAGAGGGAACACAAGCAGGGGGAGTGGGAGAGGGAGAAGCAGGCTCCCCGCCGAGCAGGGAGCTCGATGCGGGGCTCGATCCCAGGACCCTGGGACCATGACCCGAGCCAAAGGCAGACGCTTAACGACTGAGCCACCCAGGCACCCCTATGAACTAGAAATCTTAATGTATTACTAAGTCAGTCTTCACAGAAAATCCCTGCGGGATGGGAGTGCTGCGGGGCTTGCTACTGACATGCAGTAATTTGGGTTTAGAGAAGTGAAGTGCTTTGCCCAAGGCCAACCAGCCACTTTTCCCTGGCAGTGCAGGGATGTTAAATACATCATATGTTGTTGGCTGGTCACTGGTCTTCTGATTGAATCCAGAGCAATGCAAAGGATAAAAACAATGCGTGTCTGCATGAAAAAGTGCTCAATATCGCTCGGCATCCGGGAAATCCAAATCAAAACCTCAATGAGATACCACCTCACACCAGTCAGAATGGCTAAAATTAACAAGTCAGGAAACGACAGATGTTGGCGGGGATGCGGAGAAAGGGGAACCCTCCTACACTGTTGGTGGGAATGCAAGCTGGTGCAGCCACTCTGGAAAACAGTATGGAGGTTCCTCAAAAAGTTGAAAATAGAGCTACCATATGATCCAGCAATTGCACTACTGGGTATTTACCCCAAAGATACAAAAGTAGGGATCCGAAAGGGTACGTGCACCCCGATGTTTATAGTAGCAATGTCCACAATAGCCAAACTGTGGAAAGAGCCAAGATGTCCATCGACAGATGAATGGATAAAGAAGATGTGGTATATATATACAATGGAATATTATGCAGCCATCAAAAGGAATGAGATCTTGCCATTTGCAACGACGTGGATGGAATTGGAGGGTATTATGTTGAGCGAAATAAGTCAAACAGAGAAAGACATGTATCATATGACCTCACTGATATGAGGAATTCTTAATCTCAGGAAACAAACTGAGGGTTGCTAGAGTGGTGGGGGGTGGGAGGGATGGGGTGGCTGGGTGATAGACATTGGGGAGGGTATGTGCTCTGGTAAGCGCTGTGAATTGTGCAAGACTGTTGAATCTCAGATCTGTACCTCTGAAACAAATAATGCAATATATGTTAAGAAAAAAAAAAAAGAAGAAGAAGAAGGTAGCAGGAGGGGAAGAATGAAGCGGGGGAAATCGGAGGGGTAGACGAACCATGAGAGACGATGGACTCTGAAAAACAAACTGAGGGTTCTAGAGGGGAGGGGGGTGGGAGGATGGGTTAGCCTGGTGATGGGTATTGAGGAGGGCACATTCTGCACGGAGCACTGGGTGTTATGCACAAACAATGAATCATGGAACACTACATCTAAAACTAATGATGTAATGTATGGGGATTAACATAAGAATAACAAAATAAAAACAAACAAAAAAACAATGCGTGTCTGACCCATGCAGACTTCAAGGTCCTATTTCTTGGTGCCACCTTCACTGGGGATGACACCCTTCGGTCGGCTGAGGAACTGAAAGTAATTAATTATCAAGAGGTAAGTATGCGGTCACCAAGAGTGGCTTCTTGAGCAATGAAGTTAGGTGCAGGCGCTTGTCATCTCAGATTAACTGGGGTCTCTAGGAACGTAGCCCAAGTTTCCATAATACTCTTTGTAACTCATAGCAACCCTAGGCAATTGTCTAGATGGAACTTCGGATAGGCTCTGAAGTGCTTTTTAAGGATTCAGCTCATTATATCAAAGTCCATCTTTATTCCTTTTCCCATAAGAGACCAGTGGAAACATTCCTCCCTCTTTTGGGTGGAAGGAAGTCATTTGAAGGGAGGTTTCCCAGAGGCATCACATGGCAGTGAAGCTCCGCTCTTTGAGAGCCCCATCCTGCGTGAGCCTGATCTCTATCTGCACAGCTTTTTCCCTGTCCCACTTTTCTGGCCTGAAGATTACAAGAATCTGTGTCCATGGAAAGGATTAGTGTCTGCAGGAAATCTGCCCAAAGCCAACTCACAGTGTAAACTAGAGACAGTTACTGATAAGGTGAGGGTGACTCAGTCTATGGCATCAGGAAACAGCCCACTTAAAATGTAACAAATGTAAAATGATCTGTAACCTGGAAGTTTTAACTTCAGAAAGTCTGTTAAAATGAGAGGAGATCATATATTGATAATAGTATGACAAGTACAAACAGATGTAACCCACACAAGGCATGAAGCAGAATTTCCCTGGCCTGCTTGGTTTTCAATCCTCAATCCACAACTGCCTGATCTTTACAGCTGAAGCTGTAATCTGACCTTGGCCGCTAGGACTTCTCGGGCAAGGAGTTAAGGCCCCCTTGTCTGAGGACCCGTGACAGATTCACTTTGCTGTCCACACAGTCTCGAGGGGCACCATGTATGGTGGTTCTGGATTCAAAGTGTCTGGGTTCAAATCCTGACTTCATCATTTATCAGCCCATGGCTTTTGGCAACTCATTTAGCTTTCTGCTGCCTTGGCTTCCTCATCTATAAAATGGGTATGATAGTTGTGGTGAGGATTACATGAGCTAAGATACATAGGATCATGTGGTGGAGTGCCTGGCATTTAGTAACTGTTCAGTAAAAGTGAGCTGTTCTTAATACCGTCATCAGCCAGGCTTCTGCCTTCATCACCTTTACTATAATTTTATCTCAGGACCCACGTCCACATCTGGATCCTGTGAGCCTCGAATATGTCTGGCCTGGATCCTCTCCTACATGCTAACTGGCAGCTCACGTGGCATCCTGTGAGTCCTTGCTGGGGAGCACACAGGGCCTGGCCAGGGCTCCTGGTCATCTCCTGCAGCATCTTCTTGTGCTCACCACGGGCTGGATACCACAGGCAACCTGCTGGGCTCAGCTGCCTTTGGGCAACTGGAGGTGGATTTGCTGCCTCAGCACCTGACCCCCCACTGTGGGTCCGATGCCACATGAAGCCCCCCCTTCCTCAGGAGGTAACTGGGCCAGGCTCAGATATAAAGAACTTATTGGTGACCTGGGGCAGGGGGCCCTGAATGATCCCTCACATGTGACTGGTTGGCTTGGCAGATGCATGTGGATGGAGTAGGAGCATTAGTGGGGCATTAAGATATACCATACGATTATAAACTACAAGCACATGTAAAGTTGGCAAAGGGCCAAAGTGTTTGAAAGGGCTCAGTAATGATCCATTTTTATTACACAAATATTACGTATTTATTGCAGAAAAATTAGTGTAATACACCAAAAGCTTTCTTTTCTTTGTGAAAAGAAAAAATCTATAACCCACCTTCCAGAGGTAATGCTTTTAACTTTTCTTTCTCTATGTGTGTGCATACACACACACACACACAATCACTTAACACTTTTTTTCACTTAATGGGTTGTGGACTACTTTCCATGTCATGAAATATACATTTATATCATCAAGTACTGAGCAATTCGGAATGATTCTACAGATGCATTGGTTCATGGTCTAGCCTCTTGGCATATTTTGCTAATGGAAGAGAAAGGGGTTAAGCAGCCTGGCTGGGTTTTTGTGGTCTGTAGCTTCCAATTCTGATAACTGCCACCAGACTAATTCAGGGTGGCTTCTGGCTGGAGCCTCACTGCCGAGCAGCTTGGCTTTCCATAGGTGTGGTTATTTGAGGAACAGGACATTTGCCCACTTGTTCTGGTCTGTTTCCATTATGAAAAAAATGCAACCCAGTAGCTCATCTCTCGTTTCTGATTAGGGCCAGAGTGGGTGGTCAGGCTCTGGGCTCTGTCCCTCTGTCACAGTGACCTCTAGCCAGCTGTGCCTCTTCTGCAGGCCTCAGTGTCTTCATCGATAAAGTGAAGGGTTGGGTCTGATTGTCACTGCTCCAACACTGTGATTGCCTGTTAACTAACCGGAGTAAGACTGAGGCTTGGGGGTGGCTTTTCATTGCTGCTGTGGTCCGGTGCCAGGCTGGCTGGGCCAGAATCAGCGAGGCAGTGCTTCAAGCATATATTCGTGGGCCCTTTCCCTCCCCTCCCACTGGGGTGAGGCCTGGAATCTGTATTTTTAAAAGATCTTATTTATTTATTTATTTGAGAGAAAGATAGAGAACATGAGCTGGGGAAGGAGCAGAGGGAGAAGGAGAGAATGTCAAGCAGACTCCGCACTCAGCACAGAGCCCGATACGGGGCTCGATCTCACACCCTGAGATCATGACCTGAGCTGAAATGAAGAGTCAGATGCTTAACCGACTGAGCCACCCGGGCACCCAAGAAAATCTGTATTTTTAACAAATCACTTAGTGGTTCTTCCTCTCAAGTCACCCAACTGATCATATCCTCGTCAAGCTCTGGTTCTGGCCTAAGGGTTGTCAAAAACATCTCAGTGCCAAGTCCTTTATGGAGACAGCTGGTGTTGCTGGACGCCTACACGGTTCTGGCTTGGGGGCCACCAGCAGCCTGGCTTCCAGTGCCCAAGGAGACAGCCTTCCCCGGCCTGTTGGCTTCTCACTGATTGTCAGAGCTCAGCCCACCCTGTCCGTCCACTGGGCCTTTTTTCCCCACCAGTTTCTACCACATTCTGCTTCCCATAGCTTCCTGCTCCATATGCTTTGGTTCAGGCTGCAGCAGGGTTATGACCACCCAGGAGTTTGTACCAGCAGCCTCGCCTGAATGTCCTTTATCACACAAGAGATGCTTTTCCTTCCACCTGGTTTTATTCCTCTCTTCGTTCCTTCCTCTTCAAAAGACCTGGTGTTTCTGATATATACCATAGATTTCTTTATAAATTCTTCAGGACTTTGAGCTACCTTATTAGCAGTTTATTCCAGAGACTTCTTATACACAGGGTTTTTAATATTTAAGGGGCCAGATTCCTTTTCCTCTGATTATTAAAACACACACACACATACCCCACACTTAAATAAGAGTATACTTAGGTTTTAAAAAGTTAGATCATGCTTTATCCATGATTTGAATTAGAGATTCTGATCTTATTATTATATTTCACATTTATTTCATGTCACATTTATAAATAAGAAAGAGATAAACCACAGGGAGCTGGATATTTTCTTTGAGTCATTTAGTATATCAGAATTACCTGGATAATTTGATAAAATATAGATTCCTGGACCTCATCCCAGACTTACTGACCATCCTTGGGGGAGGGACCCAGGACTTTGCATTTCCCGTGAGATCTCTGGGTGATTCTTTTGCATGCTAAAGGCTGGGAGCTGTGGCATTAGATGGTGGAGAGAATTTAGACAAGATGGGAAGGACACTGAGATGCAGCCTGGTCGCCACCAGACCACTTAGCCCTAACTCCAGCCTCTGCCCTCACTGGCTGTGTGGGTTCTTCTGTGCCTCAGTTTGCTCATCTGTGAAAAATCTGCAAAACTATCAGAGTGGCCTCATTGGTCACTGTGAGGATTAAAGTGTAATATGAGGATTAGTAAGTGTAATATGTTTAAAGCATCACCTGCGCATGGTAAGGATTCTGTACATGCTTGCTGTGAATATTATCCCATGTCCGGGAATGGCACGAACAAAGTCAAACAGATGGAAATGGATGGCCTTTGTGGGGGAGGCGAGCAGACCAATTTGTCAGGAGCAGAAGGTTTCGGTTAGTGGTTTTCAAATTATGGTGCAAAAGCTTAACCTGGGGAGCTTGTTAAAATTTTAGTGTCCTTCCAAAGATTCTGATTTAGTAAACTTGGAATGAAGCCTTGAGATCTGCATTTTAAATTTTTGATGCAGGTGATCCGCACAGTTTCAGAAACACTGCTTTTGGTGGAGACGGATTGGCATTTAAAATTGGAGAGGTCTTCTGGGACGGGACTAGAGCTATGAAAAGATGCAGACACTAACTGCATATTTAATATCTGTTTTATTAGGTGTGTCCAGAAAGCAGTAGAAGCATCCGGGAGGTCCAGTGCGCATCCTACAACAACAAGCCGTTCATGGGCCGCTTCTATGAATGGGAACCATTTGCAGAAGGTAAGACTAGACAAAGCCCTGTCCAGAGGAATTATTCTTGTCTGTTCCCCAACCCTGTTCCCTTCTGCCTGATGCTGGAGGAATTGGTGTGATCCTGATTCAAGCGGCAATAGGGAGCAAAGTATGGCCCCAGGACGCAGGAGAGCCTGCAGGTAGTCTAGCTCAGAGGCATTGATAGAAAAGAGCAGCATCTGAGGATCACCGGGTGAGGGGGTCAGAACAGCGTTTGAGGAACTGGGGGGAGCGAGACGTTCAAACCAAGGTTGTGAGGATTGAGTGGGGACAGTTTCCCTTTTCCTTGGTTCCTGCTCCAGGCTTGTGTGGTGGCTTCAGAGGACATGTAGGGTTGTAAAGTTGCCAGTTGTGTGTGTGTGTGTGTGTGTGTGTGTGTGTAGGGGGCCTCACATGCTGTTTCCAAAGCTGAAATGCCATAGGCAGGCATTGGTATCAAGGTTCCTGCCATTTCAAAATCGCAGCAGGTCTGATTTTGAAAGAACTTGGTAATACTGCTCTGGATCCCAGAGTCACTTTTCTTAGTTGAAACCAAAGTGATGACATGCCTTTTGAACAGAGAAGTATTGAATTCTGGGAGATTCCTTCCATCCCAGAGAAAGTGGGCTCCAAAGAGGGGAAGGGTCAACCAAAACTTGGGGCATTAAATACTGGTGGTCAAGTTGGCCAGAAGTGGAGAGTCCAGCCACTCTCAGTGTCCACTGTCGGCCCAAGGCAGTGGCTGGGACCCCGGTATTGGCCAAAACCCAGAGTGCAAAGTACTGTGGTCACGTCCAGGAGCTGGAGAATTTGTCCTGGGAGAGGGCTTCATAGTGATTTCATCACAAAACCCATGCCTGGGGAAGCCAAACTGTGGGAAGTCGGGTCTCAATGGGGACCCTGGAGGAAGAGGGAGGCATTGATTGCTGCTCTGAAATTGGATGCAAGATGGTTTTTGTCTGTATATTTTCTTCAGAGGAGAATCTGTAGCTTCTCGCAGATTCTCAAAGTGGTCCCATGACCTCAAAACTGTTAAGAACTAACTTGACTAAAAAATTGGGGTTACCAGATCCAAACAGGAAGGAAGAAGAGATGAAACATAGTCAGTTGGACACAAATGTGAGGCTGGCTGGGAGGCTAGAGGGCAAGCTCAGGAAGGATGCCTAAAGTGAAGTTTTGATGCCATGAATCAGAGCTTGGCTGTGGCCCTTTTCATCCTAAAAAGCATTGTGTTAAATGCAAGCTGGTATCCTGATTTGGATCCCAGAACAGGAAAAGGGCATGGGTGGGATACCTGGTGAAAGATGCTTGAAGTATATAGTTACGTCAACAGTATTGTCCTGGTGTGACTGTCTTAGTTTTTATAAGTGTACCATGGTTTTATAGGATGTTAACATTAGGGGAAGCTGGGTGAAGAGCATACAGGAACTCTGTGTACTATCTTTGCAACCATTCTAGAAGTCTAAAATGATTCCAAAATAAAAACATGTTTTAAAAGGCATTGTGCTCCCAGTTAGCTAGATCTTATATGCATTCTGATGAAGATAAAATCTAAGATTTGCTTTATATGGGTGAGTAAGAGTGTCCCGGATTGAAACCTTGTGCTTCCTGGAACCTCAGAAGGTGTCCCTATCTGGAGACAGGGTTACTGCAGATGGAAGGTGTTGAGGTCCTACTAGAGTAGGGTGGCTCTTAATCAAGTAGGACTGATGATCTTCTAAGAAGAAAGGACACAGACTTCCAGGGAGAGTGCCAAGTGACAATGAAGGGAGAGATTGGAGTCATGTGTCCACGAACCAAGTAACACCAAGGATTGCCAGCAACCACTAGAAGTTAGAAGAGGCAAGAAAGGATCCTGGCATAGCGCACGGCCTGCCAACATCTTGCTTTTGGACTTCTAGCCTCTAGAACCAAATTTCGGAGTGTATATTTCTGTTGTTTTAAGCCGCCAACTTTGTGGTATTTTGTCATGCAGCCTTAGGAAACTCGTAGAAAGAGGAAAGAACTAGGTTCTGGATTGACTGAGGTCTGCCCACGTGAGTAGATCAGAAAGTGGGGGTGGTCTGAGCAGTAGCAGGGGATGCCCAGAGAAGTGAGGCACGAATCTACAGTAAGTGAGCATTTGACAGATCCAGGTCTACCTGAGTCTGTGGTTCTCAGCCCTAGCTGCTCGTTAGAATCATCGAGGAGCCTTCTGGAAATACTGACGTCTGGGCCCCGCTCCCAGAGATTGTGATTTCATGGTCTAGGAGGCAGCCTGGGCAACAGGATTTTTCTAAAGATCCCAAGTGATTCTAATGGGTAGCTGGGGTCAAGAACCTCTAATCCCAGGAGAAGGCAGGACCCCATAAGCGGTGGTGGCTCTAGCCTAAATTAAGAGACAGAATCGTGGCTGCGTTTATAAACTGTGAGATACATTGTTGTGTCAGAACAATGGTGGTCCTCAGTGAACATTTGGAGAAGTAACCCAGGCCTTTGTCTGAGCCACACCCTTGCATATTTATTGGGGGGGATAATAGCTGCTTTATTGGGATTACCTGGGAGGAAGGGCAAATTCTTCCAGCGATGCATACTCCATTGTTTTGCCTGGAGTTGAAGTGTATGGCTGGACCTTGTCTGCATAGTTTGGGCTGGTCATCCACCATCCATGTCTGTCCAAGGCCCCCTGCTCCTGTCAGGCCCTCATAGATTCGGGTCTCGTGTCCAAAGCCCTGTGTATTGCAAAGAACTCTTGTGCTAAAGTTTTCATGTATTACAGCTATGCTCTCTGCACATCTACTATTGTCTGGTTTATGTTTGATTCTGCCTCTTCTGTTCTTTGGTTTGCCTTGATTTGTGCTGGACTTGAAGTGTGAGGCCTGTGAGATTTTTTTTTAACACTTGCTTTAACGTATGTAGACAGAGAGAGAATAGGTCGATAGTATAATAGTAAGATCCTTATACTTACCACTTAGTTTCAACAGTTATCAGCTCATGGCTGATCTTTTTTCTATATACCCCACCCTCTCTTCCCCACCCAGATTATGGGGAACTATTTGAATTCACATTATATGGCACTATTCCTTGGTAGATATATTAACTAGAAGTCTTGGTTGTGAATGACAGAAACCCAGTGGAAAGTGGGGATTGGGACACAGAAAAACAGATTCTTCAAAAATCGTTATATACTTCTTGATCATAAGCCATAAGATTTTGAGAACCAACTAGAATTGTGGTATTTTACAAAGTAAAGGAAAATGCAAAATAGCAGCAGTTTAGAGAAATCAACTACTGTCTACGATGTGTTACTCGGTCTAGAAGATTCAGCATTCTTTGAAAATATTTATCGACATTAATATGTCTCAGGTGCCCAGGAGAGGAGGAGCCCATGGTCCCTGATACTGTATTTACTTTGACTTTGTTTCCATGGTTCTTTCTGCTGCTAAGATTGTTTTCTTGATTTTGTCCTTCTTCCTCTTAAATGACTCCCAGGCTGACCTGCGGGAGGAAGACGCTCTTCATGCTTCTGCAGGGTGTTCAGACTTCCCGGCTGGATTTTGCATTGGGCTCTTGGTTTTGTTTGGACGCCTAGTGCTATTCGCATGCACCTGCTTAGAGAAACAGCTGTACCCACTCAGTCCAATGCCACATAGAATAGTAAAAGCAGAGTACACTCTGATAAACACATTCATTTTACCACATGCCTCATCTTCGGCCTTTAATCACATTTCCTGGATATGGCTTTATCTCCTGAGATAATGCCTCTAGGCATTTTTCTCATACCCCCTAGACCTAAGACTGTAGAGATGATGGCGTCGGAATTAGGGTGTCCACACGTTCCTGTGTGCCCCGGACAGCAAAGGTTTATGCCCGTCGCCCAGTCCCCTTTCACTCTCAAGACCATTTTGGACAATAAATTATGCTGCTGGCCTAGCTGTCATGGGCCGCATTAATAGGAAAACTCTGGTGTAGGTGCTGACAGTGGGGAACATGGTACCTGTTTTCATGCCTAGGGCACTGGGCCTGGGTAGCATTAGAGGCCAGGCTTTTGCTGGGTCCCTGTGGGCTACCCGTAGGTATCAGTCTTCATCCATGAATCAGGAGACAGCTTGGTGTGTGGGTAGCTTAAGTCTATTTTGTGGCCCTGAGGGCTGAACTCAACAGAGGGGAAATCTAAAAGCCAGAGGTGGGGCGGAGTTAGAAGTTGGAGGTTGCTGACCGGTCATATGAGCGGGCTGCGCTATCCCTTAGTATTGCCTAGATTATGCGGCAGTAACAAAGAACCCCCCAGTCCCAATGACTTCACAAAGCCAAGGTTGTCTCTTGCTCGTGCTACCTGTGTAACGGAGTATGTGTTCTGCTCATTCGGAGCCCCAGGCTAACAGAGGTTGCCTATCACCTTATGCTCCCATGGAGGCGGGGACAGGGGAGAAGTGAATCACCATGGATTCTTAAAGCTTCCACCAGAAGCCATCCCTGTTGTTTCTGCTCCCATCTCATTGGCCAAAGCAAGTTTCCTGTCACACTGAACTTCAAGGGCAGCAGGGAGGTGCCATCCTGCCGTGTGCTCAGAGGAGGAGAAATGGAATATCCGCAACCTGCCCTCATGACTAGCACAGGCAGGAAGCTGCGACAAAATCCCTCGAGTGCCTTCCTTAGACATCCAGGGGACTTTGATCAGGCTGCTTGCAAGACTAGATTTTGCTCCAGGGAAATTAAAGGTGCCACACAGCCTCTCATGGGCACAGGGCCCCGAGCCACTGAGCTCAAGTTCTTCCCCTTGAGTAAAGCTCAGAGGTACAGAGATGGAACGGTGCCACCCAGGTGCCCAGCTGTGCTCTTGCTTCCTCTGCTAGCCCCGGAGGCTGCCCTGGCACAGACATCACATTCAGGCATGGGACAAGGGCTGCCGGCTAAAAACACTCACAGTGTTATCAAAACTGTGGGACATGAGGCGGGAAGGCTTGGGACCAAGTCCTGCTGGACCCGGGATGAGGATGCTCATGTTTTAATCAAGCAGCTTCATTCCCAGGTACCTGGCATGCTCACCTCCATAGCCCACCCCTCCTGCAGAGTCTGTAGTCATTATGAACCTTTCCATGAGGACAGGATAGGCCTTAGGGAAACAAGAAGAGTGTTCCAGTGATACCCTAACAAGATTCACTCTTGGGCTCTCTTATACACGGCTAGGAGTAACTGGCAAGACTAGGCCGTGTATATTTGGTGTATGAGTATATCATTGAGGACAAAGAGAAATCCCGAGGGCAACCTCTTTGTGAAAACAAAAACAATGATTTCGGTTTTATACATGTTGAGTTTGAATGAATGGTAGCAAGATGCCGAGCAGAAAGTTGGGGATGAGATACTGAAATGGAACAATTGTCGACCTATATTTGAAGTCATTGGACTTGGTGTGATAATTAAAGCCACCGCAATGGATGAGACTTTCAAGAGAGTATAGAATCATAAGGACAATGACGTCAAGGAGGCAGCTTTGCAGTATGTCCACATTAAAGAAGCAGGGGAAAGAGGCTCAACCATTAAAGAGGGTTGTTAAGGGAAGGCATCATAATGCTATGGTTTCATCCCTTGTATTAATGAAGTCTACCATGCTTTATAAAGTTCTCTTATTACATACACCACAATGAGGATCAAATGAGATAGTAGAAACTGCTTGTCTTTATTGAGCACTTACTGCATGCCAGGCACAGTTGTAAGTGCTAGCTCATTTAATGCTCACAATAACCCTGTGAGGTGGGTCCTATTGTCAGCCTCATTTTACAGAAGAAACAGAGGTACAGAGGGGTTAAATAACTTGCCCTGGGTCGCCCAGCTAGCAGGGGATAGAGCCAGGTTCAAACCCCAGAGTCTGGCTATGGAATCTCTCCTGTCAATGTGTGTGGAAGCCAAGAGAAGGATTTGTACAGTTGTGAGCATTTAAGACCAGTTTTGGGGTACCTGTTTTCATGGTAAAAATTAACTGAGTAATTAAAATTTAGCTTTTCTTAAAAAGCAAGAAAGGAGAGAGAGAAAGAGACAGAGAGTGAATGCTGGTTAACACAGCCAAACACTGCAAGAGGTCAAAGAGAGAATGAGAAGTGAGAAAATAAAACCAGGGTGGGCTGTTGAGAACACGACTGGGAATTTAAAAAAAAGAATTGCCATGAAAAAGTCATATTGAGAGTGTTTGCTAGTTTCAGGGGAGAGAGAAAGGTTTGTTTAGAATGGTTGAGAAACATGGGTGTGTGCAGATGGAAAGAATGAAGCTGTTGGAGAGGGAGTTGGGGTTAATAGAATGGTATGTATGAACCTATCCTGTTCTAAAAGAAAAATAGGCATTTTCTTTTTCCCCTGCAGAAAGTATATTATTGTTTCTCTGCAAAGTATTATACTAAGAAAGCTTCTTCAGCATTTAATAAAAATTCATTTATTCAAGAGAAATGAAAGCAGTCATATGTCCATAAAAAAGATTTATTTAAGAATGTTCATAGCTGCTGTTTTCCTAATAGGCCCAAAGCTGGAAACAACCCAAATATCCATCAACGGGACACTGAGTAAACAAACTGAAGTATGTTCATACAATGGAGTATTACTCAGCAGGAAAAAAAGAACACCCTACTGATATGTATAAAAACCTGGATGAATCTCAGAAACATGAAGTTGACCAAAATAAAGAGTACGTTCTGTCTGATTACATTTACATGATGTTCTAGAACAGGAAAAATTAGGCAGGGGTGATAGAAATCAGAACAGTGTTTGCCTATGGGAGTGAGGAGGGGTCAGCTGGAAAGGGACATGATGGAACTTTCTAGAATGAGGTGATGTTCCTTTCTCTCTCCGGTCGCTCTCTCGTTTTATTTTTCTTACCCTTTCTTCCTGACCATGGAGGAACAAGAGAATTTTACGGAGAATAGACTCAGATGCATAGGATCATTTTTAGAAACATCTAGAATCATAGGACTTTGTTGGGCCCGGAAATCCTCAGATAGGTCCAGAAGTTAGACATCTGTATTAGTTAATATTCTTTTTTTTTTTTTTTTTTGCAAGCAACAGACACTGATTTTGGCTAAGTCAAAACAAAAGGGTTTTATTGGAAGCTTATCCAGGAGGTCAGAGAATCAACAGGAAGTGTGCAGAACCAGGCTTGGTGAAAGACAGAAATTGAGGAAGCTCTGGGGGTCCAGGTGGACAGAATTGATGGTCTTTGTGTGCTACTGCTGCAATGGATAAGTTCCAACAGGTTTCTCCATCCAAGATTCAAAACCCTGGAAACAAGTAAGAGCTCAGTTAGCTTGGTGTAAGCCACATGCTTCCTTCTTGGCCTGAGGGGTGAGGGGGTGGGTCCCCTGATTGACATTCCCACCAAGACTATACACAGTGGGGGTGGGGATTAATTCCCGAAAAGGAAATCCAGATGCTGAACCACAAGAATGGAGGGTGGATCCTGAATGATCCCAACCAAGGTCCATAACAGAAACTCATGACAAGTCAGGGTACCCACCTGGCTTGTCAACTCTCATTTCATCCATAGGCTCACAGGGCTTCTTAATACCTTTGAGGGATTATTGGAATTGGAATATAACATACGGGTATCACTCTTCCATTTTTCTTGTGGTGTTTACATTTCTAAAGATTTCTATAGATAGACCCCTTTAGGTATGCATGACCTGTACCTGTGTGGATCCCCCTTGCTCCTGGACATTCTGCTAGCATGATTCAAGTTGACCAGGGAGCATTTACACAGGGGCTTGGGAGAGAGGCTGGGTTTCCGTGGTACCCTTTCCACCCCACTGCGCCCTGTGTCGGATGATCTCAGGGAGAAGTGAAGTGTTAGCAATGACTCTTCCCACCACCCCCGATCTCCACAGTCTGGGTTACTGGGCTAGCCTTCCTGCTCCCCTGTAGGATTATGTGCAAGCTTCTGGCATCCACACTGTGTTTCTCTCTCTCTCTCTCTCTCTCTCAAGAGTAAGGAGAATGTAGGAATGGCTCACATAGGAATCACACCTCTCAGTTCGTCTTTTCCCTGGGCAATTTAAGATTTTGAAAAGGAAAGATTGAGGGAGAAAATCATCCCTGCTGGAGGGTATTCCCCGGAAAGTGTAAATGATTCCTGTAAAAGCAGTTTCTTTCCTGGCACTTGAACCAGTGTCATTCTAAGTAATTAGTAAAGAAGAGCCTCAGGATAGATTTCAACATCTAGTGAGCAGATTCATCTAAACATGAAATAACTTTAAGGACTTAAAACCTAGTGTGGAGGTTAAACCCATTGCAAAATATTAAATACTGAGACTCGATCCTGTTATTTCCCACTTCCCCAAAGCTCAGTTTTCCACAAAGACTGCTTCCGTCCTATGGTGTGGCTGGTGGGGGTGGGCGAGATCAGGTGTCTCTGCTGTGTTCCTATTCTACAGATGTAGGAACTGAGTCTAAGGGATGGACAGTCTGCCCCAGGACGCAGAATCACATAGAAGGATAAGATGAAACAAGAACTTACATAACCACAGCCTGCTGAGCTGAGAGTAATGCCTTGCCTCAGGGGCTCCAGAAGAATTTCTCGCTCTGCTCTGTGTAACCAAGCCGGGACAGATCTGTTTCCTTTATAAACAAACAAATGTGTTTTTACATCAAGACTACCAAGACTTCTCCAGGAAATCCTGGGACTCGGTCTTCATCCCTTGTGCCCCCTGAGCAGAGGGCTCTTATAAATCTGTAGGGACGTGTCCCGAAGGAGCAGTCGGGACATTTTGTTGCACCTTGTGTGGATATCGAGAAATTAGTTTTGGGCAGACATCGAGAGGTTTTTAGAGTTAGAGGGTTTAGAGCTAGAAAGTAATCAGTGAATATGCAATTTATACTTAAATTGCAAATTCAGCCTGTCCTTCACGTATTTATCGAAGAAATTCTCCCCTTATCTGCATAGCCCCTCCCCCACAACTATTAAACCGCAACCGTACCTGTGTGTCTCTGTTTTCTTAGAAATCTCAGTGAGAACATTCCATGGGTCAGTGGGCCTCGTTTACAAAGGATTAAAGGAAAAATCTGTTGTATATCTGCGGTTGGGCGGGAAGAAGGGAGAGAGCATGCATCAGCGCCTCCTGTTTTTACCCAGTCGGCTTTACCTGCCTCCTCCTACTGCCTACCCTACCTCAACGCACTCTTGTGTGTTGCCACCATTGTTTACCTTGGGATGATATTTATTGCCTGGCTACCCTTTGGAACCGCAGTGAATGAAAGGCCCAGTTTCCCCCTTCAGATATGTGAAAGCAGCCGTCTTGTCCCCCGGGGACCTTGCTTGAGCAGCCCGCTGAATACTTGTTTCCTTCCATTGATCCCCTGTGTATCAGGGCATGCTGTTTGTTTATCAGTGTGGCTGTTCTCTTTAGAAGATAGTACATGAGTCCTACCAAGCAGGTCCCCCAGCCGGTGCCGGCTCTGGCCGAGTGTAGCTGTGCTGTGGGGGACTCAGGAACGAGGGGCGTCACTGGGATTGATTAGTGATGTCTTGCACAGGCACGGGAAGGGAGATGGCCACACATATGCTACCTTTTTGCCGTCTGCATCCGTTTTTTCAGTCTTTCGGATTGTGGCTACACAGGTGTCAGTTAACCCTTTTAGTTGCTTGAAAGTTTGGGATGAGTCCCCATTGAACAGAGATCCCTGAATGATTCGTAAAGTGCACCAAGCATTGCCTAGGTGTCGCTACAAATGCCTGTGTAAACCTTCTGTAATCAGGGAAATGATGCAAATAAATATGATGAACACATAACATGGTATGCTGTCTCTAAAATATGTTCACATTTAACAAGTAAATAAAAACCAAACAACAGGTGGTAACTAGTTATAATTTTCCAAGAGAAGACTTTAGGATAGCTGTCATAGTTGGGGGCAGGCCTGATTTCCAGAATGATCCTTTATTTTTTTTAAATTATTTTTTAAAGATTTCATTTATTCATTTGAGAGAGAGGGAGAGAGAACACGAGGAGGGGTTGCAGAGGGAGAAGCAGATTCCCCGATGAGCAGGGAACCTGATGATGATGATGATGATAATGATGTGGGGCTCCATCCCAGGACCCTGGTATCATGACCTGAGCCGAAGGCAGATGTTTAACTAACTGAGCCACCCAGGCACCCTCCAGAATGATCCTTTAAATTAGGGATTCCTTCAGGGGTGCAGGGTATCTAGAGGTGGAGGAATTAAATCAGGAATAATTTCTAAAAACAGGATTGCCTGATATCTATGTATTAAACAGTTTTCATTCTGCTTTTGGAATTGTACTTCCTGTCTGCGTCTGAGGCTGTAGCTCCTGCAGCAAAACAAAATTGCAATAGAGGCAATTATTTGTATCTGGATTACCCTGCTTCCAAACCCAGCTATCTTCAGCCTGAACTGTGGAGAGCACTTGTCATTAGATCCTGAGTTCACATGCATCATTGTCGCACCTCTTCCCTGCAAACCCAGGCTGCACTAACAGCTCACTATTGGAGGTCCTTTCAATCTGAATACTTTGCCACTGAGTATATCCTGGGATATGTTTCTCTTTAAGATTACTGACTGTGGTATATATTATTACCCTGAAATATAAGGCTTTTGTTCATTCACAGCCATTTCTGTTCACTTGGGAGAGATGTCTGGATTTTTTACTTGTCCCTCTCTTTTCTGTTCTGGGACTGACACTTCTCCATTCTTGCCACCAATGGCATCCAGTGATCTCTGGGCAGCCCACTGAGGAAGACACACTTTCCTGGGCCTGTTGTGCTGGGACTAAGACAGTGAGGTTCTGTAGGTCCCCCAGAGCAAATCCCAAGGAGTCATCACTACTTTGTGGTATCAGATTCCTCCTGTTCAGCTCGCCCTTCCATGGGCCATGATTAGTTTTTTTTTTTTAATCTGGATTTTTTCATTCTCTGCTTTGAGGTGTTCCGATACACACCCACCACCACCACCACCACCCACCAACAACCCCTGTGAAGAAACCATGTCACCCTGTGTTGACAGACTTGTGTTTGGATATGTTTAAATGGCTCAGAAGGAAAACAAGGGAAGGCCTGGTATGAATTCTAGTTTGGAACTAAAGACTGCAAAAAGCAGGTAGCAGTTTTGTAAATGGAAGTGATGAATAACTGAGCAGCAGCTTTGGAGCTGGTCAACAGAATTTCCAACTCAATATTGCTACTTGGTAATTAATAAGAAAGGTTCAGGAAAACAAAGTTCTACATTATGCTCAGTTAATTTTTTTCCTCTTAAACCTTGCTACAGACAGCATTTCAGCATGGAGGCAAAGAGAAGGGTGAGTGGTCCCACGTTGGGGAGGAGGAGACTGAATGGCAGTAGGTTAGGGGTGGAGAGAGCCAGCCCAGGCAGGGGTCAGAGGCGCGAGGCAGACAAGCCGTATCCTGAGTTTAGTGAGGCCAGAAGTCAGCAGCAGACAGAGCAAGAGACTAGCAGGGCAACCATAGATTCCACGTGGTTACTGAATTAACTTTTGTTTTAAAGTTTTACGGAGGGAGCCATAATTTATTGGACTGAGTCAAGTTTTGTCCAGGGGAGTGATGTGAAGTTAATCCCTGATGTGGGTTAACCCCTGAAACAGTTTTCATCTCAAGTCATGCTCTAACAAATGATGTTTGTTTTCGTTGTTTTTTTTTTTAATTGAGCTGCCTGTTAAAAATGGGTCAGATGTATACAGGACAGTGGAACTTTTGGTTTGGGGGAAAACTTACAGGAACTGGGATGAGGTGTCTGCTGTGATCATGAGGCCTGCCTGTCATGGGGAGGGGGGTATATGGAGGGGAGGGCTCTTGCCTTCCAGTCAATACAGGTTACCTCTTGATGCCAACAGTTAGAAAGGGGAAGCATATCAGATGCCTACAGCCCACATTCCACTTGTCCTTAAGGTTACGCAAATACTCATCATGTAAGAGCTTGGGCCCTTGTCCGTTGAGCGTGTAGCTGTGGGCGGTGTGGTGTACTCAGTAGGGCCCCATCCATCAGGCGTGATGCCTTGTCCTACACCCAGTTGCCATGTTTGTTTAAGCGGGCTCTAGAGGTTGTATAGAGAGCGGGAGCAACCTGCTCTCAAACCCTTGGTGAGAAATGTTACCTTTAAAAAACCCTTCATGGGGCGCCTGGGTGGCTCAGTCGTTAAGTGTCTGCCTTTGGCTGGGGTCATGATCCTGGGGTCCTGGGATTGAGCCCCACATCGGGCTCCCTGCTTGGCTGGAAACCTGCTTCTCCCTCTCCCTCTGCTGCTCCCCCTGCTTGTGCTCTCTCTCTGTCAAATAAATAAATAAAATACTAAAAAAAAAAAATAAAAAGCCCTTCAGCATGTTCTTAGGATTCAGAGGAGGACTGAAGCCACTGACATTTACGATGGTTATCATTCTTCTTCCGTGTCTGTGCTCATGACGTCTCCAGGCGGGGAGGGCCGAGGGGCGTCTGGGGTGTCAGCTCCCACCCTGGCCCCCTGGACCTCTGGGGCCTTTGGAATCAGCTGGTGTGCTGTCCTGCCTCACGGGGCCTGGTGAGGGCTGTGCAGGGGCTACCCAATGAAACTGTGCCTCGGGACTGGACAAGCAAAGTCAAGTTCACACAGAATAGGAAGGTGCACTTTTTCTCCTTTAAAAAATTTTTTTGCTGCAACATGTTGGCATTAATTTATGCAGCCACCTTTTGTTCTGTGTGAGAAATAGCCTTGGGGCAGCAGGAAGAGCAGTGGGCAGAGGACACAGCCCAGAGGCACCACCCCCAGCCTCCTTGGGCCACAGTAAGAAGTTACTGCCTCCCCTTGTGAGGATTCGGTGACATGATGTGTATAAAGCACATGTATAAAGCTACTGATCACCGAGTGCTTGCTTCGTGCCCGGCATCCTCCAGGTGGAGTCTAGAAAGGTGAGGAGTATGGGGCACATGCAGATGTCAGGAAGGGCGTTCCAGGCAGAGGGACTAACGCGAGCAAAGATGCAAGAGCAGAAAAATACAGAAAGTGTGCGGGGGAACATCAGGGAGTGTAATTTGGCTGGAGCAAAGGATGTATAAAGGGAAGAAGTGCAGGAGAAGGTTGGGCTAGAAGTTTGGGGCCAGATTATGGAGGGCCTGAAATAGGAGGCTAGGGAAATTGGACTTCATTTTACAGGCAGTGAGGAGCTATTGGGGTTTTTAAGCAGGGGAGTAACTTGATCAGAGCTGAGCTTCAGGAAAATTAATCTGGCAGCAAAATGCTGGAACAAGAAGGGGTATAAATAAATAATTTGAAAATCTGGCAGTAGCATTTTCAAATATGTTCTGAAATGTATAAGCTGTATATTTTGAAATGATAATGTCTTTCTTGTTCTTCCTCCCGACCCCCCACCCCGCATAAAAAATTAGCTAATTTTTTTTTTCATTCTCTCTTTTCTTTTTTTCATTTCTCTTTCTGTGTCATTCACTCAGGCTTTCCTTTTGTCCTGCTTGTTTTTCATGGTTAGTGGCATTTGGGGGCGTTCAACTCCAGCCAGAGGCAGAGAGTCCCAGGAGAGTGTTTTGAGAAGGTCCAGCTGCTGGGCTCTGTGCCCAGTGTACCAACTGGGTTCCATTCTGAAGGCAGAGAAACCATCCAACCGATTTTCACCATCCCCAACCACACAAAGTATAGGTATTTTGAATGAGTAGGCAAATTCCTGTCATTCATGTGGCCAAGGTTCCTATAATCGCATTTTCTGGACTCATCACCAAAAAGCTCAGCAGAGTTGTGAAACTCTTGGGTTAGCAAGAACAGTGGGATTTGTATGGGTTCTGTAGATATGACCCGCACCCTTGCCCAAGCAAACTTCATAAATGTGTTTAGATCCTAGGTGTTCATGGATTTAACTTGCAGGTTTGTGACTCTCTGTGAATTCACCCGAGGGTCTATGGCACAAAATTTGACTGAGATAATTGGCTCTAAAAAGTCTGTCTTGCAAGATACATGTACAGAGAAGGGGCATTTAGCTTTGCTGTTCACTACTTACTTGTGCACTGGCAATAATGCTCATTAATTAATTAGAATTTTTTTTTTTCGTGAGAAATGGCAGCCAAGTGAGAGATACACCTCAAGTGAAATGTGAAAGTGTGATTCATTTGTAGTGTGTGCATAAGGCTCGGAACAGAAAATTTATATGACTCTCCATGGAAATGTGATTTCGCAAGAAAGCTAGGAGCCTCTATAAACATTTCTGTATTTGTGAATCTGGGAATTCAGGAAGGTTCCGGATGTGTGCCTCAGGAATGTCAAGAGTCTGCTGTAAATCCAAATTCACAAAACAGATAAATTATTGAGTGACTATTCAGATTGCACAACGATTTTTCATTTTATTAACTATTTATTGCTTGCTTACCTTAGTAAATGTAGTTAATATTTGATTTACAGAAATTCAGTGTATACAACTGTTTCTGGATACATGTATTATGTTAAGTGGAATCTCATTTTCATAGCATTAGGAAATTTTAAGATACTAATTTCTCCACTTAAAAAATTAATTTGCATAGATGAAAGGTATTTGTTCCATAATTATCCATTTGTTTTTTACCACAAGGAATTTTGCATTGATGATTCTAATTTTCAAAGCTGTTTAATAACAAAGGTTCTTATTTGTTAGTCTCAGTTATTATTATATTCACTGTCTTTTGGTTTAGGCCCATGTAGAATAGCCTTTAAAACCCTGACTCTGATGGTTACTTGCTCTGGGACCAAAGGCCTCAGATTCTCCATCAAGAAAATGGGGATAATAGTAGTATCCCCTCAAAGATCTTTGGAAAGATTAAGTGACATCATCTTGCACCCAGTTGGTACTCAGTGAATGTTAGCTATTATAGTATTACTCTTATTTTTCCAGTCCTAGAGATGAAATCAGTTTACTCAAGCTGAGCAGTTATTTCCAAGTGAGTGTTTTTCATCCAGCTTCTGTTCTGTATCAAAACTATTGTACATTTCCCCAAATGAGGAAGTTTTGGGCATCTCACTTAAACTTCTGGTGTCTAGCAGTATCAGGAGATCCTGTGTTATCTGGTGCTTGGATTAAAGTGCTTTAAAGGTTCACTGATTTATGGTATCCCTATGCAACCGTTGCATAGCCCGAGAAAGAAGGAAAAGGGGGCGAAGGGGGAAGAAGAGAGGAACATGTGTTACTTTTATGTAAATGTTAGGTTGCTCCTGGTGTTTGTCACTGTCTTATTTCCAGCAATAATCCCTTGCTGGTGCAGTGGGGCCTTGGTTCTGACATCAAATCTAGCTCTGCTCCTTGACTTTGAAGGTCTGTATAGTCTAACACCCACAGCTAACCCACAATTGCTTTCCTTCCATTCCCACTCTAACCAGGCGATCACCATGAACTTGCTCATGTATTGACTCTGTCTGGGGTTTTCTCCAGTTCACATTCACTTCTCCAAATTCCATCTGGCCGTCAGGACCCACTCATGCCTTATCAGATCCGTCAAGCCTTCCCTGACTGCCTTATTCCTCACTCATTTCTTCCTGAGTCAGCTTGTTTCTTTTTCGGCCTGGGCCCCATAGCAGAGTAGCCTATTATAATTATTGGAAATCACAGCAGTAATTTCAAACACCCGCATCAAATTCTCTAGCCCTCATTTTCACTTGCTTATTTCTTTGGTTTTGCTACCAACCCTGTGAGGTAGGCAGGTCCAGTATTTTCAGCCCCTTCTGTACATGATTACTTGGCCAAGCCCATACAGCCAGTGAGACACTTAAAC
Organism: Neomonachus schauinslandi; assembly: GCF_002201575.2. Classification (NCBI taxonomy): domain Eukaryota; kingdom Metazoa; phylum Chordata; class Mammalia; order Carnivora; family Phocidae; genus Neomonachus; species Neomonachus schauinslandi. The sequence goes on from NC_058411.1 coordinate 109,055,420, forward strand.
TCACCCTCTCTACCAGGCCGATTTCCCAAACATGGTTTTACAGCACTTGTTTCCTGTTTGTTAATATCATCTCTTTAACTAGTCTGTAAAACTCTTATTTATTTTTTCCATTTATTTGAGAGAGAGAGAGAGGGAGAGCAAGCAGCAGGGAAGGGGCAGAAAGAGAGAGAATCTCAAGCAGACTCCCCGCTGAGCATGGAGCCTGTCTTGGGGCTTGATGTCATGATGCTGAGATCATGACCTGAGCTGAGATCAAGAGTTGGACACTTAACCGACTGAGCCACCAAGGTGCCCCTAGTCTAAAACTCTTGATGTCAGGGGAAATGTCTTTTACTGCTGTACCTCTGAATAGCATTTGGCCCTGTATCCAGCTCACTAAAGACCTGGTGCTTAATAATAGTAATATTTAGCAAATGCTTATTATGTGGCAGGAATCATGCTGAGCTTCTCTACAGGCAGTGTCTGACTTAGTCCTCAGAATGCCTCCATCATCTAGGTGCCATTATTAGGTTTAGGTTCAGAGAGGTTTAGCAATTTCCTAAGATCAGATAGATTAAAGAACTAGTAAATAGCTTTAACTCATCACAAAGATCGCTGTTACCATGGGAGGGTTTTTCTGGTATGTTTTATTTATTTATATATTTTAAAAAGATTTATTTATTTATTTTAGAGAGAGAGCAAGCACGAGATCACAAGCGGCCGGGGCGGGGGGGAGGGGGGCGGCCAAAGGGAGAGAAGCAGACTCCGGGCTGAGTGCAGAGGACACGGGGCTCCATCTCATGATCCTGAGATCACGACCTGAGCCAAAACCAAGAGTCGACTGGTCAGCCAACTGAGCCACCCAGGCGCCCCTGGTGTGTTTTATTTTTTTAAATTCAGACTTCTCTATAGCTTACCATTGATGAAAATAGGGAGATACTATTGTTTGGATATTTTAAAATTTGTATTGCTATATGAATGCTAATGCTGTATAATAATAGGTTCTGGGTCCAGAGAGCTTCTCCCTCTTTCTTGGTGTGATAACATTTTGAAAGCAGAAACTCATACAAATAAATGCTGGGGTACTATGTAGAGGGGGCGATGCCCAGAATGTTGCCAAAGAAGCAGTTCCATGCTACATTTTCAGGCTGCTAGTGATAGAAGTTTCAGTAAGCATTTCTTCTTGCTGGGAGTTCTATAATATTGTGGACCCAAAGCATTTTTGAGGTCAGTAATGGAAATAACTGGTGTTCTTTGTTTTGACCATTAAGGTAAATAAACTATCTCAAAGACACATAGTCTCTGGGATCCATGCTCTTCATATAACTCAGACTTTTTTTTTTACTAGAGCAGTCAGCTCTGCCTTGCAGTGGTGAGTTGAGAGATTTCAGCCATGAAAAAAATTTCCTAAATAAATCAACTTGTGAATATGAAAATAATTCAGGGTATCCAAGTCTTTCCCTTTATTTTGAGAACAATTATTCCTCCATTAAGAAAAACAACAATATTGGGGCGCCTGGGTGGCTCCGTGGGTTAAGTGTCTGCCTTTGGCTCAGGTCATGATCCCAGGGTCCTGGGATCGAGCCCCGCATCGGGCTCCCTGCTCAGCGGGAAGCTTGCTTCTTCCTCTCCCACTCCCTCTGCTTGTGTTCCCTCTCTCACTGTCTCTCTCTGTCAAATAAATAAATAAATAAAATCTTTAAAAAAAAGAAAAGAAAAACAACAATATTAAGTTCAAGAACACTAGCCATGATCTATTTTCCCCTCCCCCTATAGCTGGGATTCAACTAGGTAACAGAGCAAGCTTTCGGGTGTACTTTTTATTGCAGTGTGTCTAGAAAATTGAATAGTCAGCCACTGAGTGCATTTCTTTCTTTCCTTTTAAGAGTGTGTTGTTTTCTGTGGAAGCCCCAGCAGTTTGGGGCACATTCACCAGCCCCCATCCTGGCTGCCATTCTCAACGTTAGGCACAGTCTCTGTGTTTTCAGAGACGTGAGCACCATCCTTACTATGAATGGGATGGAACAGAATGCAACGGAATGCTATAATCTTACCTTATTAAAAATTACTTTTTCAGATATCCCACAGCTAAGCATTTTGCACTTGAACAAGCCTTTACAACGACATTATTAACAGAACCATTTTATAGAAACAATTAAATGCACTTATCGTTCATGCCAAACTTCTCAGCTGGCTGGAGAGTCCCTTCATTGCTCCTTCACTTGTGTCTGAAATGTGTCGTTTGGTAATACTCCTGGTTTTTAGCCTGGCTATCTCTTTTTGATCCAAACAAGAAAAGTTTATGTGTATATATCAGGGCGTCACCAACATGCTCTTCATGGAGCTCCTAAGGTGTTTCTGAAACTGACCCCGAAGGAAACTTCAAGCAACTTAGTGCTTCACGAATCAGGTTTTCCAACGGATTGTTCCAAATCCCATCTTCTCCATTAAATTGAAAAAAATCTGGGGTGCCTGGGTGGCTCAGTCAGTTGAGCATCCGACTCTTGGTTTCGGCGAAGGTCGTGATCTTACAGTCCTGGGATCGAGCCCCGCAGCAGGCTCTGCGGTGTCTGCTTCAGATTCTTTCTCCCTCTTCCTCCCCCTCTGCCTCTCCTCCCGCTCATGAGCAGGTGCATTTGTGTGCTCTCTCTCAAATAAACAAATAAATAACATATTTTTAAAAATCCTAGTGATTTTTCTTCAAAAACTTGCATAGTTTTAAAAATAAATATCATTGCAAGAAATTGTTTTCATGCAGCTGAAATTCATATTTTTTCCTACCACAATAAAAAAAAAAAGTCAGGTTTAGGCCCATTTGTATCTCTGCAATGGTATACTTTCATTTGACATATACATAGGAGGCATTGTTAAAATTTGACATATATATATAAAGGCATCCTTTGCATTTTAGATTGATTGTGACCTATTTGCTGTAAGTTGGGTTTGGGATCATCCTGTTATTGTTGTTGTTTTGCTATTGTTATTATTATTTCTTGTCGATTTTATAGTGAGAAAATCTCAACTTGTGTTGATTTCAAATCATTTTGATCTGAAAAACTTCCAGTTTTTTTTTTTAAGATTTATTTATTTATTTATTTGAGATAGAAGGAGAGTGAGCATGAGTGGGGGAGGAGCAGAAGGGGAGGGAGAGGGACAAGTAGACGCTGCGCTGAGCACGGAGCCCGATACAGGGCTCGGTCCCATGACCCTGAGATCATGACCTGAGCCGAAATCAAGGGTCTGATGCTCAACTGACTGAGCCACCCAGGCACCCCAAACCTCCAGTTTTTAACGAATGATTGCCATTTCTAGGGCTGTGTGGACTCTCATTTGAGAAGCATGACATTAAAGTCATAGTCACAATTAAATTAATACTAAAAATTGTGACTGCCTGGAAAGTATCCCAGAGAAAAGGAAATGTTTAGGAAACAAAGGAAAAGTACCCTTTGGGTGGTTGAATACAGCAGTGTAAGATGCTTGTATTTACAGAGGGAAATGGAAGAAAGCTCAGCATCTTACAGAATACCGTGTTAATATTTAATATTTAGAAAATCATAATAGTATCCAAGAAAAACTGAAAATAATATGCTTATTATCCTATAGTGTTTTTATATAATCCTGCAGGTCTAGAATTTTACCCATTGCGCTATCTGTAATAAGCATTATGGGATAATATTAATGTCCTTACATTCTTCTTTGATATGCATGAGGATATTTTTAAATTTAAATGTTTTATATCCAAAGCAGTTCCAGACAGTACCCGAAAAAACAATCAAACTTCATGTGGTGAAGAGAAATAGGAACATGTCCCTGGAAAACAGATAGATATAGACTATAAAAACAGCTTTGAGCGAGGCAAACATAACTTGTGGAAAATCGTCTCGCACGCTTTTGAAATTAGGACGAGCCTCCAGCCACATAGGAGGCAAGGACCACTGTGGGGTCAAATGCCAAGAGGATGAACTTGCATATTTCAGATGCTTCATATTTTGCGTTTGATGTTCTGAGCTGCTGGAGTTGGGTGCAGCCCTTAGATTGATAAACTGTGTTAGGAGATGTTGAGTTCAAGAAGAAATTTTTAACCCTTCTATGTTTAGAAATGGATGACTTCTGTGGCCAAGGGCTGATACGCTCCCTACAATCAAATCGGGAAAACGTTTTGAGAAGAAATCGACTCCCTTTCACCTTTGGGCAATTTTATACAATATATGCAGCACACCCCATAAATACAGAGAGGTTGCCTACAAAGTGTGCTAGGTGATACTTCCTACCGCAGATGCCCTCGTTTATGCCCAGTGAGACATACACAATGTTTAGAAAAAAACTGAACTCTGCAGTCCTGCCTGCCTGTTGGCTAGGTATTTACTAAAAGCAGTTCTGGGTTTTGATGATAAAAAGGAGCCAGTCCATAGTAAACACCTCACGTGGAAGGAGATAAAGACAAATCGGAAACTTTTTCTGTCTTGTCATTTTGATCCATTTTTGAAGAGGCATCCTGACAGCAATGAGGGAATGTCAGTTTGGAATTCATCCCTGTTGGATTTGGCAGATGTGAATAACTATTCTTTCCGAAGATCTAAGAAGTAAAAACAACAACTGAAAAGCACCTCAGAGATTATCTTAAATCCCCCATTATACAGATGGGGAAACTGAAATCCGGAGGTGTCTCGGAACCAGCCAAGGTCAAAGGGCGGGTGAGGGTGGGGGTTGAGAGTCAGAACAAATAGCTTGACTTCTCTTACCATCCCATCTCCTGTTGGTCAAGTCCAGCTAGAAGCCAAAGGGCAACGGCTCCCTCCTGAGACACAGAGCAGGGCAAAGAAAGGCTGAGAACGGGTCTGGGAAGGCAGACAGAGAATGACGAGCATATCTATTACGTCCTTAATGAAAAGAGCTCTTTTGAATGGAGAGTCAGCTCACTGAGTAGATTTCAGTATCTAATTAATCACAACAGCGTCTGCATACGTTTGAAATAGTGCCTTTGCTCATGTGTGAAATGTGTTATGGGCACATTCTGCTGACAGCACGTGGTAGAGTTCCTGTATTCAAGCTCCCCTTACCACAGTACCAGAACCTTCTAGGGGTCTGCAGGCTTCTGCGTGGGGAATTCCTGCATAAAGAAATGAACACTTTCACTGGGCAAATCCCCACCTGGCATCGGTCTCTGTTTATCAGTGCTGCTTTTTGAAAATAAAATCAGCTCTGCCTTTTAACAAAATAGCTAAATATGACCAGAATTTTTGAATTAGGATTTTGATGGTGAGCCAGACACAATGTGAGGCATCTCTTACCTTAGATCCACTTGGCCTCACTAACTTGAGGGTCTTGGCTCAGTCACTGCCATACCTGTCCCGCTGTGGACACCACCCAGCAGCTGCTAACCTCTCATCTGCCACCCTGGAGCTTCCTGTCGACTCTGAGGGGGAGACTCCCAGAGGCCCTCAGGCACTCCAGCATGTGCCACGGAAAATGTGGGGAGGTAGCATACTGAGAGTGAACCTCTCCTAATGGGAAATGGGCGTCCTCCTGAGACACGGCAGTTCATACTTCCTCTAGGGATCCGGTCCTGTGTGGTCCCAGGGTGAGTTGCCCTGCACAGCAGGCAGAGGTCAGCTTGGGAAGACACCCCGTCTCATTTTCTGTCTCTCCTTCCTTACCTCACTCCCCATATCCCTCCATCCCGAATAAAGTAAGTAGCTCTGCTTCAGGTAACCCAAGCCAGGGTAGACACCAAGGCCATATCTTTGTGGGTCCCCTTTTGAGGTCCAGTTTTCAAAGGAACTAATTAAGCAACTGTTAAATGAGTATGGAGGACATTAAGAGGACCAATCAGAGACCTAATTATTATTATAAGTAACTGGATGCCTCTGTGACTCAGAAAACAGAACAACAACCATCTATCTTAAGAATAAAGAATAATAGAGGGTAGAGTTCTAAACCATCTGGCATTGCCTTACCCTGACAGGTTCTTAGCCCTTGTTTGGGGTCATCTTTTATCACAAGAACTGTCTCTTGCCTCCTCCTGACAGGGGACGAATGATGGGAATTCACTTTCCTATTTTTCTAGCTGGATGATCCCTCCCTGCCAAATAATCCAGAATCAGGGGATGGTGCCAGCACACTGGGGGTGTACCCACACAGGCTGAACACCTCCTCACCCACCTTTCCCCAGAGCAGATATGCATCAGACCCCCCAAAATATGTACTAGTTCTTTCTTTCCAGCAATAGATGGAGTAGGGAGAAGGGCATAAGTTCTGCTCTGGATCAGACTGCCTCAGTCCCTTGGACCATGCATGTCCTATTGGTAGTCCTAGAGGTGCCAGGGCAGTGGGCTTCCCAGGAGCGGGTGCTGGGATGGCATGTCCTCGGTTCCTGGCTGAGTGGCTTCCAAGCTGGCTCTTCTGGAGATTCTGTCAACAGCTTAACGTCCTCTAAATACATTTTCTGCTTAAACCAGCAAGGGTGGGTTCTGTGTTCACAAGAGCACAGCAGAACACTTTTAAAATCCATGAATGATGCTGCCATTGGAGGTTTTAGTCCAAGTCCCAGGCTCTCATTTATACATCATTTAGATTTTTCTCCATCTATAAAAGACGTGCTATAATGTCTTTTGGGGACCTCCATGCCGATCAACTTACTGGTCTGCTTTTAAAAATGATCTTTTTTACAGCAACATCCAGTGATCTTGGATGATCCATCCAGTGGATCCATCATCCATCCAATGATCTTAGATCCCTTGTGATCTAAAAATGACCTGGTTTATAGCCACTTGCAAGAGCTCTTCGCTTCTAACAACTGAATTCCAAGAAAGCAGAATGCGTGGTAATTGGATTTATTTCAGGCTTTGATTACCAAGAAGAGCAGAACTGCATCATTTATTAGTACTTAATTTCAAAAATATTTATATTATAGAAATATCTGTTTTAGTCATAATATAGATTTTAGTTACCTTTGTATTTTGTTTAAAACCTGTAAAACACTTGACTGCGTGAAAAAGCTGTTGGCTGCAAATAAGTAACCTTGTCATCACGTGTTAAAGGTGGTCGGAAGGTTTGTTTCTGCTGCCAATTCCCATCAAGTTATTTTTAACATGTATAATCACATCCTAATTGATCTGTCTTGAAAATCTGGTTTCCTTTTTTTCCCCTTCTGTAACTTTTATTTATGAACACATGCATATAATTTAAAACTCAAAGAGTCCTGAAAGGCTTATTCCCCCAAATCCTAGCCACTCCTCAGAGGCAGCTCTCTTCAATTTTTTGAGCTGTTTCTCTTGGCATTTAACTCCATAGTTCTAGGCAATGTGAGTTATCCATTTTGCATATTCCCTCTTGACTTCTTGTGAGGAACTGGATTTAACAATCTTCTACCAGCCACCCCCAGCTTCCCTTCCCTTCCCTAACCTGCTCCGTGTGGTTACAAGTGAACTTTTAAGTGATCATTATTTACATGATTATGACTATGGAAATACTGCTTAACTACACTTCTTTGATATGTTTCCATATTACTTTCTAAATAATATATCTGTACTAGTCAGGATTCTCCAGAGAAACAGAACCAATAAGATGTATGTATACATTTATATTGTGTGTGTATGTTTACTCAGTTGGCTCACACAATTATGGAGACTGGAAAACCCCAAGATGTGTGGTTGGCAGGCTGGAAACCTAGGTAAGCCGATGGTGTATTCCAGTCTGAAAGCCAGCAGGCTCAAGACCCAAGAAGAGCTGATATTTCTGTTTGGCTCCAAAGGCAGGAAACAACTGGTGCCCCAGCTCAAGGCAGTCAGACAGGAAGGGTTCCTTTTGACCACAGGAGGGAGGGGTCAACCTTTATGTTCTATTTGGGCCGTCACCTGACTGGATGTGGCCCACCCACAGTAGGGAAGGGAAGACAATCTGTTCTATTCAATCTGCTGACTCAAATGTTAATCTCACCCAGAAACACCTTCACAAATGCACCCAGAATAACGTTTGACCAAATATCTGGGCACCCCAGGACCCAAATGAGGTGACACATAAAATTAACTCTAGTGGTATTTTCCTGACATCTGTCCGTTCTTCCAAGTGCTCATTTACATTTTGCTTTCTCTTTGAGACCTTACCTCACTTAGTCCTCCTCCTCCACCTCCTGCTCCAATGTGGACTGGTTGTGTTCTAGGCTGGTGACATCACTAACATCCTCTGTTGTGATAGCCCCTGTCTACCATATCCCATGTCTTAAGCTTTCTTGGTTTGGTCTCTTGCTTGGCTGAAGCATATCCTTTAGCTGCTTTCTAAGGAAGGGTGCAAGGGAAATATTTTTGGTTTTTGCACATCTAAAAAATGTGTTCATTCTACCCCCAAAGTTGGCTTATAATTAAGCTAGTTTTAGAAATCAGTATTGGAAGTGATTTGTCTTGAGAATGTCCCTTGTGACCTATGCACACGTCCTGATGGGCCTTTCAACCTAGAAACTCATTCCTGGGTAGTTTCTTTTAATATTTCTTTGATGAGTTTCTTCTCTGTATTTACTGTTTTCTTTTATTTCTGGAACTCCTTTTTGGCTAGTGTCTCAAATTCTCTTTCCTATTTTCCATTGTTGTGATTTTTAGGTCTATTTCCTTAGGAGTTTGCTTGGCTATCATTTAGATTCTCAGTTGAACTTTTTAATTTTTATGATCATGCAATTTCCAAGAGCTCTCTCTTGTTTTCTGATTCTTTAACATCGTATCCTGTTCTTGTTTCATGGATGCAATATCTTAATGTATCTACCCTCTAAGAAAATAATGGGATTTTAAAAGTTCATTTTATTTTCCCTGTATTTCCTCCACCTCCAGGTTATTTTTCTGTTTGTTTTACTGTTCCTTTCATGTCACAGGCTTTCCCTGAATGTCTGACGACCCATAGTAAGTATTCACATTTGACAATAAGGCACTAAGATCCAGGTTGAAATTTCTACGTGCATGGGTGGGGTAGTTGGCTGATGCACCTTCCTTGGGGAGAACAGAGTTTGAGCTGGCCTTTGTTTTTGAAACCTCATACACAGATGTCAGCATCTGGCTATCTTTCCTCTGAGGCTGTTCTTTTTCTCCAGAGAAGAATTGTTTAATCTCCTGCCTGGAGAGATGGACATGGGGCTGTGTTATGGGAGCCCCTTGCCCCTTACCACTGGCCTCCACCAAGTCTACTCACTGAGTCTGCAGCCCCTCCTCAATTTCTCCAGAGGAGACACCTCTTGCCCGCTTGGAGAGGAGAGTAGGGGATACAAGGTGGTCTGGCCACATAGAGCGTGCTCGGTCCCTGTGTTCCGTCATGTACCTGGGCCCTATCTTTCATGAAACTGTGCGTCCAAGGGCTGAGCGGCTGGGTCATCAGGCCAGTTGGTGCTGGCCCCAGCAGGGCCCTTCATTGCAGATACTGAGTTTGTGACTTGCTCCCTTATAACTGTTTCATCCACTTCTCTCCAAGCTTGCTGAAACCTTGTCTTTGTTGATGTCTCCTTCTGTTGCCTTTATCCTTGTAGTTTAAATGATTTGTAATTGTTTTACTGACATTTTAGTAGGGTTTGAGGAGGGAGAAGAGGTAAAGGCAGATAGGTACTCCTCTGTGTTTATTTGGAAGTAAAAGTCTAGGCTTTCCCTTCAGGCCTGAGAGGTTCACGAGGAACACACTTCCGGTGTTGGGTGAGTGGGGGTTGCTGCTTGGGGGACTCTGAGGCTATCATGAATCCTGGGCGGGGTCATTTGCAGCTCATTTGCTAAATATTTGCCATTTCTATTTTGGATGTTTGTCCTCCTATCCTTCATTTTTCTTCATATTTTTCCTGCCTTACTCCTTTCCCCCTTTTAGTTCCTTCTGTTCTCATTTATCCTCCGCTGCTGCTTAAAATTACATTTTCAGCAAGTCTTTCACACCTCTCTGAGCTGAATGCTCTCCAGCAAGGCTTGATTTCTGCCAGCCTAAGCCTGCTCTACTGTTGTGAGCCATGCGTCTCTCTTTCCTTTGTCTCCTTGCCTGTCCCAAATGACCTTTTGCAAAGAATGCCTGTTAGTCACTGTCTGGTTGAGTTACCAGGTGCTAACTCCTCAATGACACAAACAGGTTCCTCCAAGAAGTCAGATTACCCTTGGACCGGATACAGCAAACACAGTGTGGCCTAAGCAAGCAGAGCTGGATGGATCTCTTCTCTTCACCTTCTGCCACGTTGACATTCCTGTCCAATTGTACAGGCTGAGAGTTTAGGATCCACTGAGGTGGATTCAGTGCGGGAGATACCAGCGTTTCCATTTTTTTCTTCTCATAAAACATCCTGGCCTAAATGTTCCCCCACCCTGACACAGGCTGCACGTCGCTCTGTTAGTGCTCAAGCTGCCGTGACCCATCCTGGTAACTCATGATCCTTGCTCTGTAAAGTCTGTATTCACATCAGGGCTCTCTAATTAGTCCATAATGTAAACGCCTGGCCCACAGCTTATGGCCTGAGTTTATCCAAGACCCAAACAATTACCAAACATTCCTCTTAGATAGAATACAGATTTCTTTCCCTTGGCAAAGATTTTCTGCTGAGATACATTACAGGATGTTTTACATTCTCTTGGTCTTGTAATAACACCACGCCCCATCTAGTATTCGATGCATCAGTGGCCACTTGGAAAGTTGTTATTTTTTAAACATATATTGTTCTCAGTCTGGGGCTGTCATATCTGTGAAGAAATACAATCCTGTCTCCCCTTTCCAGAGTTTTATGACACCTGGAAACTCGGATCAAGCTGGGGCTGGGACCAAGATCAGAGGGTGCCTGCGTCAGGGAACCTTGAAAGGGCCCGCGGGTGCCTGGAGGCTGGAAGAGATGCTCTAATTGTGGCATCTAGATAAGCAGATTGGGCCGGACATCTGTGGTTTTAGTTAGGCAGGGAGGAAATCATCTGGAATCATCTCTTGCCCATAGTACTCAATGTCTTCCTTACCAGTGTCATGGTGATCCTGCAGGGTGATGTTATCAGCTCCGTTTACAAATGGAGGGACAAGATGAGACCCAGGAAGGCGGAATGACCTGCCCGGGGTCACCATGAATTTTGGCAGCCAGGATTGGAACTCAGACCTCCTGACTCCAGGTCTCTGGTCCTTCCACTGCTTTCTAGCTGCTTCCTGAGCCCCTTTCCTGGATCGTTCAAGCAAAACAAGCTGGCTTCCTGCTATTTGTGGGGGAAAAGGGTTTAGTGGGGACTGACTCATTGAGGTTGGCTGTCCCCTCTGGATCATTTTACCAGGTCATCCCCCGAGCCCTCTGTTTCCTTTTGCAGAGATACAGATCAGAGGTCTTCTGGCTCTGTATAAACTCACTTTGTGACCCTGGGTGAATCATTTCCCTTTCTGTGTTTTAGTTTCCTCTTTGTAAGATAAGTGTATTGGAATTCAGTGGCTCTCTAATCTGCTGGTAAAGAAACGGCTCTGTTGAGGTGTATTTTACGTATTATAAAATTTACCCATTTACATTGTACAATTCAGTTGTTTTTAATAAATTTACAATTTGTACAACTATCACCATCAATGGGCTTTAGAACATTTTCATCACTCCAGTACCGTCCCTCGTGCCCATGTGAATCCCATTCTTATCCCCTGCCTCTGTCTCTACAGACTTATCTTTTCTGGACATTTCATAGAAATAGAACCATACAATCTGTAGTCTCTTGCACCTGGCTTCTTTTACTTAAGTCTTTAAGGTTCGTGGATGTTGCCATATGCATCAGCAGGTTGTCCTTTTTATTGTTCATTAGTATTCCATTATACTGGTACACTGAATTTAGCCTGTCCATTTGCCAGTTCTTGGACATTGGGTCCAGCTGAAGGGCTTAGCAGACAGCAAGTAATGCCGCCAAGAACATTCATGCACAGGTTTTGTGGGGATGTATGTTTTCATTGTTCTTGAGCATATACCTAGAAGTGGAATTGCTGGGTCATGTGGTAATTCTGTGTTTAACTTTTTAGGAACTGCCAACCCGATTTCCAAAGGGACTGTTCCATTTTATATTCCCACCACCAATGTGTAAGGGTTCCCCTGGGGAGCTTTTTAAAAATTCTCATTTCTGGGCCTTACTCCCCAGAGGTCTGGAGCGAGGCCCAGGAATTTGTGTTTTATAAGCTTCCTAGGTGATTCAGGTGCATCTGGTGGGTGGATGTGTGTTCAGACCCACTAAGACCAGGTAACCTCTGAAGCCTCCCTGAGGCCAGTTGTCTGTTAGTTTGTGCTTCTGGGGCAAGATGCATATTCCTGCCAAGTCTTTCTTGGTGTTTGTCTTTGGATCAGGGAAGCAGTGATGCAGAGCGGGGGTTGAGGGAGTTGGCCAAGTAGCATGCATAAATCTGTGCAGCACCTGTCCTGCATTATCCTTAACACAGGCCAAAGCTTTGTGTCCATGGTTTCGTAGACATAACATTTTATCACAGGTTTGTATGTGTTATCACACTGTAAAAGTGCCATAAAATCAAGGGTCCAATTTTCAGTGTGTCTGAAAGCGTCCTATTGCTTTAAGTCAATGGTGCTGCTATTTTGGTAACTTATTGAGAAGCCTTGTCCCAACCTTGCCATTTATTAGCTGTGCCTAGTTTCTTAATGGCTCTTATCTGCAAAATGGGATTAATGATATCGACATCATGCGGTCTTTTGTGAGGATTCAATGAGATAACATTTGAAATGTAACTAAGATGGGCCTTAGTGCTCTTTCCTCCCTCTTTCTTTCTAGTACTAGTACTCAGGTGCCCTCTTCCATTATTTTTTAAAATTTTATTTTGTTGTAGCAAAAACACATAACGTGAGATCTATTCTCTTAAACTTTTAAGTGTGTGGTCTAGTATTACAGAGACAATGTATTTTTTCATCTTAAGTAATTGAGACTTTATGCCATTAATTAGCAACTCTGCATTTCTCCCTCTTCCAGGCCCCTGGAAACCACTGTTCTACTCTCTGATTCTGTGAGTTTGACTATTTTAGGTCTCTCCTATCAGCACAAGCATGCAGTATTTGTTCTTTTGCGACTGGCTTATTTCACTTTAAGCATAATGTCCTCCAAGTTCTTTCACGTTACCACACATTACAGAATTTCCTTCTTTTTCTAAGACTGAGTAATATTCCATTGTATTTATATACCACATTTTCTTTATCCATTCATCCATCAGTGGACATTTAGATTGTTTCTATTGGCGAATAGTGCTGCAAGAACAGGAAAGTACTAGTATCTCATTTCTCTTGGACATATACCCAGAAGTAGGATTGCTGGATGATTTGGTAGTTCTATTTTTAACTTTCTGAGGAATCTCCATACTGTTTTCCCCAGCAGTGTACCATTTTCAGGGTGCTGGAGTTCCAATTTCTCCATACCTTTGCCTACACTTGTTGTCTTTTGTTTTTTTTGAAAATGGCCATCCTAACAGGTGCAAAGTGAATCTCCTTGTACTTTTGATTTACATTTTCCTGATGATTAGCGACGTCAAGCATCTTTTTATGTACCTGCTATTTGTATGTCTTCTTTGGAGCAGTGTTTATTTGAGTCTTCAGCCCCAATTTTTAATTGGGTTTTAGTGGGGGTTTTTTTTGCTGTTGAGTTGTAGGAGTTCCTTATATATTTTGGTGATTAACCCCATATCTAATATATGGTTCACAAATATTTTCTCCCATTGTGTAGGTTGCCTTTTCACTCTGTTGTTTGCTTTGCTGTATAGAAGCTTTTTAGTTTGATGTAGTCTCACTGTCTATTTCTGCTTTTGTTGCTTATACTTTTGGTGTCCTATCCATGAAATCACTGCCAAGACCAATGTCCTATAGCTTTTCCCCTATGTTTTCTTCTAGGAGTTTTACAGTTTCACTTCTTACATTTAAGTCTTTAATTCATTTTGAGTTGATTTTTGTGTATGGTATAAGATAAGGGTCCAGTTTCATTCTTTTGCATGTAAATGTCCAATTTTCCTAACACTATGTATTGAAGAGACTGTTCTTTCCCCCTTTCTCCTCTTGGCACTCTTATGGAGGATCAGGTGACTATATATATGTGGTTTGATTTTTGGGCTCTCTATTTTGTTCTGTTGGTCTATATTATGCCAATACCTTATGATTTTTTAAGAAGATTTTATTTATTTATTTGAGAGAGAGCGAGAGTGAGCAGGGGGAGGAGCAGAGAGAGAGGGACAAGCAGACTCTACACTAAGTGCGGAGCCCACCACGGGGCTCAATCCCACAACCCTGAGATCATGACCTGAGCTAAAATCCAGAGTCGGACGCTTAACTGACTGAGCCACCCAGGCACCCCACCTTACTATTTTAATTACAGTAGCTTTGTAATATATTTTGAAATCAGGAAGTGTGATGCCTGCAGCTTTGTTCTTTCTCAAAACTGTTTTGGCTATTTGGGGGTCTCTTGTGGTTCCATGTGAATTTTAGTACTGTTGTTTTCTATTTCTGTAAAAAAATGTAAAAAACTGGGATTTGGATAGGGATTGCATTGAATCTGGAGATTTCTTAGAGTGGTGTGGACATCTAAACAATATTAAGTCCTCCAACCCAGAACACAGAATGTCTCTCCATTTGTTTGTGTCTTCCTTAATTTGTTTCATCAGTGTTTTGTAGTTTCCAGTATAAAGTCCTTCACCCTCCCTGGTTAAGTTTATGTCTAAGTTCTGGGGTATTTTTTGGAGCAAATGGAATTGCTAAATTTCCTTTTCAGAGAGTTTATTGTTAGTGTATGGAAATGCAACTTATTTTTATATACTGATTTTGTATCCTACAACTTTACTAAATTTATTTAGTAGTTATAACAGTATTTTGTGGAGTCTTTAAGGCTTTCTATTTGTAAGATTATGTTATTTGTGAACAGGGACACTTTTACTTCTTCCTTTCCAATTAGGATGCCTTTAATTTCTTTTTCTTGCCTACTTGCTCTGGCGAGGACTTCCAGTACTATTTTAAATAAAAATAGCAAGTGAGCATCCTTGCCTTATTCCTGATCTTAGAGAAATAGTTTTCAGTTTTTCAACATTGAGTATGGTATTAGCTATGCGTTTTCCACATACAGCCTTTATTATGTTGTGGTAATTTCCTTCTATTCCTTGTTTGTTAAGAGTTTTTACCATGAAAGGTGTTGAATTTTGTCAGAAGGTTTTTCTTCATTTCTCAAGACAATCATGTGATTTTTATCCTTTATTCTGCTAATGTGGTGAATCACATTAACTGATTTTTGTATATTGAACCATCCTTGCATTCTAAGGATAAATCCCATTTGGTATGATCCTTTAAATTTTGCTAGTATTTTGTTGAGGATTTTTGTATCTGTATTCATCAGATATATTGGCCTGTAATTTTATATTCTTGTAGTATCTTTGTCTGGCTTTGGATATTAGGGTAATGCTGACTTCATAAAATGAGTTTAGAAGTGTTTTCTCCTTTTCAGTTTCTTGGAAGGATTTGAGAAGAGTTGGCATTAATTTTTCCTCAAATGTTTGGTAGAATTCACTGGTGGAGCCATCTGGTCCTGGGATTTTCTTAGTTGGGAGGTTTTATATTCTGCTTTAATCTCCTACTAGTTATAGGTCTGTTCAGACTATCTCTTTCTTCATGATTCAGTCTTGATTTATGTGTTTCCGGGAATATAGCCATTTCTTCTAGGTTTTCCACTTTGTTGGCAGGTAATTTTTCACAGTAGCCTCTTATGATTCTTTTTATTTCTGTAGTATCACTTGTAATGTCTTCTCTTTCATTTCTGATTTTATTTGAATCTTCTCTTTTTTCCATTATTTTTTTAAATGAGGTGAAATTCACATAACATAAAATTAAGCAATTTCCTCCACATTCTCACTGCACTTGTTATTTTCCCTTTTAAAACAAATATAGTATCTTAGTGTATGTGAAGTGGTATGTCATTGTGTTTTTTTTTTTTTAAAGATTTTATTTATTTATTTGACAGAGAGAGAGACAGCGAGAGCAGGAACACAAGCAGGGGGAGTGGGAGAGGGAGAAGCAGGCTTCCTGCCAAGCAGGGAGCCCGATGTGGGGCTCGATCCCAGGACCCCGGGATCATGACCTGAGCCGAAGGCAGACGCTTAACAACTGAGCCACCCAGGTGCCCCTATATCACTGTGGTTTTGATTTACATTTCCTGAATGACTGATGATATTGAGATTCTTTTCATGTGCCTGTTGGCCATTTGTATATCTTATCTTGAGAAATGTTTCCTCAAGTCCTTTGCCCATGTTTTAATTTGTTTTCTTTGTCTTTTTGTTGCTAAGTTGTAAGAGTTCTTTATATATTCTGAATACTAGACCCTTATCAAGTATATCATTTGCAAATATTTTCTTTGCCTATTCTGTAGATTGTCTTTTCACTGTCTTGGTAGTATCCTTTGGTGCAGAGAAATTTATAATTTTGATGAAGTCCAATGTATGTATTTTTTTTCTTTGTTGTGCATGATTTGGGTGTCTTATTGCCAAATCCAAGGACATAAAGATTGACCCCTTGTTTTCTTTTAAGAGTTTTATAGTTTTTGCTCTTAAATTTTAGGTCTTTGATCCGTTTTGAATTAATTTTTGTATATAGTGTGCAATAGGGGTCTAACTCTACATCGCATGTGGCTCTTCAAATGTCCCAGCATCGTTTGTTGAGACTATTTTTTTCTCTTTGAATGGTCTTGGTACCTTTTCCAAAATCAATTGACGGTATATATACAGGTTTATTTCTGGACTCTTGATTCTATTCCCTTGAGCTATATGTCTAGCCTTATGATAATACCACATTGTCTTCATTACTGTAGTTTTGTAGTTAGTTTTAAAATTGGGAAGTTGGAGTCCTCTGATTTTGTTCTTTTTCAAGATCCTCTTCCATTAGTAACTGGCCATTCCAGTCTTCTGCGTATCCACTTAAAAACACATTTAAAAAAACACAACACATTCATTATTTTGCTACTGGGCCAGGATATCAACTATGTGTACTATAGAGTCAGCTACACATGTCTGATCTCACTATTTTCTTTTCACCTGATGAGGCTTCATTTCTTCTCTTTTAGGATCCCCTAGCTACTCCCTCCTTCAAAATGATGGACTCCATCTCTCTCCTCAATCTGGAGTTTTACTCCTAATTTCTCTGTAAACCCCTGGTCCTCTTTAAGCCTCTTTAAGTCCCTGCTGACCTTTTTATTTTGATCCCTTCCATGGTTAGGGAAGCAGAATTTTTGTTGTTGGGTTTCAAGGATGACTTTGGCTTCAGACCTTGGTTCTCCCCTTGTGACCATCCCGCCTGGTTAGGGACCCTTATGTCAGGAGCCCTCTCAAGGTGTCCAAGACCCCATCCCGCAGCTTCTACCTTCCTCATTTGCCCTGATACGGGTGCTCCTCCCACAGACTGGGCACCTCTGCATCAGATCTCGATGAGATCTGTCTCATGATGAGAATTGTCGTTTTTACCATCACTGCTCTTGTACCTTCCCAATTCATCCACATTTGTACTGTTTCCCCCAGAGAGATCAGGTGATTTTCCCAGTTGGGAAGAGTTGAAACCCATGGTTAGAACACTGGTCTTCTGATGTCAAGTCCAGTGACTCTGCCTTCTTTCTCGATGGCTGTGTTTTCTCTCTTTCTCTTGAGAAGAGCATGAACACTGAATTCAGACAAATGTAGGTTTGATTCGAGCCAAGGCCCTTGCTAACTGCACAAACTTGGGGCCATTTCTTAAACCCTGGGAGCCTCAGGTTCTTCATCTGTGAAATGGGGATAGCAGGGCTGACTTTGCAGGATTAATGCTCAGATCAAATGAAATAAGGAATGAAAACTACCTGGCACAATACTCGACACAGGTGCTGGATATCTTTAAAGGCCTCCAACCTCCTTGGCAATGATGTCTCCCATTGTGTGGACTTTCCAAATTCCCACAGAGTACTGCATTCCTTCACAGATGGCCTTCAACCTGCACACCCCCAGTTTGGTGCCAGACATCTCCATCATCCCTTCCCCCTGCACCAGCCTGGTGCTCTCAGAGTCAGCCCTGGGCTTCTATGATTCTCTGCTCTGAGCTGTGCTTCATCCTGCTGAGCTGGACAGTGGGGATGAGAAACACAAAGCAGAATGATAATGGAAAGAGGGGGGATGGAGTTGGGTGACTTTTACGGAACTATTTTAAATATTTTACTGAATTTTGAATGTTTTTGAAACTTAGGTCCTGTTATAGTTCTTATTTTCAAATGTTCCATTTCTTGATAGGGGCAAACTAAGGACTGTGGATGTTTTGATATTCTTCAAATATTTCTTCCATGCTGTTTAGAAGAGAAGCTGATGTGAGTGTTGGGGAAGAGAGGAGGACTGCCAGGGGCAGCCGCTCTTTTGTTGCTCTGTCCATTTCACTTCTGGCCTCAAGCTTGCGGGCCACACTGAGCAAAATAAAAACGATGCCTTTAACAGGATCTGCCTACCTGAGGAAGCCTTTTGGTGACCAGCTACTGTCCCCTAAGCGTACCTCTTACTGTTGTCATGGCCACCACCGGTCCCCTCCTCAGAAAACTTTCAACCATTTACAGATCCTCTTTGAAAGAAGTTCTGGCAAATACTATTCTCTCTCTCCAGTTAGTTTTCCTTATATTTTGGCATCCTGGCAGCTTCCTGGCTAGCCTGCTCCTTAATCTGGCACCAGAAGAGACCCTGACCTTTTTAAAAAGCAAGTTCTGAAGAGCATTGTAGCTGAGGGCCCCGGGTTGGGTAGGGGATTCTGTAAGAGAAAATTGCTGAGCATACATGCTCTCTGGACCCAGAAAGCCCTAAACTAATGGAGATTAATTCTCACACTCCCAGGGGATAAGAAATGGAATCTTCATGTATGTGCCTTTTGATTGTTTGTTTGTTTGTTTGTTTTAAATCTCTTTGGAATATATTCTTACATTGGAGGAGTCTTGAACATACTGATAAATTCTCACCCCTATTGCAAAGTGAAGGCCAAGCTTTAATATAAAGAAAGATTTTCTATCCATAGATGTTTTCCTCCAAATACTTAATAGAGCCTTTTCTTAAATATTATTTTTATCTACTCTGTCCTCAAGGATACACCATTCCTGTGTGTGTGTGTGTGTGTGTGTGTGTTTCCTTCAAAACCTACCCAGGTTAACAGAAGAACAGAAACAGCACCTTTAATGGGAATCAGAGCAGTATCTCTCCAGGATGAGGATCTTTTGTCTAGAAGGGGCTCTCAGAGCTGCACGGGTGATTGTTAGTATTTGGCTTAGTTGTTATTTCTGGACCAGATGCTGTGTTCATACAAGTTTCTCATCACTTCACCCACTAAATCACTCAGTTCCTACCCTAGGCAGAGTTTGGCTTTTTATAGTACTAACACTTATCAATCCCCCAAAATTATCCATGAAGATAAAAGTATAAGAGTAAGAGGTAACAGTAAAAACCTAGAGAGTATAATGTGCTCTTTTTGATTGCTTTTTCTGCTTTCAGTTCTGTGTGTAATGTCTGGCAGTAGTGAGACTATATGAGAACTCAATTAAATTCCAAATTAAGAAATCATAAACCAGATAATAAAATAAATGGATCATGCTGGCAAGCTTTAAGAAAACAACAAAGTGCCTTGATAAACATCTTCTTCCCAGAGAACCATCTCCCACCTTCTGAATCACAGCCAGGGGAATCTCTTTGCTCTGAAATTTTACCATTGTCTGAAACAGTATCTGTTTAATTGGATAACCCCTTTTAGGACATAAGAATTCCTTTCTTTCTTTCTTTCTTTCTTTCTTTCTTTCTCTCTCTCTTTCTCTCTTTCTCTCTCTCCCTCCCCCTCCCTCCCTCCCTCCCGCTCTCTCTCTCTCTCTTTCTTTCTTTCCTTCCTTCTTTCTTCCTTTCTTTCTTTTGAGGGAGGGATGGGGGGTAGTGGCAGAGAGAGGGAGAGAATTTTAAGCAGGCTCCACTCCCAGCATGGAGCCCAGTGTGGAGCTTGATCTCACAACCCTGAGATCATGACCTGAGCCGAAATCAAGAGTCGGACGCTTAACCAACTGAGCCACCCAGGTGCCCCAGGACATAACATTTTCTAAAGGGGAAGGTAAATTCTGGACAGAGCTTATTTTATTTAAAATAATCTGTGCCTTTGCTATAAGACAAGGCAAACTTCTCTGCCCTGAGGTCTTTGTCCCCTAAATACTTAAAATTTTTATTTCATTAAAGGTTGGGGGGTTTTGTTGTTGTCTGTATGTTTTTAAACAGAAATAGGGACTGAAGGTAAAAGAGAAAATATCAGCTCTGATTCCATCACTCAGAAATAACTGCCATAATTATTTGATTTTATAGATTATTTAATTTTTTAAACAAAAACTGAGATCATATTATTTATGATGTTGCTTAGCCTGTATTGCTAGGTCAACAGAGAGAGACTAAGATCATGATTTTTAGTTGCTCCAAGTACCCCCATTTAATGGATAGATCATCACATGTTTTATTAATCACCTACTGATGGCCATCTAGGTTGTCTGTAAGATATTGATATTTAAAACAATGCTTGGGCGCCTGGGTGTCTCAGTTGGTTAAGCGTCTTCCTTTGGCTCAGGTCATGATCCCTGGGTCCTGGGATCGAGCCTGGGAAGCCTGCTTCTCCCTCTCCCTCTGCCCGCCACTCCCCCTGCTGTGCTCTCTCTCTCTGTCAAATAAATAAATATAATCTTATAAAAATAAACAAAACAATGCTTCAATAAACATCTTTAGACATATACTTTGTGCATTGGGGATAATCATTCTTTTCCATCTTTGCTGTTCTAAAAATGTGGTATTTCTTAGTTTCTTTTTGAGCACTTTCCCAGGTCTTCTGGACATGTATATTCTACTTTTATGAGTTGTTGGTTAATGTTTTTTGATAATGACAGCTTCTCTTTAGATTTCTATAAAATTTTTATTTATGGGGTGAAGCCTGGCTCTCTTTGGACTCCTCTACCTGGCTCTGAACTCTAGCCCAGAGGTTTCTAAACATGACAGAACATTGAAGTCAGTTTTCTGGGGAACTCTGCAGACCGTGCAGCCCGGCTCCCACTCTGACATCGATTTGGTGAGGATGACATGGGCCACTGCTCTGGGGACATCAGTCATCATGCGTGCTTCCATAGATGTATTTTTCCAGTTTGTTCCATTTATATTTTGTCTTGAGTTTATTCATGGTCTGTACATCTTCAATTCTGCCTTTCTAAAGATTTCATATTACATCATAAGCCATTTTCCAAACTGCCTCTTTGTTTATTAGCCATCATTTTAGGCCTATATAATACCATTTCGAGTTTGTTAGCAATAACTTATTTAAAATTTATATATATAAAGATATATATATTTTAAAGTTTTTTCACATTTATATTTTATGAGATACATTTTTAAACTATTATAATAAACAAACAAATAAATAAAATTTTTAAAAAATGGGGCACCTGGGTGGCTCAGTTGGTTAAGTGTCAAACCCCTGATTTTGGCTCAGGTCGAGATCTCGGGGTTATGAGGTCGAGATCTCGGGGCTGTGAGATTGAGCCCTGCATCCGGCTCCACGCTGGGTATGGAGCCTGCCTGAGATTCTCTCCCTCTCCTTCTGCCCCTCTCTCCCTCCCCCCTCTAAAAAAAATAATAAAATAAAATAAACTGTCTATTGCATCCACTAATATGATTCCATTATAATTCCTTTGTACTATGTGTTAATATCTGGAAAAACGGATTTCCCTTTATTACTCTGCCTTTTCCAAGACTCTCCTTGCTGTTCTGGGCTATCCTTTTTCCAGATTAACATTAGAGTGATTCTTGTGCTTTGCTCTGAGAAGTAATTTAATATCTCTTTTATAACACTTTCCTGGGGCTACCTGGAGATCTCCTCCAGTGATTTGAGGAGACTCAATTTATAACTCAGGGTCTCTGATTGGAATGTGTGCTTCACCGCAGCTGAACTGTATTCTGCCCGGACACCTGCGTGGTAAGTGTCCACTCTTCTAGCCAGTAGAACTTGTCAAGAGCAGAGGAGACACCACTCGGTGTTTGCAGTACGTGACATCAGATATGGGGTGCTTTTTGATCCCTCCTTCGGGGGGTGGGCCTTGAGGGGAGCTGACCTCTGCTGCCTGATGTCCACATTGGTCTGCCACAGCAACTCCAGGATGCTCTGATTTTATATGGTCAGGCAAGAACTGGACGGTGTGTCTGTGGGAGCAAGGTTAGAACTGGTTTATTTTGGGACACATTTCTCAAGACTGAGGTTCAGAGTAGTAGGTTCCAATCCAGAAAATCTTGCCGCACACAAGACGTGAGTTTCCAAGTATCATTGTCTCAGTCTCCCTTCCCTGGCAGGATTTTCAGTCCTTGTTTCAGATGGAATTCCATGGGCCTGAGACCACACAGACATTGTCTTCACAGAAGTGGCAGAAGGTGGGGGTAGGTCGAGGACACCAGAAGTGGCGGAAGGTGGGGGTAGGCAGAGCGGAGCTGAGACGCAAATAGGAAAGCCAAACTCTGATGACCCCAGGAGGGAAGACCAGTGAGTCAGCAGAACCACGAGGTCCAGAAACAGGCACGGAAGCCAGAACACCGCTGGAAAGGCCATAGTCAGGGAGGTGAGAAGAGCAGGGCCAGCAGTCCTCTGCACAGGGGAGGTGCTGGACTGCTGCGCAGAGCACTCCCCATCTTTGGCTTGGTGCACACTGGCAAAGGACCTGCTAATGTCCAGGACCCAAGTGGGATGGCCTGGGGATGCCCGGGGGAATGAGCTAAAGCCACAGGTGATGAAGATGCAGGCCTGCTCTCTCCAAACACACTCCTACCTGTGCTGAGCCCAGTGGGCACATCCCTTCTTTGGGCCAGCTGGACATCTCTTTGGCTGGAGGAAGGTGGCATGGACTGATCTGTCAGTCACTTCCCCTCATCCGATTCAGATTGTACCCATTTTCCCCTTATTTGCAACACCGTGGCCCCCAAGCTGCTATGCCTTCTGGCTCCTCATTCTGTCCTCCTTCCTGTGCCACCCTGCGTTGTACGAGGGGCTCAGGAGGCCACCCTTCCCTGTGAAGCCTCGGTTCGGTCCCTAGAAATGGCATTCTGCATTTGGAGAATGTTACATGCAGCTCTAGGTCTGCTGAGCCTGATGTAAGGTCTGCATTTATGAGGTGCGTACCTCTTACAACTCTTGCTGTTCGGATTCCTAAACTCCTGCACCTGGGAGGACACTCTGATCTGCCAGTTCTGGGAGGAACAGTGAGATCTGTGTTGATAAGGGCTCCCCAAGTGACTCTGGCAGTCAGCACATGCGGGTATCACTAGCTCCAGGCACCACTACGTCCCCCGTCAGCCGGGACAGTGGCTCCTGGGAAGGCCCACAGAGCCTCAGATGAGAGAGCATAGGGCAGGAAGCGGGCAGTCAGCATGGGCTGTTTTTACAATCTCTGGCACACAGTCTTGTCTGCTTTGGCTAAAGAGGGAATGGGGAGGCAAATGATAAATGGTTTCTCAAGTTGTCATGAATAATGTGATATGTGCTAGCTTATAAATGTGGCACTCCTACGAGCCAGTGCTATGGATAAAGCAAGACATTTTAGATGAGTTTCTGCTTGTGTTTGTTTTTGTAGGAAGCACCAGGGCTGTGGGCCTGATAGCAATTGGTATTGGGTCTTGACTATGTCACCTCTTCTAGAACCTTCCCATTCAGGTTTTTCCATGTTACTGTTGATACTCCTTCCCTGGAGTCTTGCGTTTAGTGCCATTCATCTGGGGGACACTGCCTCATCACTGGCTGTGGTGCTGGTGCCTGGGGTCCTCAGGGAGGATATTTCACTGGTGTTCAGGTTAGTCTGAGCCTGACATTGTGGTGTGGTTACTGCAGGAACGTTTTCCCAGAGAACATCACTGGGCAGCTGCAGGAGGTCTTCCAAAACTCACTGGCTGTTATGCCTCCAGACCCCTCGTAGTTGCTCCTCACACTAGAAGCTTTGGGCTGCTCCACCTTGGTTCACAAGGGTCCCTTGGCTTGGACCAGAAGCAGGTTCTTTTGATTCCCTTTGCCTGGTTGGTTCTAGATGGGCCTTCAGGATCAGAGAGCAAGAGTCGAGAAGGACATGTGTCTAAGGAAAAGTACTAGGGGCTGAAGAGCAGAGCTGGCTCCAGCTACCCATTCCATTTATTCCATCTGTGGGTAGGATGCCTCCCACGGTGGCAGCTCATCACAGAAACCACCCAGGAGGGGAACTTGCTCTAGAAGGCCATCCAAAAGGACAGTCATGCAAAGGCTGGGACCTCTCGTGCTTTGTGAAATATGAAAAAGCCTGCCCCATCTGGCTGTGACCAGACCCTTCGGTGGAGACTGTCTGGGCTGCCCCTCCCAGGTGAGGCCTGAAGGGAAAAGAGAAAGCCTTGTGCTCCTTTCAGAGGTTGGGTGGTGCCTTGACAATTGTTCCTTCAGACTGTAAATCCTCCTGGATGGCGTTCAAGGGGGACATCACTTATCCTGAAGTTGGCCATATAGAGAAAGGCGTTTCTCTTCCAATGTATTCCAATGTATTCTGTCTCCAGTGCAGTTATAACGTATGGTATTATACTGCATATTTAAAAATACGTTTGGCAGTAAATTTTTCAGTCTTATCACTAAAATTACGGCCCAAATTCTCTTTCCTACTTTTTACTTTTTTTTCCTCGCTCAGTTTGAGGATTATATCAATATTTCCCCTTGGGAAAACATAAGCACGTTACCTAAGAACCTTGAAATTATTTTCCAAGAAGTCAGGTGCCACTAATTTGGAAGGAACCAAAATGCATATTTGCCCCACCTCAGATAATTAATCTCTCTAACAGATGTATGGATTTATGCAAAAAGAGTGGTAGAATATAAAAGATCATTAATCATCCTGGCATCATGATCTCATGTTGTTATGAAATAAATATGCTTACTAAATGGATCCAGATGCTATCAGATATGTGTGTCCAATGAAGACTATTTTCTCTCCTTGGCTCGGGCAATAAACACACCAGGCTTGTTTATAACACCTCTCTTCCATCCATCACCAGTGGTCCCACACATATTTTTTGAACCTCTTTCCCCAACCACTTGGTTGCTGGTGAAAGGTGGCTGAGTGTTTTCTGATACAGATTCTAGGGAAGACCCTAAGGGAGGTAGGAGACTTTTCCCCATGACCCAGAGCTGATGGATGATAAGGGAATGAAAATTACATGGCCAATCATCTACCAACCTGGAACCAAGAAGTTTTTCTTCATCAATCTTCTTTCCTCAAACATCGAAGTACAAATTCCAACTAAAGACATTACCAGTCCCCAGAGGACGTACTTGAGTCTTCGAGAACCCCCTGCAATCTGCCATGTAAGGATAGAATGATAGAAAGATGAAGACATTTTCAATTATCATCCAACACCAGGTTCTTGATGTGGGTGAACTTTCTTCCCAAGACCACCCCCAGGAGTTGGTTGCAGGACTGCAAAGCAGAGGAGCCCACTGTGAGAAAAGCTGGAGCTCACTGTGAGCTGAGGGCAGTGGTTAACTGGGATTTGAAGCCAGATACATCCTGGTTCCAATCTTGTGACTTTCAAAGATACTTTACCTCTCTTTGCCCATCTTCTTTATTTGTTAACTCTGAGTTGCTGGGAGAATGAATGAGGTTGTTATTATAAGCTGCCCAGCACCCAGGATGCACCTACAATGTGGTAGCTATTATTACCCTATTTACAAGATTACCGCTGATGCAGAATGAGGTTGTCCAGGAGAAGTTTTTGAGTGAAAGCTATTTACTCTAATGGTAGAGTGATGCTTACATGTGCCTCTAGCCACAGGGCCTCCTCTCCTGAGAAAGGCCTCCCCTCATGGCCAGTTCCAAATCTATCCTAGAGTTCCCACTCACTGTCATCCCCAGTGTCCCTGGTTCTCTGGGTCCTGGAGTTGGACAGGTTGCCACCACCACCATGATGGCCAACGTGCATACCTTCCCATTAACACTGGAGGAAGTATGAAGATGCCTACTTTGCCCCTTAAACAGGTATAAGATCTTGAAGGCTCAAAGATAAGGAGGGAGACAGAGGGAATTACATATTTATTGTTACCTTCCCTTATGGTCAGCCCCTTGCTAGGTAATTCAAATATTTTATCTCATTGTTACCCTCCTAACAACCCTGAGGAGTGTGATCACCACATCTGGGGAAACTGAGGTCACATTCAGGTTTATCTTCCCTTGAAAGCCTGCACTCATTCCAACATACCTTCTGCTTCTCAGGTACTTCTAAGAAACTAAGGTAAGCAAAGCATCACACCTGCAAAAGCGTTCACAGGAGGAAGAGTCTTGAAACAAACATACTTGTGTTTTGCTGAGTATGGGTTTCCATTTCCCTGGATGAACAATATTCCTCAATCTGGTGTTTGATCGAATGGATCTCTGAAATCCTGCTTGGAAGGGAAATCTGTGGTCAAATATAGTTGGGAGTGCTGTGTGTTATATTCCTATCTTGACAATTCATGGTGCAGATTAGCATATTAAAGGTTCTGAGAAAGTCCTGCAGTTAAAAACAACAATAAAAAATAGTTATATTTGTTTAACCCAGTGTCTTCCAAACATACTGAAGATCTCTGTGAAACATGTATTAATATCCTGTTGCACTTCTACTTCACAGATCATTCTATGGAAATAACGGTATGAAGAACAAGCATAAATGTCTTAGATTTCTAAGTTGGCACTATTTTCAAGTTTGGAAGGATATTTAGGCTCCATGCCAGAATTTTCTCCCTGTGCTCTCTCCTGGTTTTGCTCTGTGGCCATCCCTCAGATCCTATCTTGAGGACACCACATTTCTTCTAGGCTTTGGGATAACTTTGTCTCCTTTGTTTCTTGAGGATTCTCTGGAGTTCTGGTCTGTGAACATTGCTCTTCTCGACTGGGACCCCTTTCCCGCTAGCTGGTTATTAAGGCTAGCTGAATAAATGTGTTCAAGTCCTCCACTCAGTCCCTAGGTTTCCATCTTGCCCCAGTTACAGCTGTGGGCTGTGGTCAGTTTCCATCTTTCCCTCGTGTGACTGAATATTATACTCAGCTTCTACACCTCTGTGATTTGCTTGTATGTTAAGTACACTGGATATGCCAGCATACTGAACCTTCAAAACTCAATGTATTAGGGATTCGCAAGACCACCCTCAGGCTTGATGACTTGATAGTTGGAATCACTGGACTCAAGAAAGGTATTGTACTCACAGTGATGGTTTATTACAGTGAGAAATTACAGATTACAATCAGTGAAGGGAAAAGGTGCCTGGGGCGAAGTCCAGGGGAAACCAGGTGCAAGATTCCAGGTATCTCCTTCCAATTGAGTTATGCAGGGATACACCTAATTCTCCCAGCAAGAATGTGGCAACTCATTAGAAGTGTTGCCAACCTGGGAAGCACACTCAAGCCTTGGTGTCCAGGGTTTTTATTGAGGTCAGTCATGGGGGCATACAGCACCTGCATGACTGACCTCAGATGCTCAGACTGCACCTTCCCACTCCCCTCCCCAAGCAAAAACAGACTTTCATCATTAAATCACATTGCTAGGATCAACTTGTGTGATCACACTGTATAGTATGTCCAAGGCCTTGGGCATATGTAAACACTCTCATTGGACAATATTCCAAGGGCTCGGGGCTTATCTTCCAAGGAGCCTACCCAAGGGCCAGTCCTGAAGACAGGTCTTTCTCTGAAATGTACAGGGTTTGGGCATCACAGGCCTCCTGAGTTAGCCCTTTCTTAACCCTTTCCTGCCTACTAAGGTTTAAATTGCTCCTGTAAGTTGCTACTTTCTCAGAATGACTAAACTCAAGTAAAATGACAGGTACTTCACATTGATTTTTTTTTTTTTACTGCCTGAGTGCTTATTGAAATATGGCAGAGACAATTTTTCGCCTTGGTTTGAAGGTCAGGATAGCCCTGTCTCCTTTCCTTCTCTTTATTTTATTTATTTTTACAGATAAAATTCACAAAATGTAAAATTCACTCTTTTAACCATTTTACAGTATACAATTCAGTGATTTTTCGCATGCTCACAGTGTTGTATAACTATCATCATGACCTAATTCCAGAATGTTTCTGTCATCCCTAAAAGAAACCTCTTATCTCCCATTTACCACCTCCACCTGTCCCTTGTGGATACTAATCTACCTTCTTTCTCTGGACATTTCACATAAATGGAATCATACAATAATATGTGGTGTTCTGTGACTGGCTTCTTTCACTTAGAATATTTTCAAGGTCTTCCATGTTGTAGCATGGCTCAGTTCTTTTTTTTTAATCGACAAATAACATTCCACTGTGTGGATATGCCACATTTTTATCCATTCATCTATCGATAGACATTTGGATTGGTTCCACTTTTTAGCCAACATGAAAAATACTGCTGTGAACATTCATGTACAAATTTTTATGTGAACATGTGTTTTCAGTTCTCTTGGGTATGTACCTAGGAGTGGAATTGCTAAGTCATATGGTAACTCTATCATTACCTTTTTGAGGAACTTCCAACTGTTTTCCATAGCAGCTGCACCATTTTACAGTCTTACCAGCATGTATGGGGTTTCTGATTTCTCCACATCCCTGCCAACATTTGTTATTGTCAATCTTTTTCATTTCAGCCATCCTAGTTGGGGGTGAAGTGGTATCTCGTTGTAATTTCATTTTGCTTTTCTTTAATAACTAATGAAGTTGAATATCTTTTCATCTGCTTACTTAACATTTGTATGTCTTTTTTTGAGAAATATCTATTCAAACCCTTTGTCCATTTTAAAATTGTGTTGTGTTTTTATTGTTAAGTTGTAAGAATTCTTTATATAGTCTAGACACTTATCAGTTATATGCCTTGCAAATATTTTCTCCAATTTGTGGGTTGTCTTTTTACTTTCTTTATAGTGTCTTTTGAAACACAGAAATTTTTTATTTTGATGAAGTCCAGTATGTATTTTTTTTATTGTTGCATGTGCATTGGGTACCATATTTAAAAATCCACTGCCTAATCCATGGTCATGAAAATTTATACCTATGTTTGCCTCTAAGATTTTCAGTTTATATTTTTACATTTAGCACTTTGATCCATTTTGAGTTAATATTTGTAAATGGTGTGAGGAAGGGGCCAAACTTGATTCTTTTGCATGGGGATATCCAGTTGTCCCAGCACCATTTGTTGAAGAGATTTTTATTCCCCCATTGAATGATTTGGTGCCTTTGTTGAAAATCAGTTGGCCATAGATATATGGGTTTATTTCTCCTTTTTATTCCCCCTCTCCTTTCTTCTTAACAAAAAGATACACTTGACAGATGAACGGATAGCATGCAGGCCCTGCTACACTGACAGTGCAGAATACCCAGATCAGCCCAAATACCGATCTCCTTCTTTGCTCTCTGCTGCATGTACACTCAGACAGACCTCCAGCTATTGATGGCTCCTCACCTGTGTAGCTTGTCTTCACCCTGAATATATTTACTATTCATTATAACTCCTAAAATACAACTGTTATCAGCTTTGTAGGAGAACATTGGCTGGTAGATTGTAGAAAGATATCAGTTCAGTAACTCCAGCACCACTGTCATTTAGGGCAGTGGTTTTCAAATAGTGGTCCTTGGAGCTCTGCCCCTTTTAAACCAAATAGTTATGCTCTTAAAATTTTACCTATCTGTCTACCTAGTATGATTTTATCATAGGAACCCAGCACTCTTGTATACCATGGGATTGGGAAAAGATTCTTTAGAAACGAGTTATCACTAAACTGAAAGGATGCTTAGAACAGTGTGTGGTTGTCTCCACCACAGTGTGCCAATGACTATCCCTCTCACATTATATCAGCTCAGATTCAGTTCAGTGTTAAGAAGCAGAGATCCAAAACACAGTGCCTTAAAGAAGATGGAAGTTGATTTCTCCCTTACTTAAAAGTCCAGAGGAAGATAATCTGATACTGGCATGATGGCTCAGCTCCACAAAGTCTCCAGGACCTAGAACCTTCCACCTCATCCCGTTCCATCCCTAGAATTTGGTCCTAATTCTTAGATTCCAAGAGGCAGTTAGAGTTCCAGCCATCATATTTTAATTCCAAGTGGCAAGATATTGAAAAAGAAAGGAGAGTAATGAGCAAAGCGCATAGACCTGCCTTTTTATGTGTAGATTTCCAGGAAGTTGCCATATGACACCTCCACTTATATTCCATTGGCCAGAAAGACATCTTGTGGCCACACCTAGCTGCAAGGAAGGCCCAGAAATGTAGTCTTGGGAGGGGGCATCCATAAGCTCATCTAGAAATTCTATTATCATGGAAAATCATGGGTTTTGGGAGACATCCAACATTCTCTGTCACACCCATGATTTGAATAACTCCTAGAATCCAGCCTCTTCCAAGAAATTGTTTGAACTGATTAGAAAAGTACTGTGCTCTTACCCTTCTTAGTCTGATCCGGGGATTTCCTGATTTGCTTTCTAACTGGCCACTTGGCCCTGCTTTCTATCTTCACACATCTGTTTTCGAGACTTCTAATGATGAACCTAGCATCATGTGTTGAAGTCATGTTTCTCTTTTATGCATGTGTGTAATAGAACAAAATCTGTTTCCTTCTCAGTAAATGGCATTACTGCCTAGGCAGTTGATCAAGCCAAACCCTTGGGAGTCAACACTTGGGAGTCTTAAGTCCAGTCTTCCTCTCATTGCTCCCGTTCAATCCATTCACAAGTCCTACCTTCTCTACTTCCCACATACATCCTGTATCTGGCCTCTTCTTTCCACCTCTGTGCATCCACCCTGGTGCACACCACCATCAGTGCTTGTCAGGGCTGCTGCAAATACCCTCACAAGTGGCCTTCTTCCTCTCACCTCCAACAGCTCCTCCCCACAGTCCATCCTCCACACAGCATGGCAGGCAGTTACTGTTTGTTAGGCTGCCCTGCTTCAGATTCTCCATGGCCTTCCTGTGTGCTTAGGAGAAAATTCAGAATTCTTCTTGTTTTTATGACCTCTACTATGGGCAGAATGTTTCCCCCTGAAATTCATATGTTGAAGCCCTAACTCCCACTAGCTCAGAATACAACTGTATTTAGAGATAGGGCCTTTCAAGAGGTGAAATTAAGATGAGGCCTTCAGGGATGGGCCCCAATCCAGTCTGAGTGGCATCCTGATAAGAGATTAGGACACGAGGAGAGCAATACAAGGGATGAGTATGCACAGAGAGACAGTCCTGTGAAGTGGCATCTAAAGGGTGGCCCTTGGCAAGCCAAGGAAAGAAGCCTTAGAGGAAACCAACCCTGCCAGTATCTTGATCTTGGACTTCCAGGCTCCAGAACCAGGAGAAATAAATTTCTGGTGTTTCAGCCCCCCAGTCTGTGATATTTGTATGGCAGCCCCAGCACACTAATATAACCTCCTATGCACACATGATCGATGCCTCTGGCTTCATACCCCTTCTCCCTCTCTCACTGTACTCCAGCTACACTGGTGTCTTTCTGCATTCCTCTGGCAGGACCTTTGCACATGCTGCTTATACTCCTTGGAATGATCTGGCCTCCAGATCTTCCTAGGGTTCCATCTGTGTCATTCAGGTCTCACTTCAAGTCACCTCCTTTCAGTGGCCTTTGCAGTCATACCCCACCACTGTCTAATGCATCACCCGGTTTATTTCCTTCAGAGCATTTGCAACTGCCTGAAATTTATAGAATTCATTTACTTATTTGCTGGAATGAAAGCCCCATGAGAGCAGGCACTTCCTCTACCTTGTTCACTGCCATCTCTCCACCAGCTAGAACAATGCCTGGCACATAATGGGGCTCGATAAATACTCATTGGAATGAATAAGTAGATGTATGATAAAATTAGTTTTAATATATGAATAATTTACAAATTTTA
Organism: Neomonachus schauinslandi; assembly: GCF_002201575.2. Taxonomy (NCBI): domain Eukaryota; kingdom Metazoa; phylum Chordata; class Mammalia; order Carnivora; family Phocidae; genus Neomonachus; species Neomonachus schauinslandi. The sequence continues at coordinate 109,087,260 of NC_058411.1, forward strand.
AAAGCATTGCTTTGAGGGAAAGAACAAGTCCACCTCTTGCAGTAGTTTCTTAGGAGAATCATGTCATTTTTTACTTCTGTTTTGTCATACTTACCCTTGACCCCAAACAACTGACCTCTTGGTTGTGGTGTATACACTCCCCTCCATCTCAGCAGATTCGTACTGACACCAGCTCTCGGAGGCTTCGATGCCTCACGACCATCTCTTTAGCTGAAATTTCTGTTAGAACAAGGACTCAGGTAGTGAGAAAAAACATAGCACAGGCTGCTACTGACAAAAGCAAATGAAATCTATCATTTAAATGAGCTCTGATGGAAGTATTGAATCACTATATTTTACATCTGATGGTAGTATAATGCTGTATGTTAACAGAAATTAAAATAAAAACTTAAGAAAATAAATTAGCTCTAAATGTCCTAATGCAGGTGATGAGGCATATAGAGGCATTTTTACTGGGGGATTATTTTGTCTTGAGGGGCTTTGAATACAAACTTGCTGAAAGTCCCATGCTTTACCCAGTCTTCAGAGACTGTTGACTCTAAAAATGTTTCTGGGTGAGTTAGAAAGTATCGCTTTAGTCATATGATCATAGCTCTTTTTAAAGGTTTGGAAACAGTCATGATTTATTGAGAAAGATTGAATGTCTCCCTTTGGGTTGGGAGCAGGGAGGTTTTATTGTTTGTAAGAGTGTTTGTTTGTTTTGAACGGGAGGATTTAGTTTTAGATGTACTTAATTGGAAGTAAAGTTGGGATATTAAAGAAGAACTATTGGGCAGAAGTTGGAAATGTGAGAATGAAAAGCAGGATAGAGGCCAGGAATGGCAACAGAGATAAATTACTGCATTAGCAGTATCAGGTGGTGTGTGGCTTCAGTCCTAGCCAAGAGCCTGTCTTGGAACCAGATTCCCATATAGGCTGAATGTCAGACCTGAGAATTTTAGAAACGCACTGGTAGGATTTACCAATAAATGCCTACCTTTGTTCTTTTTGTTCTGTACCACTAAGGATGATTTCTGCCTAGTATGGAAAACTATTGGTTTGTCCCCAGAGAATTGTATCCCCATTTCCAGACCAGTCCCTGCTTGAAAATGGCCTTTGGGTCTACAGAAAAAGAATAACATGAAATCAACATGAAAGTTACCTTTCCCTTGTTTGAATTCTGTTAACACTACTTTAATCACAACTATTTGATGACACTCTAGCTAAAGGAATCCAACCTCTCTACAAGTAAGAGATACTGAAACATTGTCGGATATGTTCAAAACAACTTTGATTTTGAAATTTCACATCTAAGTTTCATTTCTAAGTTGGATATCTTTGTACTTTTCCAGCACCACATTTCTGTTCTTCGGGAGATTTAGGCTACTGCGTCCTTATGAAAAATGTTTGGAGCAGGAATCACGAGTAATGTGATACCCATCCATTATATTGTACACTTTCAAGATGGCGCTGTATTTTGGGTGATCATGCTGGAACCCTTGTTATCCCTGAATAAGTTTTCCAAGAAAGGATTGTATTGAAATACATGATTAAATATTTACATGGTTAGCTCTGATTGATTGGTTGATATTTAGTTACATCAAAGCTTATGGGGTATCTTGCAACACATCTTCACTTTGCTATTTGAACAATTACTGTTTAAAGGTTCTTTTTGTTAATAACCCCAGAATTTGTATTATGGCTTTTTGATAGATTTTTAAGAGTAAAGGACCAGATGCACAGGAAGGAGAGGTATTTTGAGAGCCTCTTGAAAATTTCTGGGCTGAATTATCTTTTTTATGGTACCGGGGTGAAGAATAAGTAGAATTAAGACCATAAGAAAGCCTTTGTTTAACACGTTGGCTAACAGAAATTACCTACTTTACACTACTTTAGCAGTGATGATCCTATGTAGCTGTTGAAGGAGAAATAAGAGGTTCTTGTTGATTCTTGTGCCAACTAATTTGTGCCAGCATCTTTTTGGTTTGTTGAGTCAGGTTTCTGCCAGGTTTGCAAATGTAACCTAAAAGTGTCATATGCTTTGCTGGGCTAAGTTATGGTACTGTGTAATGGTCACTCATACTCCCTTGTGAGCCCAGCTTTTTCTGTGTGGACCATCTTCTTTCTCTCCAGTTGCCCTAATTTTGTAGTCCGTGTGCTAAACTTGAACAATATAGCAATGTCAGAAAAAATAGCAATGTCAGAATAGGAGAGAGGGAGACCGAGTAGCCACTCTGACAGCACCCCTAAAAAGAGGATACTTGTTGAACCCAACATTACAGAGTCTGGTTCTCCCCTGTGGAAGCAGATGTTACATGTTAGTGACTTGGATTACATGAGCTCTAAATTATTAAGAGTAATTAAATGCAACTGCCAGGTGACCTAAAGTCAGAGAAGTTAGTCCCCACATTCTTCTCCTCGGAAGAATGTGTGTAGGGGAAGCCAGTTATTATTCTGATTGAAGAGCAGTTATCCTAATACGATGTAATGAACATGAGCTATTTTACTGGACAAGGATAATTTAAAAATAAGTTGACAACTCAGCCCTACCATTTACAGTGTGAAGCTTTGCGTGATCTTAAATTCACAGAGCCTCAGTTTTCTTATTTACAAAATAGGGTGGCAGTCGTTCATTCTCCTGAATTGTACTGAGGATTACCTAATATAATATGTAAGTGCCAAGCACCAGGGTAGTTACTGATATTACAGTATTTTTATTAAAAAGTCACTTGACCATTGAATTTGAGCAGAGGCACCCTAAGAGGGCTTAATGCTTTGGAGTCTGATGTTTCTTGTTTCATGATCAGAAAGCCTGTGTCCAAAAAAGAGACACTCATCCGATTTGCCCAGGACATGCTCTTCCCAGGGTGCAGCTGGAGGTAATTCATGTTCCAAGGCCTCCCCTTCCTGAGACTCCAGGCAGACAGCCCCCTTCTATGGATGCAGTCCTTCTGTGAATTGCTTTTCAAAGATCACCTTCAAAAATAAATTTGGCCAGGTCTTACTTACCTGTTTTGACAGACTTTCTGCCTTCAGGGTGAATTATGATTGATGCGGTCTTACTCGGTTTTTTTTTTTTGCATTGGTTGTACAAATTTATGCTTAGAGAGGGTTTTACTCACAGTACTAAAAATAGTAATTATAATATCTATCATTTATTAAGCAATTATGACATGTCTGCATTGTGCAAAGTGCTTTACATGGATTATCTCATTTGATTCTCAGAACAAATCTATGAGGTAGATATTCTCTTTATTCTCAGAGTGAGACCAAGGGGCGTAGCGGGCTGGAGCAACCCCTGGTAAATGGCAGAGCTGGTGTTATTACAAACCTACACTGCCCCCGTGTTTAGGGGACACGGTTTTCTTGCATTATAATTTGGTAGCTGCATTTAAAAGGTTTATCCAATGATTTGGGCTTTTTTATACTCTCATATTATTGTTATTCAAATTAGAAAACTTTAAATGTAGAGAAGAGTACAGAAAATAATACAACATGGCGTACTCACCTCTAATATTTACTGCATGCTCGCATTTTCCCATATTTAACACAGATTTTTTAAAGATACAGAAGTAACTAAACCTGCCTCATCATTTCTTCATATTCCCTAATCCCCTCAGCAGAAACTACTATACTGCAGGCCAGGAGTATTATTCTCTGCATGTTTTTATGGTTTTTGACTTGTGTACATCCCTAAACAATGTATGGGGTATTTGTTCCATGTGTTTTAAAAATGATGTCATGTTGTATGTTATCTTTTGTGATTTTTCAGTTGAAATTTGTCTTTGTTGATACATGCAAACCTAATTCACTCCTATGGTATATATTCTAGTGTGTAAGCACTTCACAGTTTATCTCTTCCCACACTGACGGGTGTGTGTGCTGTGTTCATTTATTAGCCCCTGTGGACAATGCCTCCTTACACACACACATGAATTGAGCACACACTAATCTTTGGTCAGTTATGTGTGTTACAAACAATGCCTTCTAAACCAGGGGTCAGCAAGCTCTTTTGCACAGGGCCAGATAGTGTTAGGCGGGGTGGCCCACAGAGTCTCCGGCGCAACTATCCAACTCTGTCCTTAGAGTGTGAGAGCCGCCATAGACAGCCAATAGACAAATAAGCTCGGCTGTCTTCCAGTAACACTGCATGCACAAAAAACAGGCAGGGGGCCAGATTATGGCCCAGGGGCTACAGTAGACTGGCCCTGCTCTAGATTATCACTTATCTTTTTGTTTATAAAGCCTTTTGTTATACTGAGCTCTTTATTTGAATGTAATCAGTTTTCTTCGGGTCTTTTCCTGTTTGGTTGTGCTTTTGTGTCCTGTTCAAGATACTCTTCCCTACTGCTTGTATTGAAGACTTTGTTCTAGTTATACCTCTAAAAGCTTTAAAGTGTTGCCTTTTACGTTTAAGTTTTCAGTCAGCCTGCAATGTATTTTTGTGCGATGTCAACTCTGAATCCGTTTTTAATTTTCCTCTTCTGGGTCACTTGTCCTAGCCACTGATTGAATGGTTCATCTTCCTTCACTGATTTGTCAAATTGCCTCCTCTGCTTATACCCATTTGTGTAGATATAACCCTTGTTAAGTTCTGCAGAAACAACACTAAGCTGCTGCCTATTGCTTGCTCTTTACATGAAGAATTAAGCCCAGCTTGAGACCTCTCGGTTGGGCAAAATTTAAATACTCCTGTTGAGAGATACTTCTTTAGGATCCTTGCCCGAGAAACAGGGTATAATTAGTAACTTAATCTCATGACTGAATGCTATCACAAACAACCCCCAGATCTCAGTGGCTTACCCCAATCAGGATGTATTTCTCACTCACATCACAGACCAGGGTGAGTAGGTAGTGGGTGGGTGGGATCACTCAGTTCCACAAAGTCATTCAAGGACTTTAGCTCCTTCCACCTTATGGATTCACTATCACTTAGTGCCTTGGGGACCTCCAGTGGGCCCTCTGCCATAGGGCTGTTCATGATGGAAGAGAGAAAGCGTATGGGGTTTGGTGGGAGGTTTCATCTGCAAGGTCTGGAGGTAGTGTACATGGCTTCTACCCGCATTTCTGTGGCCAGAACTCAGTCATGTGGCTGCACCCAACTATGAGAGGTCCTGGGAAATTTAGTCCAGCTAGAAGAGGAAATGGGTTAGGTGAACAACAGGTGAATATAGGTACCCCTTCATTCAGATGCAGATATGATTCGTAGTAAGAGCAGGACCATATTTATTGTACTCCCCCATCTCCCTAGCAACGGAAACAGTGCCTGGCTTATGGTAAGGGTTTAATGAAAAGGAAGGAAGGAAGGAAGGAAGTGGGTAGGGGAGGGTGGGAGGGGTGGGGGAAGGAGAGTGGGAAGGTGGATTGACAGGAGAGTGAATGAATGAATGAATGAATAGGGAAGCCCAACAGGTTACTGAGGTGATTGTTCCAGACTTCTGCAGAGTCTCTCGGTCAAACACAGGTCTACCTTTATGAGGGCAAGTGACGGAGAACTGTGACCCTGCGGGGCCTGGATATCATTTGGCTCTTTAAATGTATCACACCCCAATCTAAGCCCATTGCAGGTAGGGCTGGAGACTCACCCTGCTTCTAGGCTTGGTTCCCAGGGGCTGAAGGACTGAATAGGAAGGTACCTTCAGTTCCAGCTGCTAAGCAGAGTGGGGCTCCCTGGACCTAGGGCATCTCCTGGGTCCCCAGTGAGCCACAGGAATGGGCTGGAAGTCTTACATTCAAAGCCTCTCAGTGGAGTTCTAAGAAGACAGTGTAATGGATGATAGGATCAGAATCTGAGGACTCTCAGCTAAAACCTTTTTTTCTGCCTCTTCTGGGAGAGCCCATGCTGGAAAAATACCCAAAGTATTGTACTTTGTAGTTATCAGTGGGACCTAATAAACCATTGCCAATCTGACATTTATATTTTCATGCAACCCACAATGAGCCATGGGAACTGCCTTCCAAGGCCCCTTCGAAAGTGCTGGCAGAACCCAAGGTTTTTAAAAGATTGGGTGGGATATAAATGTTTGGACAGATTAGATTACCTAAGTGTTTGCTGTGTATAAGAATAGTCCGATTAAACTGCATAAGCATAGTGCTCAGGCTTGGGTATGAGTGTCTAAAGCAGCTGCTCCGGAAGTGACTAGCTCTCTAGGCTCTTCCTCTTGGAAGCAGACTTGTGGTCCCGAGAATTAGGAGGGAGGTGGAGCTACGGAAGGAAAAAGGGTATTCGTCTTCTGTGAACCCATTTCTGTGTACATACGATGGAAGTTGGGGGAAGGTAATAAAATATGGCCATTGGGAAACTTGCTTTTCCTGAAGATTCCAAGGGAGAGGTTGCAAAAGGGAACAGCCGAATAGTTGAGGACTGGGGATGATCTGGTTTCAAGTCCTGGACCCACCACTTAGAGCTGACATTTGACAAATTGCTCAACCTCTCCGAGCTTTCTTTTCCTCCTCTGTATACATGGGGGAAACTATAGTGCCTACCTTCATAGGGTTCTTATGGTGTTAAATGAGATCAGCCACCTCAAGTGCTTGATGACCAAATGCCTGATATGTCCCAAAGCCCTTCCTGAAATTTCCAGGAAATACTTTTACCTTAATTCCAGAGTAACACCACTCTTTCTTAAAGCATTTAAGAAAAGAGAACATTGTTTCTTCCTCAGTATTTTCCTTTGTCCTGGTTCCAGAGTGCCCAGTTGGGGGTGGTGCCCCATTAGAAATCAGTTAGGGTGGCCCTGAATATGAGTTTTGCTAGGTTATTAGTGAAAGCTTGTTTTGTCAACAAATGACAAACATGATCAAACAAAAGTGAGCAAATTCTTTATTACAGGACTTCTTAGAGCTTTTACTGTACTAATGTGGATTATAGATTTTTAAGAGGATGGTATAGTAAGTAGACTTTACCAAAAGGGTTACAGAACCTTTTTTAAATTTGGAGGGTTTTTTCACAGAGTTCTTTTGGTGCTGACATTCTTGAGAAAGTGCTCTGGGAAATGCTGACTCAGGGATTCATGTTTGCTGAGCTCAAAGTTGACTGGGTCACCCCTAGATGAACTCCCAAGTTTCTCGAAGTTGGCCTTTGAATGAATCGCCTTCCCACATCAGGGTGAAATGCGTAAGGGTCATTCTGCTGTCACTCATAATAACCACATCACAGTCTAATGGGATAATTCCATAATGCCTTACATTTGGTATAAGATTTGAGTTCATAAACACTTTTGTATATTTGGAGTGTACTAAAGACCATCAGTTATCCCAGACTGGAACCTCTAAATTATTTTTGAGTGTCTGTATTGTAGCAAATCCCCTTCTCCCAAGCTCTTCCCTTTTCCTCTTTCCATGGGGGAGCTACCTTCTAGCAGAAGGGACTCTCCTTTGCAGCCCCAATTACTGCCCTTCCCAAAGGTCCCTGATGTAATAAGCTTTAAAATAGGGGTTCCGGGGCACCTGGGTGGCTCAATTGTTAAGCATCTGCCTTCAGCTCAGGTCATGATCCCAGGGTCCTGGGATCGAGCCCCACATCGGGCTCCTGGCTCAGCGGGGACCCTGCTTCTCCCTCTCCCTCTGCCTCTCCCAATGTTCATGCTCTCTCTCTCTCTCTGTATCTCTGTGTCTCAAATGAATAAATAAAATCTTAAAAAAAAAAAAAAAGAAAAGAATAATGCCTCAGTTGGATACCAGTTATGCCTTTAACAATTCTCAAACTGGGCCAGCCTTCGGTAGTGCCTTGCTAGAATTTAATAACTCTGCTGGTTTTCTTTTGTATTTATTCTACTGTGACCTCTCCTTGATGGAAAGTGCCATAGGTTTTCCATCTACCATGGTAAGATAAAATTTTTCTTGAAAATAAATTTTTAAACTTTTGAACATATAGAAGTCCGTGTGATGGCAGAAAATGGTGAAGATTAGAGCTGCTGTCATAACAGTTGCCATGTCACCTTCCAAATTTGGCCCCAAATATAGGACGCATCATTTCACAGATGAGTAAACAGACTCAGAGCTGTGAAGTGGCTTTGACTCAGTTATTTGGCTAAGATGGCCAGAGCTGGGACCAAGATCTTCTGAATCTCCGTGAATACTCATTAAAACCTCTATATTGGCACTTTGTACTAAGACGGAAGCTTAAAGTAGTCTCTTACAATAGTTTTTCCTCTCCTCACCGCATTTTGTAATCATATTCCAAGAATAGATTAGAACTAAATAAAGTATTAAAATATTAAAAGCAGCTATGAAGGTAAAAGCACTGAAATAAATGTAATTGCATTCTTAAAATGGTTTAAAATCAGATGATAATTTTTAAGTGAAAATATTTAACCAAAAAACAGCTGAAATAACTTAAGACCTGTTAAAGCAACAAATGGGCAAATGTGAGCAAAGTTGAAAAGAATCTTAAAATATTAATAGTCAATTTAATATGGGCAAAAAAAATTACTTTCTTAAAACCCTGAAAAGTAGCTAAAAAAATTCAAGCCAGAGTCAACAATTGCAAACGTGAATCACAAAGCCCGTTAGAACGAAAGGGCAAATTTAGAACTGAGTAAAATGATAGCATAGATTTCTTTTTTGGCTTTTAATATGGGTCAGATTAAGTTGAAATCAAGCTTGGAGTATATTAAAATGCACCTACCAATGGTTTTTATTTTTTTTTAAGATTTTATTTATTTGTCAGAGAGATTGAGAGAGAAAGAGAACAAGCAGGGGGAGCAGCAGGCAGAGGGAGAAGCAGGCTCCCTGCTGAGCAGGGAGCCCACTGTGGGGCTCGATCCCAGGACCCTGGGATCATGACCTGAGCCAAAGGCAGACGTTTAACCGACTGAGCCACCCAGGCGTCCCTACTAATGGTTTTTAAAAATCCACTTCAAGTCAGGTCAAACAGTGTTGTAGAATTCTCCCTGGAAGTCATGGGTGACTTTTTAGGAACTTGGAGGGGTTGTACCCCTACTTTGCCTGATTTCTACCTGTTGACTCACTTGCTGGCAGAGAGGGTTTCCATGAGGTAAAGAGACCCAGAGGCTGAGATTGTATGTGGGCTGACAAACTCAGGGCCTGCTGGAGAATATTTGGTCATCAGAACCATCCAGGAAAAAGTGAGGAAGTTTAGTGCAGGGAACAGACCAGAATAACTTATTAATACTGATGAATCATTGTCATTTCCTCTTGTTTTAAAATTTGCAACCCTGTCTGTTTCAGGGGGTACTGGGTAGTAGAATTCTAAAAACACAAATGTATTAGTTATCTATCAATGCGTAACAAATTATCCCCAAGCTTAGTGGCTTCTGACAAAAGTTCTTTGGGTCAGGAGTTCATCAGTGCTTGGCCGACTGGTTCTGGTTGGTGTCGCTCATGCGGTGTGAGAGACTGAAGTTGGCTGGGGCTGCAGTCATCTGAAGGCTTGACTGGGGCTGGGGGATAAACGTCTGAAGTAGCTCACTCGTGGGGCTGGCAGGTCAGTGCTGGCTGTTGTCAGTTCCTCTGCATGGGGAGCCTCTCCACAGGGCTGCTGAGTATTTTGCTCACTTAGTTGCTGGCTTTCCTCAAAGCAGGCAGTCGAAGAGGCAATCTGGAAGGTGCAACACCCATAATGTCCTCGTCTGGGAAGGCATAAACTGTTAACCTTGGTCATTCTCTGTTGGTTATGCAGACAAGTCCTGATTCAGCGTGTGGGGAGACTGCACACAGGTGCAAACAGGAGGAGGCACTGGTCATGGGGGCCATTGGAGAGGCTGTGTACCACAACAAAGAATTAAAGGTCACAAAGAGAGCAGAGAAACCCCACGTTTGCTCTCTCCAGCTGCGCAGGAGGAGGAGGTCTATGAGATAGACAAACGGTGGCAGCTTGGAAAAGGGGAAAGAACCAACTAAATCCCAGTGAGGCCGGTTGGAAAGAAGACAGGATTATTCAGACACCCATTGAGGAGCTGAGGGGGAGCATAGCAGGAGAGGGGTGGGAAGTGGGGCAGTTAGAATAGTCTGTTCAGTTCTCTCAGATTCCCTGAAAACTGGCTGCAGGGCTTTGGGCTGGTTTGGGTCCCAGGTAGGTCATCTTGTGCTGAAAGCTTTGGGCTTTGGATGCCATAGCAGATCCTTACAGTTAAGTTGAATGAGTCACCAGGTGATAAGAGAAAAGCTTGATGGTAGGAAGAAAGATTGAGAATGAAGCAGTAAATAACAAGGGCTCTGCTGTTCCCTCTGGTTTAGCAGGAGACGAACAATAATCTGATTCCTAGAAACACACGTAGAGCCCTTTTTCTTGTAAGGAATATATTTTTGATAGGAACTTAAAAAAAATGCAGGTAAGTAAGAAGAAGGTCGAAGTAATCTGTAATCTCACTACTCAAAGAAAATTATGGTTTCTGTTTTTCCCAGTGACAGTATGTATCTCACCATCCCTATGTGTATGTGCATTGGCTTTGTGTGTATGTGTTTTTACCAAGGCAGTGTCATGCCTCTGAAGCCTGCTTTTCTCATGTAATACTCATGTTTAATGTATCACGGTTTCTCATGTTTAATGTCGATCCCTGTCATGGATGATTCTACTATAGAAGTGTTTCTCAACCAGCATGAAATTTTAATACCACAGACACACTGTATATCTGTTTATATATTGTCTTCCTTTGGAAGGAGCAAATAATTGTAACATCTAAGGTGTTTTTTTTTTAACCTCCAAAGCCCCCTTTGACCCTGCATGTATTGTAGCAACATTTTCTATAGCTTTATGGTGTTTCATTAGATGAGTGTATAATAATTTATATAAAATCTCTCAATACTGAAAATGTTTTACTTGTTCTGTACAATGTTGCAACAAACTCCTCACACATGTTCAAGTATCATTTCTCTCATGCAGAGGAATCAGACTTTTATCCATAACCTCCAATCTGATCTCCCCCTTCCCTTTTGATTTCAACACTGTGAGTTTTCTCTTTATTCTTCAGTTCAGTAGTACATGAGTGCCTACCTGGAGCCAGTCAGTCCTGAGTCTGGCACTGGTAATAGAGAGATGACTGAGAAGCCCATTTTATCTGTCCAGAGCCCATGCCCACTGGAAGGAAGCAAGCAAATGTGAGGATGAAAAGGAGGCAGGGAGGGCGCCTGGGTGGCTCAGTTGGTTAAGCGACTGCCTTCAGCTCAGGTCATGATCCTGGAGCCCCAGGATTGAGTCCCGCATCACGCTCCCTGTTCAGCAGGGATTCTGTTTCTCCCTCTGACCCTCCCCTCTCTCATGCTCTCTCTATCTCATTCTCTCTCTCAAATAAATAAATAAAATCTTTAAAAAAGAAAAGGAGGCAGGAAACTTAGGTGCCCAGAGAAGTCCAAAGAATGGTCTAAGGCATTCAAACATGGGTTATGCCATAGCTCCAGTCCTCCTTAGAACTCAGGTCAGGGCATAAGATCACATGATTTGTGATTGTTGCAAACCTCAATTTCCACATCAGTAGAATGGGCTAGCAATACTGACTGTACAGGGATTTTTTTTAAAACCTGAAATTGGGGCTCAGCTGCTGAAATGACAAGCCCAGAGCAGAGGGAAGTTAGAGGAAATGCAAATTAGAGCCAATTTGATTCCTGAGTATGACCTTAATTAAACAAAAAACTCTCTAGAAATTCTGGATAGTTTGTCCAGAGGGACACTGTGAATTTATGATGACATCAAAGCCAGAGGAAATAAAGATTTTCACTGGGAACACTTTTCCCTCTCACTCCTGAGTAATTTTAATGATATGCATGTAAAATACATTATGGCAAATCCTCTAACAATTTCCGTCTTCTGTAATAAATGTTGCATTCTAGTAGAGCAAGAACATCTGCTTAATAATTTCATGTAACTGCTTTGCAGAGCTGCCAGGGGTAAAATTTGGTTAGTTGGGTATAGCATGAAGCAGATGGCATGGGAGAAGAAATGACACAGTTTGAACCCAGATTCAACCACTATAGTGACCTGGGGCAAGTGGTTTAACTTCTCCAAGCCTCAGTTTCCACATCCACAAAGTGGGGATAAAAATGACATTCATATACCATACAGGGTTGTTGTGAGGATTCAGTGAGTCACTGTATGTCAAGGGTTTAATGTTAATAACTGCTCCAGAGCCAATATCTGGTCCAGAGAAAACACTCAAAAAATTGTAGATGATGATGGTAGTGGGAGTGATGTTGATGGTGGTAGTAGTGATGATGGTGGTGGTGGTGGTGGTGATGATAACGATGGTGATGATGTTGTAGTGGTAGTGGTGGTAAGAGTGACAGTGATGATGGTGGTGGTGGTGGTGGTGATAATGATGGTGATGATGATGGTGGTGGTGATGGTGATGATGATGGTGGTGGTGATGATGGTGGTGGTGGTGATGATGATG
>NC_058411.1:109099988-109132495 GCF_002201575.2 Neomonachus schauinslandi
AGGCCTCTCCTTCCTATTTCTTTTTCTTTTTAATTCAGTCTTCAATCATACAGTCTTGCCCTCTGTGTGAATCTGATAGTGGCCGTTTGCACATTTCAGGCTGCCTTTTATTTCAGCCCAGGCAAAACCCCTTTATCTGATTCTCCTAAAAGACATCATTGGCCACATACCTTGGTTGGGAAGAAGGGAAAAGGTTAATCTCACTTTCTTTCACTCGTGGCTGTGTTCTCTCCTACCTACCAATAGTCAGTTCTAGCCTGAAGCTTATCTTACTCATATTGACTCATTTGTTCATTTATTCAGTCAGTCTGCCATTTAATAAATATTTATCATGTTGCCGACTCTGAGCCAGGTGCTATTCTGGGCTCTGGAGCTAGAACAGTGAATAAAAGTGATAATGCTCTCCTCCCCGGGAGCCAACAGTCTAGCAGGGGAGAGAGAACAACATACCATGCTGGCTTTTTTCAGTTGGAACTTTTTTTAAACTCTGAACCTTGGAAAAAGTCCACTTTCCGTGGGCTTATTAAATATGCTGAACCAGTTACTGCTGCTTTCTGGAGATCAGAGTTCAACAAACTTTAGCTCCATGACCCACAGCTTTTGATTTTATGATTTACAAAACAACAACAACAACAAAAATGATGGCCCTCTGCAGATGTCACATCTGATTTGTTCACTGTGTTTCCTAGAGGCAATGTGGTGTCATGGTAAAAAAGTCACTTCTGCTCCCTGGGCCTCAGCTTCTTCATCTGTAAAATGCGGGAGTGGGGGGGGAGATAATATATATGGTACTCTCCGGCTCTCCAGTCTGATGCCTCTAGTCCTGCAAGATCCAGATCCTTTTCCTGAAGAGCGCTCTATCTTATTTTAGCTTAAGGCACAGCCAGGGCATCTGACAAATACCAAGGCTCCATTATGATGTGTCACCATGAAAACGTTGGCTGCCCTTTGGACGTAACTGCTGGTGCTGGGGCCCAAAGTTAAATTTAGATAAAAATCAGTTAGGAGCTAAAAATAGTCCTGGTTTTCCTGACAGGTTATATTCATCATCATGGGAGGAAAAATAAGGAACTGGCTGCCTGGCTACAGGGAGTGGGCCAGGCTGAGTGTGAGTTCAGGCCTCGGCTAGAATCTCACTGACTTGAAAGGCCAGAGCCGCATCCTGGGAAATCTGAGGCAGACTGTGGGAGGCTTTGGCCTGAGGAAAGTTCAAGTTAGAGAGAATGGTGGCGGGGCCTCTGGGTGACCCACACTACCCAGAGCTTCTAGAAGGTTCTTTTAGGGACTCCTGTTCAGAATGAAACCCAGAACTTCCTTTGCTGCCTCCTTAACCGCTTGCCTTAAAAGAGATTCTTCAGCCAAAAGGCATATTTTAATTGAGTGGAAAAGTGAAGATTGGGTTGATGTCATGTCCTGTAATATGCCATGTTGGCAGGCAATATGGCGGACTTGAGGTAGAACTCCAGTTCTGCTCAAATGACACGTGTGGCTCTGCCTTTCTGAGCCTCAGATTGTGACATTAAGGTAATGCCACTTACCTGACAGGGCCACGGCTATGATTTCATGAGATGATTTGTACAAAGGGCTGGGTTTCGTACTGAGGACATTTTAAGTGCTCAGTATCATTGCTAGTAGGATTATGCCACATGGGTGTATGGCGTCACTCAGTCTTGGTTTCAACTGTGTCCCCCACTTGCTCACTATATGACCTTGACTAAACTCATCTTTCTGAGTCTTAGTTTTCATGTCTCGGAAATGGGTACAGCACAGTTTTTGTAAGGTTATTGTAAGAAGTACATGAGCCCAACGTGCACAGTGGGCATTCAGTAAACACAGGGAATGGTTCCTTGTTATGGTTGATAGAGTAAGCTCTAAAGTTAGACTGACTTGTTAAAATCCAGGCTTGACCAGTTATTAGTTGGGAGGCCTTGGAAGAGTTGCTTCACCACTCTGAACTTCAGTCTCTTCTTCTATAAAATGGAAATGACGATTGTATCAGCTGTCTAGAGTCACTGTGAGGGTCAGTGCCTGGTGTGCAGCAAAGCCCTCACTAACTGTTAGCTCTTTCCTTCCTGCCTTCTCCGTTCTTCTGGGACCCCGTTGAAGAGAGTGCTCCTGCACTGTGTTCCTTCAGACCTCAAATACCATTTTATAACCCAGTTTCTTTCTCTCTCTGCCTCTGCTACAGCTGTCACTGGGCCATTGCTCTATTGGCTGCCAAGAGTAAGAGGGAGGCTAGTTCCGTGAGTAACTTAAAACAGACAGCCGTTGACACATCCGAGGTTGGAATGGCACAGACCCTAACTAGCCTGCGTTGCGGGCATCTCTGTGGTCTGGCCCTGGCTGTGCTCATTTGCTCTCCCACCTGTGTGTCTCCTGGGGTCGAGTCAGAGAACTGAGCTGGACTCCCTGCACTCCTCTCAGTGCCCTCTGGCCCACAGAGCTGTCTGTCTCCCCTCCCATCTCTCTGGTACAATCATTTCAACAGCGTTGATTGGTTTTCCTGCAGTGGTGTTTGGGCGTCTCCCCCAGCCACCTAGGTGTTTGGCCTGTGATGGTGACGGAGGGGTGGCTGCCCTTCGTCAGGCTGCTCCTGGCACTGGGGAAGCAGCTCTGAAATCTCCGACTGGGGCAGGCCAAGAAAATTTGGATGCCGACACACGAAGCCTTGGTTTCATCTGAAGACCGTTGGGTCTCGGGCAGCCAGATCACCGGGAAGAAATGTGGCTTTGCATCTGAACTCTGGGTTTGGGGAAACTTGGAGTTATCAGTCTCAGCTGGCTCCTACTCAGAGTGGATCCGCTTTTATGAAATGATTGTCCCCGAACACACTTACTAAATGCAAAAACCTGCCGTGGCTCCGCAGGCCCCGTGGGGCAGGGCTGGCCCTGCTGCATTCTAGCTCTGGCGCGTGGCAGGGCTGGAGGAGGAATCCCAGCCTCAGATGCTGAAAACCGAGGCTTTGGTCTTGGCTCACCGCTGATCAGTTGTGGGACCCGGGGACAGGTGGATGGCTTCACAGAAAACACCTTGGAGCCCATCCCTGGGGCTCTTTGTGGAGGGGTGGGCAGCATCTCTCCCATTTAGATTTGTACAAGGAGCCGATACTGAATCATTTCTCTTTCCTCGGCCCCTGTATGACACTGGGCTAGTACTTGTCCCTTGAACTTCAGCCTCCCCATCTGTAATAAGATCCTGTTGGTCAGGCTCTTGCAAGAAGCAGACACCAAGACAGGATTAAATGTGCAAGGAATTTAATTCGGGGAAACTGGTAGACTAGGAGAATGGTCAGACGGCAATGCAGGTGTGTCCTTGACTGAAGGAGAGAGGGAGGGAAGGTTGGGGGGAAGGGTCCTAGATTTCCAAGGAGGGTTCAGCAAGGCTGTATCGGGGAGCCCTGGAGTCAGAGTTGGCTCTTCGAGACATCCATGTCTCCCCTCTCCCCGGACAGTTCTGTCTCAGCACCCCTGCTAGGTTTAGCCCTTGGCCCCTGGGAAGCTCAGCCGAATGCCAGTGCTCAGTGCAGTGATGGATTTCAGGGCCCAGCAGCTGGGGCCTTTAGTCAGTTATGCCCCCTGTAGTTGGAGGTCCCCACAGGACATTCATTCTCACAGGAGCCACGAATGGCTACACCATGAGGTGGCTGTGAGGATCCGAGATCAAAGATGTGGAGAACATCAAGTCTTATCTTAAGGGTGGCTATGTGCGCATGGGTACATGCCTGGATGGAAACTCGTGGCTGTAGGAGATAGCAGGAAGAACACCAGGCTTGGGAGCAGGAGGCCCGGGAGGAGGGAAGGAACCAGCTCAGGGTCCTTCAGATTACTCCTGAATTTAATCCTCGCACAAACCCAGGAAAATTGGGTACCCAAGGTCACAAAGTTAGAACACACCATGCCTGAGATTTGAAACCCGGTTCAAGTCTTGTGACATTAACACTTTACGACCCAGTGGCTGTCACAAGGTTAAGGTAGGGATCATCATCCCTGATGGCAGCTGGGATTTTTGTCTATTTTGTCCGTGCTGTGTAATCAATACCTGGAACTTGCCTGGTAGACAGAGGACTCTCAGTAAATACTGGAGGGATGAATCCATTGACTAAAATGGTTAGCTTGGTGCCCAGTCTAGCTCACCCAGATTCCATTTGAGTCCCCCCCGACCCCATTAGGCCTCCCTAACAGTGGTGTTCCTCTGGGGAGCGAGGGATGCTAGGTGAGAGGGACATCTTCCCTCTTGGCTGGCTGCAAGGTCGCGGAGGAGAGAACCATTACCACGCCTTGTGCTTTCTGCTTCAAGAAGCAGGGTGTGATGCAAGCTTTGGCAGCTCAACCCAAGAACTCGAGCTTCCTTCCTCTGGGATCTCCAGGCTTGAAGAGCATCAGGAGGAATATACCTAGGCTCAGCTTTCAGATCAGGTATGGTCTCTGTGGGGTGGGTCCCAGCCAACCTAAAGCCCCCTTGTTACTGTGCTTGTGGCCCCAAATGTGTTGTGGGAGTGTGAATAGCCCACCAAAATTCCAAACAGCTGCCTATGTTAGCTTCCCGTTTCTTGTGTGTGGGCCTCTCAGACTTGAGTTTCTCACCCTCAGCATGCTGTCATTAGGCTGAGCCTTTGTTTTTTTCTTGGCCATGAGCCTTGTCATTCTGGCATCTACAACTTTGGACAGGAAAAGTGTGGGTTTGAGTGGCTGGCAAGTGGTACAAGGCAGAAGTGCGTTGGTATTAGGGGACATTCCCATGGCATGGGTGTGGGCATTTTTATTTTCCTAAGAATCAGCCAGACCAAGGGGGCTAGGCATTGTATCATTGAGGACACATAGTAAGTCTTGGTTCAAACTTGACTTAGTGCTATTTCCCTCTCAATAGAGGGGAGTCACATTTGCATCACACACCCAGTTTTTAAGAGGGTAACAAATAGACACAAACTTTTCTTTTTTGCAGGGCTTAGTCGATGCTTGTTGAGAAAACGTGGACTTTAGTTGACAAGATACTGCTACAGAACGTTGTGACATTGTGGACTCTGCCTCCCTTTCCCTCCCTCCCTTTGGTCCTTTATCCTCAACTAACATTTCTCTCCTCTTTTATGCCAAGTCTGTGGAGCTCAGGGATGAGGAAGGCACAACCTCTGCCCTCAAGAAGCTCGCGACCTCCCAGCCTGATGTTTCAGTTGTGAATTTAGCTGATGAAAGTATTTAAAGAAAGGCAGTTTTTTAAGCTTTAGAATTCACAGTATGGAAGAAAGCCTGATAAGACACATTCAGCAAATAGGAAGCCAGAGTAGTAGGTCAACAACTAGAACAGTTATAAAGTGAGAACTTAGCTCTTTTCCAGAAAATGGTCCAGAGCATGTTCACGTGGATCATTTCTCTTCATGACATAGGACATGTGACAAACAAGGGCAATACGCTCCTTGCAAATGGGGAAACAGAGTTAAAAGATGTCTTCAGAATCCTAGCTTTAAAACCAACCACGTGATCTCTCTGGAACTGTTTCTCCAAGAGAATCCATCAGCAGCCTTTCTGAATTAACAGGTCTTACAAGAGTTTGGGGATTAAGCATGAGAGTGTATGGGAAGCATTCGGCACATTTCCTGGGCACTAAGCAACCAGTAAAATTGGTAATTCTCATTTTTATTATTTTCATCATCATTCTTGTTATTTTCTCACTCCCCAGCTCTGGAGGCAGCTGGTGCAAGGCTGTTACCCAGGATCCATGGAGAATCCCCGAGGGCTGGGATTGGCGCTGGGATTGGCATTGGCCAAGTCTATGGCCAAATGCTGGCCCATGGGGGCAAAAGATTCAGCAGGCCAGGGTCTGACCCAGGCCTGGGAGAAGAAACACAATAGCTTCCCTCCCTTCAGTTCTCCAAAATTAAGCCCTTGGCATCATCTGGATTTTTTGCTAGATAGACTTGTGGCCCTCATGGCTCTCAGAAATGGCAGCAGATATGGTGGATGGAAGAAGGAAAAATGTATGTTCTTCTTAGAAACTATGCTGTCCATCTGGGGCAGAGGCAGAATATGTAACAAAGTCTGCTGCTTTTTGAAGCTGCACATTCAGAAATAGAATGTGGCTAAGTGACAGACTGGAGCAGATGGGCCAGGGCTGCACTGGATTTGAGAAGGGCCCTCCTTCTTGAGCAGAATTAATGGAGCTCAGGTCCTGGGAGGGTGAGAGCACTCTTGGCATGCAGCTGTCCTGTGACTGTTGCTACATTCATCTGTGAAACATGTTGGATCTAAGAAATGAGTCTTGGATCCTGGGTGATGTTAACATCAGAGTCATCTTTTATTAATTAAATGAGACAATACATGTGAGGGGCTTAGAGCAGTGCCTGGCACACAGCTCACATTCGCTTAATGCAAAGAATCATCAGCACCTGCATCTTCCTTTAATTGATGGTTCTTTACTGAAATCAAGGTTGTTGGGCTCAGTCAGATATGACACTTCAATGAAACAGAACTTCCTACTCTGTTTAGGATTTGAATGAAGTACCCCCTTCCCTGTACTCCGTGAAGATTTTTGTCTAATCCTCATCTCCTAGCGTCTAGACTCCCATGATGGCAAGTAGATTTCATCTGGTGCTATGGAATCTGGCTTGACTCCCTTTTGAGAAGAATTCTGGGACTTCAGGCTCAGAGGAAAAGGATAGCGTAATTGATTAGTGATGTCTGTCATGGGTGTGGGAAAGGGAAGAAGTGTATACTCTGCCCTTTTACTATCTCTCGCTAAGCAAAGGAAAGTTAAGGACCAGCCTTGGTGAAAACGAGCATGAGGCTCATTTCTGAAGATGTCGCCATTCTGGCAAGCAGCTGAGACCTGCACAGCTGTTTATCTTCCTGGTCATGTTTCTGGTTTCTGACTGTTTGTCTTTTAACAAGAGGTCAGTGATCGAGGGCTCCGCCACATCTGCAGGGAGTTTCCTGCAGAATTAGGATGTGTAAAATAAACCCACGAAATCAAAGCCCTAAGCAGATGCTGGGGATTGTTTCCCACTTGAGGTCATCCTTCTTCTCAAAGGGCATGGGGGGTGGGTTGTAGAGGAATGGTGTGCAAAGCCAAACTAAGGAGCTGAACTGTAACAAAACACAATCAATAAAGAGAAAAAAAAATTCTCCAGTTGCGGCGAAATCACTTTAGTGGATGGCCTTTCAATTGCAATCCATTAGGGAGGAGAAATAAAGCTGCAGCTGCCATATTTCCAACATGTGTGAGACAAGCATACATACACTCTCTCCCTCTACCACACATGCACAAGCTTCTAGAACTTATGTAATCGGTTAAGTGATTTAGGGCAATTGCTTTTCAACTTTTGATATAAAAATAAAATTTACAGCCTTGGTTGTAGTGGTGAGAGCCTAATGATGCATGGAAAGAAGTAGTATCCAATAAATATATTAATACTCTTGATTTTGTGAAACCTGAAGTGCAATTTCCATTTAAACATAAAAGAAATTTAAAGTCACTGGAAAGTTAAAAATTTCTGATTGCAATATTTAAAGCATTGAATTTTATAGTTTGTCCTTTCAACATTTAAGGAAAAAAGTAAAACAGTCATGTGGGTGTGACTTGTTTTTCTTCAAGCTGAAGATCAGTATTTGGAACAGTTGGTGTTACCACTGGCCATTAATTATATTCCACATTTAACCATGTCTCCGTTTGTCTTGAAGTTCCACATGTGCAAAGAAACAATAGCTCTCATGGAATTAGACATTTTTAAAAAGCATACAAATACTACATTTCTGTAAGACATGCTTTCAAAACCCCAGGCTACCATTCATCATTTCTGGTCCTCAAAACATCTTTTTAAATTCATAACTTATTTCCTCGTGTTTGGTCATTCAGATGCAGTTTCTGAGGCAACAAACACACTCGACCCTAATCTCATTTTTCTGTAGGAAGTGGGTGAAATGCAAAGAATGATGCACAAACCTGTCAAAATGGTCGAGACTTTCGTATTTTCATCAGGGAAAAATGCTGTTTATGAAGGTCAGCTAGAGGAGGGCAGCATATACACTAGGACCTCAGAGGACGTGCTGTTTGCGTGGGCGTCATTTGCTTGGGGGGCCTTTCGTGATCCAGACCTTAGGACAGATGAGTGTGGGGGCCGCACATGTGTCTGTTTTGGTGGAGTGGCACAAGAGGAGAGGAAGAAGGGCTATAACCCACCACCCTGGTCCTGGGCTGGTCAGAGGACGTCTGTGGATATGGATGGGGCTTGACTGGGTACAGCACTAAATTGCCTCTCTAGCTGCATCCCTAAGAACTGCTCAAAAGAGTGAAGCGGCTGTTCCCAGACCAAGAGGGAACTGTGGGTGGCCATTGTGGTCTCAGCAGCCAGGCTCGAGGTGGAATCGACAGGGCCCCAGCAGGGAGGCCAGGAGAACCAGCAGCTGCATCAGAGCCCAGGTAGACCTGAATGGCGTCGGGCCGCCGGGCCCTTGGCGGACTCACAGTGAGGAGCCCGCAGAGCCAGGGTACCTGGGAGGAAACCTGCCGCTGGTAGGCTTGGCCCTATTTGCTCAATGTGTGTTGCCCCAGGAGAGAAACCACAAATACTTGCCTTGTGAGCTAAACCCTACAAGAATCAACTAGTTAGCATGTAGAAAGTTGTCCTCAATGGGAACTGGAGAAACTGGTCAGGCCTCATACAGAACTAAAAGGCTTCCCAGCCAGGGTTGGGAAGACGGAGCCCTCTGACATTCTGACATTGTGCCTGGGCAAGGTGCTGCACCCGGCAAGTCTTTATTCAGCCCCAGGAGGGCCACAGAAGCCCAGGCCCTCGGTGGTAGGGACACCAGCCAGGCTGGAAGAGAGGGCCCTGCTTGTGCACGTGGAGGCCTTTGGGTACCACAGAAGAACCTGTGAGAGGGCCAAGACACCCAGGAGGGAGGTGTCCCTGGAAGACTCGAGGGTTAGTGAAGGGACTCCTGAATGCAGTGTCATGGAGGCAGAATGTCCCATCCGAAGGTCAGACTGAGCTCTGCTCTGGCCTCTCCTTCACTGATTTACTATGGCCAAGTGTCTGCGCCTTTCTCAACCTCAGCTCCCTCCCTGTGTAAATAAATCGGTGGTACTGGTAATATCTTCCTCGAAGGACTCTGAGGATTCATTGAACTTTGTGTGGCAGACACCCAGCACTACTTCACCAAGGCTGGTATTCCTATTTCCCTTCCTTGTGCTAAAGTTAAACTCCCTCAACCCCCACCCTCAAGTTCTGCCATCTTGTTTCCCTAAGAACTGGGTTCACAGTATGGTTTTCAACACTGAAGAATCAAAAGTGTGAGCTTTGACTCCTAGAGTTTCCCTCGCTCACTGAGCGACCTGGAGCCAATCTTGCAATCCTGCCTTGCCACTGGAGGACTCCTCAGGCGATGGCCCCGGCCCCTCCTGTGCTGACCTTCCTTCTGCGCTCTCGACGGAACAGGAGAATCCGAAAGCAGAGTCTCCTTACATGCTGCAGTTTTCCTTGGAGCTGTGTCTGAACTGGCCTCAGATATCAGGGAGTTGCACGTTGTCCTGGTTAATACTCACGTGTGGAACCTTGAATCGGGCTGTGAGGTCATGCGGAGAGTATGCGAACTATTATAAATTAATATGCTGATCTGCACCACAGCGAGGTTCCTTCGGCTCTGATTTCTCCTTTTATGGTGTCTTTGGAGAAAGGCAGGGAGGCCAGGGGGCAGTTGACGGAGGAGTTAACAAAGACACTTGTGTGCAGCAAGGCAGGCCTGGGGTTTCGCTTTTGTTTTTGGGCACGTTCTGTTGTTTGGGTTTGGTTAATCCATCTCTGAGAACTAGGGTTATTAGAAGGAATAGGCTAAGCAGCCTCTTGAGGTGACAAGCACTTGGTGGGAGGTAAGGGGGGGAAGTGGGACAAAATGGAAAAGACCCTCCCGTTCAAGCCACCATAGGGGGCCTGGCAAAATCTCCAGGGCAGTGGGGCCAGAACTGCGGCCAGAGTTTGGCCTGTGTCTGGAAACCCAGGTCAGAGTTCTGGGCTCTCAGTAAAAGGACATCTGTCCTAGGGGCCTCTGTCCTTCGTTCCTATGGGAAGGAACCACAGGAGGCGGAATGGCTGGCGTTTGCAGGATGAGCGCTGAGATCCTCATAAGGCCGCCACACCATGTCTTGCTACAGCCACTGGCCCTGTCTGGGGCTCATCTCTTCGCCGGCCATCCTGTCCAGATCTTGTCCTGGGTCTTCTGGTCAGCCTGTTTCCAACCCTCAGGTATCACGCCCTCTGTGTACTGTGTGCTTCTCTGCCCGCCATGTTACCATTATTACTATTTGGTCCCCATTAAACGTTTTCCATGTTCTGTGCTGTCTCTTGCTTTTTTTTTTCTTTTTTTGCCTCTCCCGACCCAAACCATTGCTTCTGTCTGGGCCTCCCTTTTCTGTATTTTTTAACCCAGAAAAACTCCCATTCATCCGTCAAAACCAAGGTTGGGTTTCATCCCTCTTAGGAAATCTTTCCTGATCCTCTCGGATCAGGAAAGCATATAACGATTTGCTCCCGGTCACCTCTGTACTTCGCACACATGTCTTGTTAAACTGACGACAGTGTGTGCTTTTATATATTTTTCCGCACTCTGTCCCTATCTAAAAATGTAACCTCCTTAAAAATGGAAGCCACATAATATGTGTTAGAGTAGGCATAAGGTATAGTGTTTAGAGGATGGATTGACTGAATGAAGATCATCATGCTGCCATTTGCAAGCTTTGTGATTCAAGGCAGATTCCTGACCTTCCGTGCCTTGGTTTCCTAATTTATAAAATGGGAATAATTAAAGTATCCAACTCCTAGGGAGGTTCTGTGGATGAGATGATAATATGTGTAAAACACATCATTGCTCAGTAGGTCTTAATTATTATGGTGTTGATCTGAATTTCCAGGCTCCGTTACAGCTTTGGAGCTTAGCGCAGGCTCACTGGAACTATGCTGATTTGCTTTGCATTGTGGGTCTCTGCCTGGGCTGTATGCTTGTGGAGGAAGGGCAGTGGGGCCTACCTGTATCTTGTACACTTGGGCTCAGCACCTTGCCTGGAGTGAGTCTCCTATCCCCGTTTCATAGATGAGGAACCTGAGACTCAGAGGCTTGAACCAGAGAGTCTAAAATGTCATCCACAGGAGCCTCCATAGACTCTTCCATAAGCATTCGCTGGGAGCTCACTTGTGAGAATGGGATGGGAGGGCCCAGAGTTCCTAAGGTGGGTGTGTAGGTGATGGCCTCACCCCTTCTTCCTGGCACGTAGCTTTCTGTCTCTGCAGCTTTGCTTTCCTTCCCTTCCCTCTCCTCCCCTCCCCTTCTCTTTCCTCTCCTTCTTTCCGTTTATTTCCACTTACAGACTTTTTTATTATATTTCTTTTAGAATAATGACCTTAATGCCTTAATGTTTTTTTCTAAAAGTAACATGTATCCAAAGTAAAGAATTCAAATAATCCAGATGAGAGCCAAGAAGAAAGTAAAAAATTACTCCATATGCCACCTGAGAGCTAATTCTTGTTAACAGTAGGTGAACATAATTCCAGACATCTCTACATCTCTAATGCATGTATTTCTCACACACACACAGAAGGATGGATGAGTGGGTTGATTGTTGGATGTCCAGATGGAGAAACTGATACATTGATTGAAAGAAGTGCTTTTTTATAAAAATGGGTCAGTAGATATTCTTAAAGAAGCACCAGAAAGATGTTCTTAAAGAATATCTACTGAATTTCATTTTTTTCCTGGAGTTTAAAAATAACATAACAGATGAAGTGTTAGAGTACACTCTAGGAAGCTGGAAGGGAGTGGCCATTCGGGTTGTAGAGATGGTATGGGAGGGCAAAGTATTCATGGTGTGCGTAGCAAATTGAATAAAGAAGTGGGGTGCCATCCTTGGCTCGGGTGTAGGGCCCTCTCCCTACAGACCCTGCAGAGAGCCCCAAGTCTGAGGACATCGGGGAACAGGAGAGAGGAGACCACAGAAATGCAGCATCAGCACACGTGTCTGTCCTTTCTCTGCCCTCCCATTGAACTGGTCTCCGCACACTGTAGCATCTCCTACTCCCTAGATTCCTCCCCTGCCTGCCCATGTCTGTCTCCCTGTCCCCTTGCCTGCATGCTCCGGCAGGGACATACCCCGCAGGACTGCAGGGTGGCCCTTGGGGCACAGCATGGTTGTAGGTGCTTTGTTATCAAAACAGGTGGCTGTGTCAGGTGGGGAGCCAAGCCTCAGCCATAAGCAGAGCCTGAAGGGGCCCCAGCCGCCCACCCAGGACACCAGCCAGGTGCCCCTCTCCTCATGCTGAATTCCCTTCTGGGGCCTTTGGTGTCAGACCCTCTCAGAAGGTGTGTAAGGTCCTAGTTTGTTTCAGGGCTTTCTCCCTCTTCTCTCGTTTTCCAGTTGTGTGGATAAAAGAGTCTCAAGAGAAGTAGCCAGAGACTTTGTGCCCTACTAGTCTTACGTTATGATAACTGGGAGGGAAAACGATTTCCTCTCTGGACAAAGCCCACCCCTAAAGAACCTGCCGTACCTACTATATTAGTTTCCTAGGGTTGCTGTAACAAGTGGCCACAGATTTGATGCCTGAAAACAACCAGAGTGTACTCTCTCACCATTTCAGAGAGCCGAAGTCTGAAAGCAAGGTGTCAGAAAGCAAGATTGGTTCTGGAGGCTCAGGGAAGAATCATTCCATGCCTCTCTCCCAGCTTCTGGTGGCTTTCCTTGGCTTGTGGACACATCACTGTCATCTCTGTCTCTGTCTCCAGGTGGCGTTCTCCTCTGTGTGTGGCATGTGTCTCTGTGACTTGAATCTCCATCTGCCTCTCTTTTTTTTAAAGATTTTATTTATTTGACAGAGACAGCAAGAGAGGGAACACAAGCAGGGGGAGCGGGAGAGGGAGAAGCAGGCTTCCCGCTGAGCAGGGAGCCCGATGTGGGGCTCGATCCCAGGACCCTGGGATCATGACCTGAGCCGAAGGCAGATGCTTAACAACTGAGCCACCCAGGTGCCCCTTTCTGCCTCTCTCTTAAAAGGACGCATGTCACTGGATTTAGGGTTACTCCTCTTTCCAAATAAGACCACATTCAGAGGCTCCAGGGTTAGGACTTGGACATATTTTTGGAGAAGGGGGTGGCCTTCAACCCTCTAAGCCCACCTTATGGAGAAGGGTTGGCAGCCTCCCCTAAAACATGTGAGCTGCCTCACAGGGGCACACAGGCAGGGTCCTGGCTGGGTGTCTGCTCCAAAAACCCTCACATCCTTTATCCTTTGTGTCCTCCTGGACACCTAGCACTGAGCTGTAAGCTTATCTTTAGTTGTTTTTTTGCCAGACATGGTAATTTAGGAAAACCAGTAAATTGAGTGAAAGTTTCCCTGGGCTTAGGGTAAGGGTATTGTTTCATAGTCAGAAAAAAAAACCATGGAAATGCCAGATTGTGTCGTGAGCGTACAAGAGGATTTCTTGTGTTTTCCTCCATGGTTCTGAGTTCATATGCATGAGATCTACCCAACAAAATGACCTCAACTCACCTGAATTTTAAGGGTGTGGTTTTGAAGTTGGTGTGGTATCAACATCTATTTCTCATGTCCAGCCTTCCAGAGTGGCTGAGGTGGAAGATGCCCTTTAGGGAAGGCGGGAAAGTGAGCAAGAATTCTGAGTATGTAGGCAGTAGCAAGGGAGAAGTGCGGGAAGAGGGTGCAGGTTACACACTAGGCAAAATATTGTAAACGGAGAGCATGAGACTAAAAGTCCAAAAGAAAACTGCTTTCTTCATCTTTATCCTTGACTTCTTAGTCTACACAGGGTCTGTGACTGGCTGTAATTATATATGCGATTTCTTGTTTCCCTAGGGTACACTTGTGTCTTAGTATGTAGTGGGGTGTGTGTGTGTGTGTGTGTGTGTGTGTGTGTGTGTGTAGGGTAAAGGGAGGGACTGATTTTGAATAAAGACGGATTGTACCCCCACAGCCTGCCAATCAGAAGGGCATTTCAAGTATCAGTCAGCAACTCTGGACTTGCACCACTGGAGGTGGGGGATGGGAAGCCGAAATAAAGGAGCCACTGGGATGGGGGAGGGAGGGATGCCCGAACAGCCTATAGGAGGAGAAAGTGCTGGGTTCTTTGACCCCTGTCTGCATACAGGAGAGCCAGTGATGCCTAATGGCAGAATTTTCCTTTTTACTTCAACAGTTTGGATTTGGCAGTAAATCACCCATAACAAGAAATCTGGAGGTAGCCAGTGTGTGGGCTTGTTCATTTAGTAGCTCAACAATGTCAGTCTGGCTTCTCTGAGTTCTTAGCGGCCTTTGTCTAGGTGCAAGATGGTTGCCGCAGCGCTGGGCATCAGCCTCGACATATAAATGTCCGTGTCAGGTAGAAGGGAAGAAATTTCCCACACACTGTTCTCTCTTTTTGCCAGAGGTGAACATCTTTCTGAGATGTCTCTAAGACTTCACCTTACAGTGCATTGGCCCAAAATAGGTAGATCAGACATCATTCGGGTTTCACCAATTGTCCGAAGAATGTTTTTATAGTGAAATTATCTACTTCAGAATCACATGTTATATTTAGTTGTCAATGTCTTTGGTTTTCTTTGGTCTGGAACAATTTCTCAGTCTTTTCTTGACTTCCATGACTTTGACATATTTGAAGAGTGCAGGTCCATCTGATGTTTCCCGGTGATAGATTCAGGTAATGCTTCTTTGGCAGGAAAATCACAGAAGGATCGGTGTGCCCTTACTGCATCCTAACAGGTGGCACTGATGTCCATTTGTTCCTTTATTCCATCATTTATTTATATCTGTATAGACACATGGGTTTCTCTTTTACTCAGTGGGTTATGATTCATTACTATCATTCCTTATTCTGACGCTCAGCTTGTCCCAGTTTGGATAGTGCTAGCCCTGTGAGCCTGCCCCCTGTCCTTTTTTCACATGTCTCCATCATTCTTTGACTACTTCCTCAACTTTCTGGCACAAGATATCGTACTTTTTGTATAAGCTTATATTGTACTTTTTGAGTCCCAACCCTGGAATCAGCCATTTTTCGAGGAGACCTGGTTCGTTTTAGTGGAGAATGGTATTTAGAAGCTAAGATCTGGAAAATAGCCATCCCTGTTGCCATTGGGGTACGGCTGCTGCCAGGCCCTCACAGTGGACAGACCTCGGCAATATACACACATATTTCCATCTATATTCACTTTGCGTTGATCTGTATATACTGAAAATTGTGAGTTCATACTCAAGTTGCAACTAGCATCATAAGGTTCACTTCAAGTTCTCATTTTCTCCATATTTTTTTTTTTTTAAGATTTTATTTTATTTATTTGTCAGAGAGAGAGCACAAGCAGGGGGAGAGGCAGAGGGAAAGAGAGAAGCAGGCTCCCCGCAGAGCAGGGAGCCCGATGCGGGACTCGATCCCAGGACGCCGGGATCATGACCTGAGCCGAAGGCAGACACGCAGCCGACTGAGCCACCCAGTTGCCCTCCATAACTCCGTTTTAACAAAGAGTCATATAAGCATTTTGAGTGTCAGCAGCATCTTTGCAATGAGTGCCCAGTCTCCAGAGGTAAACTCCTCGGGAGAGGAGCAGTGCTTTAACTTGGATAAGCAGGTTTTCACGTCATAGTTAGGAAATTTGCTTTCCTTTACAGTCCTGCCCTGTATTTCAGTTTCTATGTCTACCCATTCTGGATTTCAGACATAACTACTCTTTTTCTGGATTGTTCTTTCTACCTGTGAGCTCAAATCCATCTCATCCCCTGTGGCTTTCTAAAACAGCGTGGTAGAGAAGCCGGGACATTAGAGTCAGGCTAACCTGGGTTCAATTCCCAGGTCAGTGCTTCTTATTAGTAAGATCACAGACAAAAGATTTAACTTCTCTGAACTTCTGGTGTTCTAATTTAAAATGAGGCTACTCTCCAGTGATGGGTATTAAGGAGGGCATGTATCACATGGAGCACCGGGTGTTATACGCAAACAATGAATCATGGAACACTACATCAAAAACTAATGATGTAATGTATGGTGACTAACATAAGGCTACTCTGACATGTGGGGATTAAATTAGATATAGTGCGTTCAAAAGATAAACTGGATGTAGAAGTGCCCAGGCCAGCAAAGTACCCAAAAATGTTGTTTCCCTTTCTTAATTGGCTCTCTCCTTAATTATTTACCCCTCCCTTGGTCGGTTCTTTCCTTCTTCGTTCAACTGTGCATCTTTCCACTATCTGGAAAACACCAAGACTTGAACTGGCTCACTTTTCTGGATGCTCTTCCATCTCCCCTCCTCCCTCGGTTGACAGACTTCTCAAAGACATGCCCACTGACTGCTCCCACCACTTCCCTGCCTGCCGAGCACCTGCTGTGACCTCGACCCCAGAGCGCAGGCCCTTCCTTGGCCTTGACAATCCTGTATTTTCTCTGAGCTCCTCACCTCGGCGAGGGGGCATGGCCTCCTTTCTTCGCTCAGTGGTGCTCTCCCAGGTGAAGGTGGCCACAGCCAGCACTGGCCAAAGACTGATGTGCAAAGAGAGGGATTGCCGAGAGATGAATCACAGGGTCAGCTTTTCATTTTGTTTTGCTTTCACGTGCTTTGGAGAAACAGGATGAGGCTGTGGGTGCGTATGTTTGGAATAGGATAGGGGTCCTCACTCTTAGAGGCTGCAGGGGGGCTTTGTACTTGAGGGGAGGTTCAGTCCGGGCCTGTCCAGGGTAGCAGCTGGTCTCAGGAAGGCATTTAGATGGGTGAGAAGGACAAGGTATGGTCCGTTTCACCAGGAGCTGGGCTTACAGTCCATTAATTTTAACGTAATGCAAATCGGTTTATGGAAGTGCTGACATGCTGTTATTTAAAAGGCATGAGTAGCCTGATAATTAAATCTCCGTCGATATTTTATTCTAGCACATTTATAGTGTACCTTGCCCAGTTGTTATGATAGATTTCCAGTCTTGTAATTATATAAACTGCAAAGTACCAGCAAAAGAGGGGGTGGTGAACGGCAATGCCAAAAACAAGGTGGGGTATATGAACTTAAGCTTCATTATTTTAAGCTGAACTTTATTTTGTCCTTGAGTTTGACCACATTCGCTCACTAAAAATATCCCAAAGTTATGCTTTCCGGTATATAACAGAGGGGAGATTGGTGTCTGTTTAATATTTCCTTTTGGCACCTTGGCTTTGAAGCACGCATTCTTGGTGGGGAGCCGAGCGTCCTAGAGCTCAGATAGTGGAACAGAAATGCGCTATGTGCTGGGAATCCGGAACCCTGAGTTCTGCTTTGGGGCTGACTGACCAATGAAGTGACCTCCCCTCTGGGTCTCTATGATTTGAGCCAAGGCACTGTAACTTCTAGTGTGAACATTTTGTGACTTGAATTTTTCTTTTTCTTTTCTCATCCCTTAAAATAAAAATCTCCCCACATAGTCCTTTACGCTGCTCTAAAGTTGAATATCTTCCATTCCAAAAACATTCAACCAGTAAGAATGGACCAACATGCTTGAGATGTCCCTGAAAGATTAAGAGGAGGGCAGGGCAGGTAAACTGAGGCCTTGTGAGAAGGGCAAATGGGGAAAAGAACAGTCGGGGATGAGGGTGTGCCACCCCCAGATTTGGGGAGCCTCTTCTTTGTAAGTGCAGAGTTGCAGGCAAAGCATGTGGCTACACTTCTGTCGTTTTCATTGTATTAAGCCTGTTGGTAATTCAGCTATGAAATACCACTGGGAGGTTCGGTGGTTTTATTACCTTTAAAGCTGATCTGGTGCGTGAGGCCACTCGGGTCTCTGCGTTCAAGGAGCATAATCAGACATGTCTGTCAACAGGCTGCAGTTGGAACAGCTTTGCTGTGAGCACCGGCTGGGGTACCAATTACCTCTGTTTGGGAAGTGCTTCCCAAGGCCAGCTGTGGTCCTGGGGTATCAGGTGAGTGGTTGGGGGACCACTGGGGAGCAGTAGAAGGCCGTGTGTACGCCGTAGGAAACCGGCCCTGCGTCACAATGAAATGTTGCATGGTAAATCAATCACGGGATGTGAGCCCTGCAAGAGGCTTTAGAGATCATCTAGCCCGAGCCTGTCTTTTATGGAGGAGAGGCCCAAACTCAGCCAGAGAGGGGCAGAGCCAATCGGTGGGGCCTGGTGCTGAGCTGAGCTGTCTGCATTTCCTGCTGTAACACACTATATATATGTTACTGTTACAAAAAAAAAAAAAAAAATCCTTTCTTTAGGGAAAGTATACCTAAGTAAGACAGACGTATACAACAGGCCCTTAAACTATATTGCTTCTTTGGATTGATTTCACCCTCTAAATACCATTTTCCCCCCTTAATGGATTTTGTGAGACTTCCAACCTTGCTGCTTCTCCCAGGCATCTGCTCCTTCAGTTCCACCTTGTACAAGAACGAAACCACCCTTTTACAGCCTCAAAACAGTATTTAAACATTTCTCACATGCTCTCTCACTCTCCTGATCTGTGCTGAGGCTGCAGGCTATTTCCAGAGTCTTGCCAAGATTCTTACCAGGGGGTGGAGATGACATTTTCCTGGTTCCTCTCCCCGGCTCGTGACGGTTCTCTCCACGGCCACACTGTACTGGAAACAATGTGGAGGCCAGTTCCTTTCTGCAGAGCATCTCCTGGCTCGGTCCACACCTTCGCTTCTGTCTCCCCACTCCCTTCCCACGGCCATACTGAGTCAGGTGTTGGTTCCTGAATCACGGGAACGTGCCAGCTCTGGTCTGCATTTGGGAAGCCCGCTACTTTTTGTCATTTTGTTCTTCCACATGCAGGTTGCCTGCGCTGGTTCTTTTTGAAATCTCTCAATACATTTGTGCAGCTAACCACTAAAAGCCCCTTTCGAAGAATCACGACAACCCTATACTTTTCACATCTTCCCTCTCTGGCTTCCAGAGGGGTCCGATTAATTGAACAAAAGAAGAGATTACCATGTCCGTTTCTTTTTGGCATGTTGATGATTCGAACGGAGTCGAGACTTTCCTGTCCTCTCTTTTTTCGTATCCTTTCCCAACCAAGAACATGTTGAATGTTCATTTGGAAAGGCTGAAACTTCCAGGACCATCACACCTGGTGTTACTGTTTCTATTATGTGCAGCCCTCAGCCAGGTTAAGCTTTGATGATCGGTCCACACGGTAAGCTTCCGGCCGAAGGCACATGGTCTGTGTTTATCTGAATTGAGCCCTGATGGTCGCCAGCCATTCTTTCTGAGGAACAGACGTGTTTCTCTCCCTTGGAGATGACTTTGCCTGGATATAAATTACAGGATGGCCCCGTGACCGAGTCGCAGGCATTACTGTTTCTGCTGGGGCAGTTATGAATGGGATTGAAAGGTATGGGTCTTTTAAAATCAGGCAAATTGGAACATACTTGGACTTGACTAAAGCTTCTAGACACCCTGGGACTTAGAAAAGAGTTTGAGAGGATTTACTAGTGTAGTGGAGTTCATTTCAAAGAGTGCAGATGGACATCCTCTGTGGTCTCCTAGGCTTACACAGGTTAGAGATAGGGTCCTGTCCCTGGGAGCTGACATCCCAGGGCAAAGAGATGAATAATTGTAGCATAGTATCATAAGTGCTGTGATAAAGATTTAGCCACAGTGCTTTATAGTGCTTTTTATTTTCCAAAAGGAAAATGAATTCCAACCAGAGTTTGGGTAGACATGGAGTCATGGAAAGCTTAACAGTTAAGCTGGATCTTGATGGAATTTTCCGTAAGGACACATTGGTGGAAGGGCATCATAGGAAGAGGGAATAGTATGGGTGAAGGCCCAGAAGTCTGAGACCTCTGGGAAGTGCTCCTTAGTCTGTGTGGCTAGTCTAGAATCGAGGGAGTAGGTAGGAGGATTAAGACACAAGGCTATAAGGTGGGCTATGGCTGGCTTTCCAAGGACCTTGAAGGCAATAACTCATATTCATTCAACACCATCTCAGGTACCAGACCCTTCAGTGAGTACTCTCTATTTGGTATCTTATTTAGTGATCATGGCATCTCTACCAGATCCTTCTGGTGTGAACAGACACATGACACATGAGACAGAACCAGTGTCTCTCTATTTTCGTCCAGGGCTGTCAAGGCCAGAAGAGCAGTGGGGCAGGGAGGAAATAAGATCTTCATGTCACACAACATCTTTGATTGGTTTAGGTCCTAGTGACATTTTTTGTAATAAATAAGCCATGGTGACAAAAATCAGGTGTCCAGTTTTTTATTGGAAATCACGTAATCTGATCACAAAACAATCCATGATGAGAGGCAGTTTTCAGTCTGCTTACTAGAGGCAAGTTGGAGCAGTTGAGAAAGAACACCTAAACTATGGTTTTATTTAAAGTATTCGAGGCGCCTGGGTGGCTCAGTCGGTTAAGCGTCCGATTCTTGATCACAGCTCAGGTCTTGATCTCAGGGTCGTGAGTTCAAGCCCAACACTGGGCTCCACACCCCTACTTAAAAAAATAAAATAAACTAGTTCAAAGATATTTTCTGTGTCTTTACAGGATTGGTTCTTAATTTGAGGTCCCTGACCCAGAGGGAGTCATTAATGAGCTTCAGGGGGATCTAAGACACTCTTTAAATTGTATACAAACGTTTCCTGTACTAACACATTCATATGTCAGCTCTATGGAGAAAGTCCATGCTTTTATATAATTTCAAAAAGATCTGTTGTCCCCAAAATAATAGGAGCCACTGATTCATAGGTTATCTGTGGAATGGAATGTTCCACTAGTTCTTCAGTGCCTGGATGGTAAAATCCCAGCTTTTTGGTGCAGGAGGCATAGAGTTGAAACTCAGACAGGCCTGGATTCAAATCCCACCTCTGCCATTTGCTGCTTCTGTGACCTCAGCTTTAGTGCCCTCCCTGTGAACGTGGAAAATATGGGAGCAGATACTGGGATTCACACCCATGTAATATAAAGAGAGCAGACAAGATTGCCAAGTGATTGAGGAAGGAAGGAGCTGAGGTTGGAACGCTGGGGAGCATCTGTACCCAAGGGGCTGTTGAGAAAAGGGGAGTGACAAAGGAGACCGAGGAGAGGCTAGGGACCCAGGAGGGAAACCAGGAGCTCAGAATGGTCTTACACTATCCAGTTGGATGAGAGATAAAGACTCAGAAGGCACCTTTGATATTTCATTTCGATCCCAGATCATACTGCTTCAAAGTGTGCTCAGGAAGTAGGTGATGAGCTAAAGACTCCTTTGTTAATTCAGCATGAATCTGCTGAATGCCAGTTGTATGCCCGGCATAGCTATTGATGCTACAGAGCTTGATTCGTGAGGTCTCACGTTTAGAAACTCTAGGCTCCAACGTGATTTCTACCTCCGTTAACAGACATAGAGTGAACCCACCAGACAATAATGTAGGTCTGCTACGTGGCCTTGAGTGGGCCATGTGATCTCTCTAGGCCTAAAGGTTAGAAACTGGATTATCTATAAAGTTTCCCCAATCTAAAATGAATCCCACAGCACTGCCCAGTCAAAATGGGGGGGGGGAGGGGCAGGTCAAGAAATGCCTTTCACACACAAAACTCTGGTTGTGCGTCAAGCATGTCATCCTGTAGGCTGTCCCTCTATAAACTTCACACTCCTCTAGTTCTTCCTTGTGTTTCCCCTGTCTGGTGCCTGTGTCCCTGCCTGGCGGATGGATAAATGCATTGCATCTGAGGATTGCTTTCCTCCCAGGGAATCCTGTCATTTTAACACGGAAGTATTACGGATGTTCTGTAAAACAAAAATAACATTTCATAAATGCGGGCCATGAGCTGGGCCCAGGGCTGGATTCTTTCATCTGCATGACCTTGTTTGGGGAGAGGGTCTTCTTTATGGAGATTTCAATGCCCTGCAGACCAAATAATATTGCCAATAAAGGTTTTCCTGGAGCAAAACCACAAGCCATAAAAGATTGATCAAACTAGCTTCCTGCATGAGGTGGATGTTAATCCTGGCCACCTCACACCCCGCTAGCTCACCGAGGAGCCCTTCTCTATTTGGAATTGGTCTCCGAACCCAGTGACTTTCCTTCAGCTAGTTTGAAATTTGCCTCTTTCCTCCGTGTGCCTGTGTATGCATACTCATTATAGAAGCTCTAAATGAATGTCACCCTCTCTGCCCAGAGATTTATTTCTTGTTTCTGTGGTGAGTGTGGACCTATAACCCCAAGTATCACTGGGTTAGGTATTGTTCATTGGTGCTTTGAAAGGAGGGAAGGTTCACGAGGTAGAGAAGACCGGCCTGCGCTGCTGGCTCAGCCCCTGCTCATCTGGGAACATGCTCGTGGGCAGCTGAGCTTGGGCCTCGGGAAGCTGAGTTCACGGATGCCGGGGCCCGAGGAGGATGCTGTTGCTCGACTGAATCTCCGTCAGCAGGACCCGGGGTCAAGGCATGAAGTAGTATTTTCTTCATGTGCTAGAAACTGGAGTCTCAACATAAGGCTTTCCCCAGTGTTCTGATGTAGGTTCTTCTATTTATTTCTAGTTAGTGTCTTCTTCCAATGAGGCTGGTAACTACTCTGTAGATAGTTGCTTCGGGGACCCAAACATGTTCCACAAGCACCCAAACCAGAATGGCCATGCAGTCCCTCCCTGTTTGTTCCCCTGTTCCAGCTCTCTCCATCACACCCACGACAGTCCAACATGGTGGGGGACATTTTTTTCCTTACTTATTTACTGCCTGTCACAGCCTCAATAGGGCATTACTTGGTGAGAGTGGAGACCCATTGACCTCATTCACTACTAGGTTTCTAGAGCCTTGGTACATAGTAGGTGCTTAATGAAAACGTGTTGAATGGAGGAGCAGGAAAGTGGAGGGAAGGAAAGAAAGGGAAGGAGAGACAGGGGAAGGAGGGAAGGGAGGGAGGGAGGAAGGAGGCTTTAGCAGGGACAGTAACTCTTCTTGTATGAAGCAGTCTGAGTTGGAGGAGACCCTAGTCACCAAAGCTCTGGGGTACCCTGCTCCCTTAGTGTGGTTCACCTAATCCTAGAGCCTACAGTGTTGTCCCAGGCCAGAGAGGAGTCTGCCATCACCTTTCAGCTCTGAGGGGCCTAGAACTGCCCTCTCCTCCTCCCCCAGCTTCCTCTGTCCTCACATCTCCTTCTCTCTAAGGGGAGCTGTGTTCCCAGGACATTAACAGCACTGAACACCCCAAAACACCAAGGAACGGTGTGCAGGGAGGCAATCAAGTCTAGCCTAGGGGGTGCCCAGAGAGGGGCTGAGGCTGCCCAGTTCAGCCTCTGCTCTCCACCGCACAAGTATGAAAGAGAACATTATCCTCGTGCATTTGGGGTCACAAGAGCATGTCCACGTCAGCACTCCCAGGGCTTCCTGGGTGCATGGGACATGGTATCTGCTCCGTATGTGTCCTACAGCATCTAGGTGGGGGGCTGTTACTTCCCGGCATGCTCCTGCTCATTGTTTCATAGCAGGTGGAGAGAAGCGAAGGAAGGTCCCCTCCTCCTGCCGGCCTGCCTCCCATGTTAGCTGGCTCACGGCTCACAGTCTCTCGGTTTGGTGGCTGTCGCATGTGGGCCAGGCAGTGTGCCAAGGGACATCTGGGCCGCGGTGATGAAGGTGTTGCTGTCCCCACTCGGGCTCGACCTGGGAAGGCGTGCGTTTCCTTGGCTACAGCTCCTGGCCCCGGGTGGGAGCTGACATGCTCCTCACTGTGTGTTTCAGCAAGTCGACCCGGTGGGACAGCCTGCAGGCCCGCTTCTCGAGAGGGCTCGGGCTGCACAGCCCAGAGCAGCGGGGGCTGCTGCCAGGTTTTGAGAAAGTATTTGAGGCATCGAGGCCATGCAGGGCCCCACGCCCTTGCTCCCTCTCCCCTCCTGGCTCTCAGGCCTGCAGTTTTAATATGGGCGGGGGCTGGATTGAGTGTCTTGGCTGAATCCAGCAACCGGAGTCCTTTCTGGCAGAGGATGGGGAGTGCACATCAGGATCACATTCTAGATGCAGGGACAGAGATTTGGGAAGGATAAAGCAAAGAGAGTGAGAAAATTAAATGTGGCGAGAAATGGATTTTCACTTTCTGCCGTCTGAAAATAATTGAGTTATGTTATTTTGTAAAATAATCTGTTTTGAGGTTTTTCCTGTTCCCCATCATACTACCAATTGCCTCCCTGATTTGAAGGGGGTGGGGGGAAGCATTCATTTTGGCCCTGTGCTGTGATTCCTACCAAATACCTCAAACTCGGGCCAGGTTCTAAGAGGTGATTCTGCTGTCTGTTAAGACTAGAAATGAGAACCAGCCGGCCTCTGGCCTCTGGAGGAAGGGGCGGCTGGCTCCTCCCACTCGTCCAGACCAGTGCCCCCGTAGCCTGGCCTCCCCCTGGGCCTTCCCCTTCTCTGGGCTTTGAAGGACTTAGTCACGTTTGGCCAGAGACCCCAGAGGGGCCTGTCTCGCCTCCTGATGTCTTGTCCGAGTTTCCCTCCCCCTCCTTTCAAACTCTCCCTTGAATTCTGCCCCTGACCTCTCCTTGTGGTGGTTTAATGGGGGGGTTACCACGTCAGGGTTGCCCTTCCAGTGAGATCTCTTTAGCACCACTCCAGGGAACATTTAGTCACTGTTAATAACTAGACTTGAATTGTGGAATGCCATAAGATGGGATTTCGGGCGGCTGACCAACAGAAATCCTACTGGATAGGTGTCCATGGAGAAGCAGCTTCACGGCGTGACAGACATGAATGAGCACAGGGCTTTCTGGAGCTTCAGCTCTGGAACCAGATTTCATAAATGCATACCCCGGCTTAGCCACTGATCAATGGGTTGGCCTTGGGCAAAGACGGCGCTTCGCTGTGCCTCAGTTTGCCCATCTGTGAAATGGGCGCAAAGCTGGTGTTTACCCCTGGTTGCTGTGAGGAGTAAGTGAATCGATACACATAAAGTGCTTAGAACAGTGCCAACTGCCGCTCAGCTAGTAGTACTTAGCCTTGTTGGCATGGCCATCGTCATCTCTACTTACTCTGTGGGGGCTTGATGCAAGTTCCTTTGATTCTCTGAGCCTTCCGGGTAAAATGGGTATGATACCAATAGGATTGTCAAGAAGATTCAGAGAGAATGTATGGGACACCTGCTTGACACCCAGGGGAAACTTGGTGAGTTCCCTTGTCCTCTCCAACACCGCCTGCCTCTAGTATAGACCATCAGCTACTGGGGTAGAAGGGTCCATTTGATTATAATGGGGCTGGCTGTGTGGTGGCAAGCAGAGTCCTTGTTACGTATTTTAATAGGATGCAAGTTACCAGAAACTTCAGTGTGAACAGCCAGCAACTTTTCCCATCTCCAGTTCTCCCCTTCCCATCTTCTCTTCTGCCAGGAATCAGTCAGGCAGTTAGTCTCGAGGACCTTGTATGTGTCCAGGGTATGGCTAGGTGGCTCAGAGCTCACAGGAGATGTGTGAGACTTTCTCCTTGGATGTCAGACTCAACATGCCTGAAACTTCCCTGCATCATTTGTGTCACCGTTCTCCCAGTCACCCTGAGTGAAGGCCTGTGGTCACGTTACTAGGTGACTTCATTTTGTCATCTCAACAGTTTTCACAGTGGAAGGTTGGAACCATAAGCATCCCAACTTACAGATGAACAAACTGAGGCTTTATGAGGTTAAGAACCTTGCCGAAGGCCACTCAGTAATCAGCTAAGCTGGGATTGAAAGCCAAGTATGTGAGAATCCATCTTCTGCACTTCCCCTCTGGTATCTCGTGTCTGCTGGTTTCTTTATGTTTTGGCTATTTCTGTACAGCAAACCACTCCAAAATTGAATGGCTTAAAATGACAGTGTATTTTATTATTACTGTTGTTGTTCATGGTTCATGGGGAGTGACTGCACTCTACTGAGTGATTTTTTTTTTTTTAAGATTTTATTTATTTAAGAGAGAAAGCAAGAGAGAGAGCGAGCACACAAGCGAGGAGCAGGCAGATGAAGAGGGAGAAGCAGGCTTTCTGCTGAGCAGGGAGCCTGATGTGGGGCTTGATCCCAGCATCCTGGGATCATGACCTGAGCCGAAAGCAGATGCTTAACGACTGAGCCACCCAGGTGCCCCTCTACTGAGTGATTCTTGCTTGATCTCTCCTGTACTCACATTCCAGATGGTGGCTGGAATTGGAGTTATCTAAAGGCTTCTACACTCATATATTTGGCACCTGGGCTGGGAAGAGCTACAGCAGATCAGGTGTCTCTCTCCCTCTATGTGGAGAGCTTGGGCTTCCTCACAGCATGGTGGTCTCAGAGTGGTCAGATTTCTGACAGAGCAGCTGACTTTCCCCAGAGCAAGTTCTAAAGGATCCACTGGGAGATGCTAGGCTTTTTACGGTCAAGCTTTACATGTCCCAGACCCTCACTGCCACCACGTTTTATTGGTCAAACAAGTCTAAGGCCAGTCCAGATTCAATGGGACCAGTTATTAGGCTTGATCTCTTGAAATGGGAAGCAGCATGTGAGTATAGTGAAGGAAGTAATTGATGATTACTCCAAGGCCCATCTATGTTTTTGCTTTAAAAAAAAAAAAAATCCCTCTTAACCATTCTATTCTACTGCCACCACCTTAGTAGGCTCCAATTTTGTTGTGCTTCATTTTTGGTACAGAACAAGCATCTCCTAATTGGGTTCTGACTCTCTGCCCAGCTCCTAATCCCTTGTATATTTTGCTAGCATACAAAACCTCATCAGATGCCTCGTTCATCCATTGGTTCATATATTCATAGATCCACGAGGGACTTTACAAGTCATCTAGTCTTACCATCTCCTGTTACAGAGGAGGAAACCAGGACCCCAAGAGGGTATATTCAAAATTATATGGTTCATTTTTTTATGGAGTTTCAAGTCAGTCAGTGCTTATAAACTATCTTCCTTAAGCTAGAAGAACAGGGAGAGAGAAGACCCAGTTCCTGCCCTTGAAGAGACTAGTTTAATAGGAGTGATGGATACCTTAGAGATCATTTTAATAGAAGTTTACACATGGTCCTGTAGTAGTACACAAGAGAAGCATGTAATCCAATTTGCAGTTCAGGGAAGATTTCTTGGGGAATGTGACCTTGAACTGAGTCTTCCATTCTACAGAAGTTATGTGGGCAAAGAGAGGTGGGGGTGGGGGGCTATTGGGACAGAGGGAATGGCCTGAGAGACAAAGGGAAAGAGGCAGGATCTAGGGTAAGGGTGTATGGTAGCATGTGCTATTTGATATTTCTAGAGCATGAAGAGCCTTGAATGTCCTACTTAGGGGCCATGACTTGATTCTTTAGGTAATGGGGAGCTGCTAAAGAGTAAGACCTACATGTGGCCCTTTAACATGGTCCATTTATCTGGGAAAGAGTATAAAGGCTTATTTACTGACTGACTTCTCTGCCTTCAGACTCTATCATGGCCATGCCACTTTGGATGGACTTTAAACCTACCCCTCTCCCCCACCCATAAAAAGACCAGTAGCCCAAAAGTAAATGGACCAAAAATACTTGAATATCCAGTTCTTAGAGATGCAAATGCAAATGATTTAGCTATACGAGAAGATGCTCAGTCTTATTCATAATAAGGAAAAAGCAATTTTAAACTATATTAAGATACTACTTGTCACGTCTTAGAGCAGCAAAGATCAGAAAGGCTAATATCACCTGGGGTGGTGAGGATATAAGCTTCCTCATACATTGCTAGTAGAAGTGTAACTTTGGTACCTTGTCCATGGAAAACAGTGTGGCAATATCTATCAAAATTATAAATGCACACTTTTTTGATCTAGCAATTCTACTTTTCTGCCTACAGCTATTCTTATATTTAGAGGAAGCAACAAATGCATATGCTTATTTATTGTAGTCTTGTTTGTAATTGCAAAGGATTGGAAATATCTAAATGCCATAGAAAGAAAAATAGTCAAATAAATTATATTTCATCCATACAAAGGGATGCCATGAAATCTTGAAAAAAAGATAATGAGAATTTTTGTATGTACTGATATGGATGGATTACCAAAATAAAGTATTGGGTGAATAGAAAAAAAATGTAAAAAGAAAACAGAAAAATAAATATACATACATATTTGCTCAAATATATGTAAAATATCCCTGGACGGAGACATAAGAAATTTATATTGCTTCTAATGAGTAGCTGGGGTACAGAAGTAGGAGAAAAATATTTCATCGCTTAATCCTTTGTACCTTTTGAATTTTGAACCATATCAATCTT
Organism: Neomonachus schauinslandi; assembly: GCF_002201575.2. NCBI lineage: Eukaryota > Metazoa > Chordata > Mammalia > Carnivora > Phocidae > Neomonachus > Neomonachus schauinslandi. The sequence goes on from NC_058411.1 coordinate 109,128,150, forward strand.
ATTTTTTAAAAAAATTAAAAATGAGGGGCGCCTGGGTGGCTCAGTCATTAAGCATCTGCCTTCGGCTCAGGTCATGATCCCAGGGTCCTGGGATCGAGCCCCTCATCAGGCTCCCTGCTCCGCCGGAAGCCTGCTTCTTCCTCTCCCACTCCCCCTGCTTGTGTTCCCTCTCTTGCTGTGTGTCTCTCTTTGTCAAATAAATAAATAAAATCTTTAAAAAAAATTAAAAATGAGACAAAACAAAAGCAGGAAATTCAAGCAAATAAACCATTACCACCACCGAGAGCTTCTTTAGATCACGGGGTAAAATAAATATTCCATGGATCCTCTTCATTTTACAGTCAATTAAGGAGAGAGGAAACCCAACCAACTCTTCCCAAATTAAAAAAAAAAAAAGACCAGGAAAATAAAAACTGAAGCAAATGTGACAAAATAATAAAGGGAGTTGAGCTGAGTCTATAAGTATTTCATACTGTCTTCCAATATGCTTGAGTTACCTTATATTTCATAATAAAAAAGTATAATAAGTAGATAAACAAATTAATCATTTATATGGCATGGCTTTGGTGTTTATTTTAGAATTATTGAAGGCAGTTAGCTCTGTTTTCTTGCGTACTCAACACCCATTCTCGGGGTCATCCGCCCCCACCTTCCACACATGGGGACTCACCTTATTTTATTGTCCTTTTTGTATTCTCACCTAGGTATACTCATGACTTCCTTTTGCAAGATTATAAACTCTGTCGAGGGCAAAGATTGTGTCTAATTCAGAAGTCAGCAAACTTTTTCTGTGAAGGGAGGGCCAGATAGTAAATATTTTAGGTGTTGTGGACCCATCCATCTCTGTGGTGTTGATTCTGCTCTGCCACAGTAACACAGAAGCTCTAGAGAATACATCAATGAATGGATGTGCCTGTGTTCCAATAAAACTTTATTTATAAAAAGCAGTGCTACACCAGATTGGGCCCAAGGCCCATAGCTTGCTATCACCTCATTCACAGTGTTCTAACATTGAATTTGTTGTTATATTCCCTTTCACTCTTTTCCCTTTCCCTGTCTTCCTCTAGGAAAAGGCTGATGTTCCTGGTGTCCGTGTGCATGTGTTTGTGTATGTATTCGTGTGCATTTGTGGTCCCTAGGCAGGGGGACGTGAGAAAGGAAGGAAGAGAGACACAGTGTGTTTCTAGATTACTGAGGGCTCCAGGCTTTACTAGAGACTGGCTCAGGCAACAGTGTGAAAGGTTAAGGAATAACTTTTTAAGAAAAGGTTAAATCATGACTCTCTTTCAAATATGACATGTACATGGGTCAAAGATTTTATTTAGCTCATTAATTAATGAGGGAATCAGTATGTTGTTACAACTGTTTCAAAAGAAGAAAGCAGGCACACGGAAAGGCTGTCAGGAGTGCTGAAAGGAATTTGCTATCCATGTAAAACTGGCCTCTTGGGGAGCAAGGAGGGCTTATTATTTGCCTTTCCGCCGACAAAACTTATTTCCTTTACTATTAGTTTTCCACAATTTATAGAGTTGCACAATAGCTCAGCTACACACAGTGAAAGGTGCAGACCTATAAAATTAGATGATCCAGAAAAGGTTATTAAACAGTGCCTAATTATTCCCTAGAAAAGATACTCAGAAATATTTTTTTTTGCTCTTTTCAAAGTTTTCCATGATTTTATGTAATAGAAGTAGCATTTGGTAAACTCCAGATTATAGAAGGTCTTGAAATCCAGGCAAGAGGCTTTCCAGCTCTGTTTGATGGGTGGTGGCAGCCATGGCAGATTCTTGAGCCCATGGAAGAGCAAGGCCAAAGCACAGGAGGAGAGAAGTTCCCCAGCACAAGTCGAGGGGAGGACTCACCTCTGGCCAGCGGAGGTGGGCTGGCGTGGACAATCCTGGGACCATTTCAGAAGAGGCAGTGTGGTGACAAGGAATCACACAGGACTGGAATTAGGGGCCTGAATCTTATTCCCAGCTATGGGACTTACCGCTCCTGTAACATTGGGCAAGACTGGACCAGCTTGCTCACCTGTGGTTACGGGGATACTGTGAACTGCCTCAGAGGCCGTGGTGTTAGATGAGAAAGCACACATCTCAATACTGAGCACTTTGCCTGTGATAGTTTGTAATAACTGTTAGTTTCCCACCTTCCTTGTGGGGTGCTCACTGGACACTGTGTGCCCTTGGGCAAGTTACTTCAGTAGCCTGAGCTTTGGTTTCTTTATCTGTTCAAAGGCAGAGAATGACATCTACCTCACAGGGTTGCTAAGAGAATTGGCAGGTAGTATTGCCAGGAAATACTAGTTTCCCTTTGAGGATTCAGGAAGGCCTCACAGAGGAGATGGCTACTAAGTCAGGTCTTGATGGATGAGTAAAGGTGGAGTACATCAGCATTTCCAGATTTCCTAAGATTTCCCAGCACAATGATTAGCATTTGTATAATTCAGTTTTATTTTATTTATTTTGATCACATCATTTGGGACCATTCATGTTGTCTTTTTAGCCACGTATAGCACTGAGTTTTAAAGCACGTCATGGTAAGGGGCATAGTAAGTGGGAAACAGTATGAAATTGTTTGACACTTATTTGGTGGTGGGTTATAAATGGAACATTTATTGTGCATATGAATTCATGGTTATTTAAAGCTCTATTAAATTGCAGGTTTGGGGGATAGCCCTAATTGCAAATATTTTGACCTATTGGTTCCAGCTAAACAATAAGGTATGTTAGGAATTCTGTTATTTTGGCACTTAAACAACGTCTCTCAGATTTTCCCTTTCCCCCCAAACAGTACAAAAATCATTTATAAGACCATTGGCGATGATGTACACTTTACGTGTAGTTCGTGAAATTGTTTCTCTGTGTGTGTACGTATACGTATGTGCCCATGCATGAGCAGGGGGGAGGCAGTGAGGAAGCTCACCAGCCATGGCCCACTTTGTGTAACAAGGAATTTGCATGAGGATTTCCAGGTGAAGCAGAGAATTAGCTTGCCTCCGCGTTGTCAGTCTTCCATACTTCCCTGTTGCTGATGTAACAGTAACAAGGCCGCCAAAATGGTGGTCCAGGCAGGACTCCAGAGTAGGAGCCCTAACTCCAGGGCACCTTCTCTACTCCATCAAGCTCTCTTTCTGCTTGGGATTCCTACCCTATCATCCTTTAGCTGTGGTTGCCCTAACTCTCCACCTTCCATCCTTGTAAGTCTCCCAGAATCCTCCTTCTACCGTGTTTCCCTCTCTCCCAGTGATAGCCTTCAACAGCACAACCTGCTGATACTCTATAGAAATAGAGGGGAGCCAGGATGGCGACAAGGAAGAGATTTTACAAAATGAAAGGTCTCTTTTGCTCTTTGGCTTCCTTTGGAACCCTTGATGTCATAGCATCCCAAAGTGGTCCTTGTTGGCATGCAGATATAACTTGTAAGTGCAACCAGCAAGTTGACCAGGAGACTCCATGGGACATAATGACAAGCACCTGTTTTCTCTCTCTCCCTGTCCTCAAAGCAGCTCAGCAGGAGAAATTCTTTCACTGCCCTTGGTTGAAAATACAGGAAGTCCCATGACTTCTCTGATCACTCTCAAGTAATAGGAATTCCAAGGGCCCCTGGAAGTTGACTACACAGTCTCAATTCGGTTATTTAAAATGTCCAGTCTAGGGTGGGTGGCTCAGTTGGTTAAGCATCTGCCTTCGGCTTAGGTCATGATCCCAGGGTCCTGGGATCAAGCCCCACATAAGGCTCCTTGCTCAGCAGGGAGCCTGCTTCTCCCTCTTCCTCTACCTCCCGCTCCCCCTGTTTGTGTTCTCTCTCTCTCTCTCTGTGTCAAATAAATAAATAAAATCTTTAAAAAAGTAAAATAAAATATCCAGTCTACATAGTCATCAAAACTTCCGGTTTGCTTTAGAGTTATACCTGTTCCCCTGTCCAAGCTGGAGCCTGCTGCAGGTGAGAAGAGCCAAGCTTCCTCTTTGCTCTGCTCTCACATGTCCTCCCTTGCATTGCTGACCAGGTTTCTGACTCCTCTGTGTAGAGAGGTGGGGAGGGAAAGGCAGGGAAGCTCTTACTCAACAAATCCTGTAAGAAGATGTCTTCTCTGGGTGGGCCTGGAAGATCTGTAGAGCCAACTCCTCTCATGGATTTTTTGTGGGTTCTCCTGAGACCCTTACTCTGAATATCGACCAATATTTCCCCTGATGCATGATGCATTTTCCTTTAGCTAGTTGTCCCTTCCTCGGCTCTGTTTTTTTTTAGTGGTCCACTCTATACAGACCTTTTCTTTCCTTTTCCTTTTCCCTTTTCCTTTTCTTTTTCCCTTTTCGTTTCCCTTCCCTTTCCTTTCCCTTCCC
>NC_058411.1:109132895-109274701 GCF_002201575.2 Neomonachus schauinslandi
CCCCTCCCCTCCCCTCCCCTCCCCTCCCCTCCCTTCCCTTCCCTTCCCTTCCCTTCCCTTCCCTTCCTTTCCTTCCTTTCTTTCTGGAGACTGCAAGCTGGGGAGGGGCAGGGGGAGAGAAAAAGAGAGAGAATCTCAAGTAGGCTCCACGCACAGCACAGAGCCCATCGTGGGGCTCAATCTCAGGACCATGAGACCATGACCTGGGCCGAAATCAAGACAGACGCTTAACCGACTGAGTCACCCAGGCACCCCTATGCAGACCTTTTTGGTTGGGGTTCTGTCACCTTCCCATGGAGTCCTCTTAGGTGGAATTTGAAATAGATCCAGGGGCACCTGGGCCACTCAGCCAGTTGAACATCCAGCTCTTGATCCCAGCTCAGGTCTTGATCTCAAGGTCATGAATTCAAGCCCCACACTGGACTCCATGCTGGACATGGAGTCTACTTAAAAAAATAAAAATAAAATAAAAGTAGATCCAGACTGACCCTCTCTGCAGTATGCCTTCTGTCTCACAGCAGAAGCACTCCCAGATCGTCTACCCTGACAGTCTCGGGGAGAACAGTGCCCAACAGACACCTCTCCTACCATTAGAGCATCTAATGGTTCAGATTTCCCAGGCAGGAATTAGACCCAGTCAGTGCCCTGTGTCCAGTGATTGTGAGGACACCAAATCCAACCCTCCAGGGATCGCACTGAAGCTCCTTTCTCTTCACCTGAGGGAAAAGCGCCCCGCCCCTTTCCTGGAGTAGGGGAGAGGAGTGCAGGCACAGCTCTCTCCAAAGAAATAACCTTTTGTAGCTCCATTTTCTCAAAACTATGCTGTCCTCACCGTGCGTCTGGGATTCAAGAGTCATGTAGTGAGGTTTTGCCTTTCAGCTTTGAAATCTTTGTATGATAGTCTCTTCAAAAGGTACCATTCACTGTTGTCACATGTTAGCTGAAAAGGAGACGGGAACAGCCTCATTTTAATATCCAGTTACACAAGCTTGGCCTTAATGTTGTTATCACATTGGTTGAACAATCACTCCATGCTAGACCTTTTTCTTGTTATCTCTCAATCCTTGCAACGACCTCCTTTTAGGAAGAAGGAAATTGAGATATGATAGGACATATCCAGAAGTGTTCAGATACAGTATTAGGACAGGGATTGGAAACAATTCTTCTAAATAGTGTATAATCTCAGTTTGATGGCCTCTTTAATCAAAGAGTTATTTAAAGGAAGATAACTTTCAAGGGGATAGATTACAAAATAATTCTTTTACTATTGATTATCTAGTGTTACCGTTTGCTTTTTTGGGTCAGAAGTATAGCCCTGAATGTGTTCCAGTTTTTAGAACATAGTGAGGTTTGTATGGTGGCCTAATACATGGGCAGTCTTAGTAACTGTTCCATGGATATTTGAAGACAAATGTGTTTGCTTTTTTATCGTTGGGTGCAGAATTCTGTGGCTTTCTCTGAATTTGGACTTCCTGGCTCCTAGGTCAGGATCTTACACACAGGAGAGCCCGCCAGCTGAAACAAAGACATTCAGGAGGTGCTTATGACCAAACTAGCAAATCACCATTGAAAACATTTGCATACCTGAAACTCAGCTACATTTTTGTTACTGCATTCCCAGCCAAGCAGGAAGTCTTTTCTAGATCCCTAAGATCTGGTGGTGAGTTTTTCCCCCACTTCTAATAGCACTTTGGATGAGAGGCAGGACCTGTGGGTTCTTGGCCCATCTCTGCCACAAACTTGCCCCTGGGCAAATTACCTCCCTGTGAAGTACAAGGGTCAAGGCAGATGTTCTCACGGTCGGTTCTGCTACTCAGAGTCTGAGACTTTGCAAGGTGGGCCTCTGGCATTCCCTCCTGAGGGTCACCGGCAGTTCATGAAAGAGGGTGTTCCCACTGAGAGGGAGCGTTTCTTGGAGAAAGCGTGGTACGCTGGCAAATGCTGTACACTGGTCCCTGAGAATTACAAAATCATTATTTTTAAAACACTGGAACTGATGGTTCATAAAAAAAGTTAAACCCAAAGAACAAAAAACAAAGCTAACCCTTTCCTTGGTAAGTGGTCTGAACACTAGACTGAGTTCAAGTACAAACGAGGTCAGAGGGTAGATCTGGAAGGGTAGGCACAAGGCTGGCTTGTGTTTTCTTTGTCTGGAACAGTTCCACACAGGCTGGGTGATGTGTGTACTCCCGGAAGGTGATGCAAGCACTTGTTTCCAGCACTCACTGTGGCACTTTCTCCCCTGACACCCTTGACCGTGGGGTGAGCGAAGCTCTCAGATAGGAGAAGCAGAGGGATAAGTAACCTCCTGTATGAGACACTTGGTTTGTTTTCTTCAATTCAAATGCACCATTGAATCATTAGTTATTTCATTCATTTCCCATCTGTGGAGCATTCAGTACATGTCAGGTCGTGTTATCTTCTGTGGAGACGAGGCTGGATAAGAGACAAGAAGGGCCAGTGGATATTTGTCACTTCTTATCCCACCTACAGTGAGACATGAGCTAACCGCATTCTAAATACAAATAAATGGGTGTGGTAGGAGAGGAAATATGGTAGGAAAACGTCCATCTAAATTTCCAAATCAGAACGTGGTGGTTCTCGGGGGAAGGAGTCATGGTCTACCAATTCGGCGGTCAGAAAATGCTGTCTTGACCTCATCAGAGCTCTGGGCCTCCCTCCAGCTTCCTCAGAGGCTGCATCAGGGAATGAGTCTGGAGGGTGAGCAATGGCCCTGAATCTCAAACTTTGAATTCTAGGAAAGAGGTTGCTTGCAGGAATGAGCTCAGCCTAATCACTTGAAATTAGGGCCGCAGAGGAAAACCCTATCTCTGTTTATGAACGTACAAAACAATTTCCTAGACACAGCTATTACTCAAGCAGGAGACTGTTCACAGATGGTGGCTTGGGCTGGGGTGGGGGGGAGCTGCAGAGGCTAGGGCCATGGGCCATTAATCACCGGGCTACAGATACGTTGCTTGGTGCAAGCCAGCATCCTGGGCCATGGTGGGGCTTATTGGTGGGGCTGGACAGCAAATCCCCTGTCTTGCAGATTAGAGAAATCCTCACAGCCACAGAAGTCACCAAAAGTCCATGGCAGGAGGTGGATGGTAGTTTCGGGCCAAACCACCTGGTCTCATGCTCCCCTCTTCTCTCCCGTGCCTTCCTAAATACAGAACACTTCCAGCCCATTGCCAATGGATGCATTCAGTCAGGCAATAAAAATGTCCTTGTCAGCTGGAGCCCAAGCACCTGAGGAATGCCTGTGTAGATTAAAGATTATCTCTTTGTCGAGGGGGAGGTCACTGTCTAGACATGGAGATATGGCAGTGTGCTTGTGTGGGTGTGTGTATGTGTACACATGTGTGTACAAGGTAGACAACCCAAGGCAGCGAGTAAATTTCCTCTCCCTCTTCCCAACCACCTCCTCCTTACCCTTCAGGCCCCAGCTTCAGCTTGTGCCTTCCTCTGAGCAGTCTGCTCTGACCTTCCAGGCCTGGCTGAGTGAGGTCCCTGGGCTAAGTGCTCCCACAGCTGTTTGAGCCTCCCCCCACAGCACTCCCCACACTGAACTGTACCTACCTGTTAAATTGTCTGTGGCCTTCCTTCCCCATACCGTGACTTTTTTGAGAGTGTGGACTTTTCCTGTGTCATGCCCAGCAGAATCCATGGTGATTGACCGATCATATGAACAGTATCGATGATGTTCTCTTAGACTGGAGTTGGAAGAGGGCCTTTGAAGCCAAGGAGAAAGGATTCTGCTGGGCCCAAAGGATAAGCCCACACCTCCTAAATCAGAGACTCTGGAGGTGGGACCTGGCAGTCTGGGTTTCAATAAATCTCCAGATGATTATGGGGCACATCCACTTTTGAGAAATACTGACCTAGCCCCTTGCGACTGTGATAACATATTATTTACATCTGTGAGCTCTCACTAGATTTGGCCCTACCTGTGAATTTGGGACCAGGTATGACAGATAGAACTTGTTTATGTGCTACTTTCCATTGATGGGCAGTGGCCGTCTAGAGATCTTCTGTGAAGGATTCTGAGGCTATGGCTGTGCCGGGGGTGAAGAAGTGTCATCACTGATTAGTGATATCTGCGGCGGGTGCCCAGGAAGGAGTATTCATGCCCCTTGCATCTGGCATCTCTGATCTGGAGCCATTCCTGAATTTACGTAGCACGTGATGCAGGTAGTGCTTAGGGCTGAGGGTTTGGCTACAGGTTCTGTTCTGACCTTCATGCTCTGGTTTTCCAGGACTCAGCCTCCTTCCTTATGACTCAATGTGGGTGTCCTGCCCCTTGACACTAGTGTCTCCATGATTGGGCCTTCAGTACCAGCCAATGGACCTCCCCCAAACTGCCCAGCACCCCTCTTGGTCTTGATTGATGGCCCACCCTGCCACTGTTTGACCAGACCCCTCATTCTGAATTGGGACCTTTTCTCTACTTGTCCTCAAGTCTTCCTGTGGCTGGGTCAGACCCTTTCAGTTATGCCCTTGGACAAACACAATTCCAGTATGCCCTGAGAAAAACAGATCTTTCCCCTTGCTCTCATTTGCAAACTGTTCTCTCAGTCTCGGCCAGCTCATGTTCACAAACTCTCAGTCCTGGCTGTCTCTGCACGCAGATCCACATATCCAAGGAAGGGTTCCAGGTGGTGGCACCAGGACAGACTAAGGCTTGGAGGTCAGAATGTAAAAATAGGATCGGGTTCCATGACGAGACCAGTCTGGCGGGGGTAAGAACCCATGCCAAGGCACACTGGATTGAAACACTGGCAAAAAATAAATAAATAAATAAATAAATAAATAAATAATGGGGCACCTGGGTGGCTCAGTCGTTAAGCGTCTGCCTTCGGCTCAGGTCATGATCCCAGGGTCCTGGGATCGAGCCCCGCATCGGGCTCCCTGCTCAGTGGGAAGCTTGCTTCTCCCTCTCCCACTCTCCCTGCTTGTGTTCCCTCTCTCGCTGTGTCTCTCTCTGTCAAATAAATAAATAAAATCTTTAAAAAAAAAAAAAAGAAACACTGGCAAACAGGTGGGAAGATCAGATTGCAGAAGGTCCTAACACCAGCTCTGGAGCTCGGCTCTGGGTTGGGAAGGTAGTGACACTTACACGAGGTGTTGCAGGCGTTCTAACCTCACTTTTGCAGGGTGACAGGTGGGGGGGGTGCCGTGGAACTGTAGTAGGAGTGCAAGGAAGCTGACCTATGAAAACACTGCTGGAGACACTCCCAATGGGGAGTCCACGGAGGGGGTTGGCTGATGTCATGCAGGGGGAAAGGGACAGAGAAGAGTCAAAGGGGACCCTGCTTTGAAGCTATGTGACTGGAATAACAATGGCTCCCAGCCCTGACATAATGAGGGAAGTCACATGGGGAAGAACAGAGGTGGGAGGAAGTTGAGAGTTTGAGTTTAGCCACAAAGTGAGTTTGAGGCGAAAGTACGACACCCCAGTGGGGATGCTGAGTGGGCAGATGCTGAGCTGGTACCAAAGGTAGGGTGCAGGTGGGGGCGAACAGGAATGGGGGTGTTCCCCACCCCAGGAGACTGGTGAAAAGAGAAGAGTGGAAAAGGAACTTTGGACTCTGAGGCATGTTCCTTGGAGGATGCCTGTCTTGGGGAGGAGAGGGGAGAACAGGGAAGGATTAGCCCATGAGCAGAGCAAGCAGGAGACAGCAGGGCACGGCTGCTGGTGGCCAAGGGAGCACCAAGGGACAGGTGGCAGAGTGTTAATACTGCAGAGAGCGCAGGGAACGAGCAGACCTGATGAGCATGCCTGGGGGCCTTATGGACAACACCCAGGGTCCAGGGGGCCCTTATAGGTCAGGATAGCTATTTGGTATCTACACAGCGTATCTCCAGGGAAGTCATTTTGTAGACAGGTTTGCAGGTCACACTTGCTGGGCCTGAGAACTTTGTGAGAGAGAGAAGTCATTTTTATAATCCTTGCGATCTAACTTGATCACCCACCTCGGCCCCCTTTTCAGCCCTCTGACCATACAGAAACACACTTACCCCTACCTCTTTGTATGAGTGACTCTGAAAGACAGTGCAAAAGCAGCAGAACATAAATTGTTCTACCATTTGCCGCCAACTCGGAGGCTCAGTTTTTCAAGGCCTGAAGAAAATCATCTACCTTACACAGTTGTTCAGGTTGTGTACTGCACAAGTTACTTTATCTAAAGGGGTGGCATTGACATTGTAGGTGCCTTTATTATTTTGATTTTTTTTTGTATTTTTATTATGACTGTGTTGACTCTAAAGATGAGTAATTTGCATATTTACTCTTACAAGTTTCTGGCAGATGGCAGTAAAGTGGCTTTTTCTAACAACATCAGTACATTATGACAACTTTATATAAGGGGACATAAAGTGTGTTGAGGAAGGGATACCTTTTCTAGTTCTTGTGAAGGCCCCATGAAGGAGACCTGCAGAGCTCCCACCCAGTGAATGCGGGGTCAGCGCTTTGGCAAGTCAATCACCAGCCACCTTCCCTCCACGAGTGGAGAACATGGGCCCTGCTCAGTTCATTTCAATTTGACAAGCATTTGTCGAATACCTGGTGTGTGAGAGGACCTCTGTCCGGGCCCCAAGGATAGAAAACACTAGGTTCCATCATCGTCAAGGAACTCAGAATCTGAATGGGGCACAAGAAGAACATCGCCATGCAGTGATCATATGCGTACAGTGCTGGTGGCCTGGACTCAGTCCTTCCAGGTGCCCTGTTCCCCTCCACTGCGCTTTTGCTTTTAATGCAACAAGCTTAAATATTAGCTGTAATTAATCCGTTTCTTTAAAGGATCTTTTATTATTGGGAGTCACCGCTTAACAAACTTAAGTATTTCTTCTAGGCGGAAGGAGATCATTTGTTTTATGCCAGTTGTTGAGATGGAAAGCTTTTTAAGGCTTCTGCCCCTTGATGGGCAGCTGTGGAGAGAGACCCAAACAGAGAGAGTCAGGGGAGACAGAGAAAAGGGGGTGGTCTTGAGCTTTTCTCCGTTCTCCTTCTCAGGGGATTTTTTCCCTGAAGGCCTGCCTGTTCATCCCCACACTTCTAAGTTTCCTTCAGGGAAGAAGGAGGAGGACTAGGCTCTGGGGCTTATCTGACTGCTGTTTTCTTAGAGTCAGGTGCTCTGGTATCCAGTTTGTCCTTCACCAGCCCTCCATCCTTAAGAGGAGGACACGATGAGCCTAGTAGCTTCTATTTCCTTGCCAGGGACTGACGCTGTCAGGTTTGTAGTCCGTTCTTGACTTGTCTGGGCCTCCGTTTCCTCTGACCTTCATAACTAGCATGGACTTAAGAGGGCATCCCAGCCTCCCCGCTGTGCAGGTAAAGATGGAAGCCCAGGATGCTGCTCAGGTTCATGCCATGACTTTAACACCAGCAGTCAGTGATTTCTGAACAGACTCGTAGCTTGGTTTACTTTAGAGAAAGGAATGGCAAAATGGAGACAAAGCTCCAAAGGAAGGAGAGGAAGGTGGCGCTGAAGGAGCTAATAGAGAAGCAGAAATGACAGGAAAGAAGTCGTGTGTGTCCAATATGCTCTCGTACTTCCTGGGGCTGGTCCCTGGCTGGGTGCCTGGCCGAGGTGGACTGAGCGCTGATGTACCGAGAAGTAAGAACCTGGCGGACGCCAAACACAGCCTCGTCCTCACTGCCTAAATGTTTGTGGGTTTGTTTATTTTTAAAATCAAAGACAAAACAGGCAGTTCTTGCACAGTGTGCCCAGCCAAATAAAAGAGCTCCTGCTGTGAACAGCTAAGAAGATCGTAGTTCAAAGGCATGCCAGCCCGAGGGCCACAGGAGCGCCTGACCTTCAGGTCAACAGCGTCCACATTCAGAGAAGGGTTTCGGGGCTGACCTGAGGATGTATAGGCTAAAGAAAGACGGATGGGACCTGCCCAAAGCCTGGGGAGGGGACCAAGCTGGGGCAGGGGAGGTCCTACAAAAGCCATGGGGATAAAGTCCACGGGGGCCTCAGAAGTGAAGGAAAACAGGCAGATGTTTTAAATGAAATGGCAATACGTGTAAACAGGAAAATGGACATGTAAATTTGACCTAGATTTATAGGTGAATAAAACAAACATTATCAGCCTTTGATGCAGACATCTGACTTTCCAGCAGATGGAGATGTTACCACATGAAAGAGAAGTGGGGCCAGGTGGGCCCGGCCCCTGACTCCCGACTTTTCAGAAAAGGATGGTTTGTTTCTTGAGAGTGAGACACAGACAGGACCCCTAAAATACGTAGACTCTGATCTTTAAGGACGTAACACTTACAAAAAGAAAATGTAGGCATTACCTAGGTTCCTAATTCAGGGGGTAAACTTTTTAAGTTCTGAGAGCTTGGCCAGTTGTTTCCTCCTGGGTTGGGGAGGATTTGGCAAAAATCATCTGTTTTCTAAGCTTTGTGTCTAGAAACCGTAGGCAGAAAAGGGTTCTGTTTGCCTTCTAATCAACATTCATTTGCATTACACTACTTGCTACTTTAGAAGTCAAGGTTTCAGGGTGGGAGGTGGGAGGGTTGTTTTTGTTGTCTTTTCTTTTTTTTCCTGGTCCCTAGACATTCCCTGGAGGCCTTGGGCATAGGGTCAAGTTGTTTTCACAGCTTGCTTGCATTTTGTTGGAGGCTTCTGAAGACTTGGGCAGGATGCTTTTATCTGCATTTGAAGAATTGAATAGCTGTGCCTTGCAAGCTAGCTGCTAGGCATAACTCATTAACATTAAAAAAAAAAAAAAAACCTGTCTAAGTGGCTATAGAATGGGATCTTTTTGACAATGTTGTCTGGGTGATCTCAGGTGTTAGAGAAACATTCTCAGATCAGCGGAGGATGCTGTGCTTGGTGATTGTCTCCAAACCAAGGAAGTGGTACCCATGAATCAGGGCTTCTGTAGGGATTGGCCATAGATACGGGTTCCATGGCCTTAGGTGTAAAGGGAAAATGTTTTATTTCCTCCAAAGTCTTTTTCCTAATGATTTTTTTTTTCTTTTTTTAAAGAACTCAAAATTCATTCAAATACATCTTCAGGAAAACCGTAACATGTTCTACTCTTCATTGAGATTTTAGTCTCAGAATAAATTCCAGGAGGGGGATGAATGGGGTTGGTGGACATGAATTACGTTGCCTGGTATTTGCCTTATTTCACCAAAAGCATTGGATCAATCATACAAAAACACCAGCCTGACCTTGAATTTGCTTTATGTGTTATTATTGGGAAAAAAAAAGAAGGGAAAAAAATTTTTTTTGTTAATTAGCAGTACACACAGCAAAGGCTAAGAAGTAAATATTATGGTCCTGTCGGGGAGTTCCAGGCATGCAGCTCAGAATCCTCCCGGTCAGCACAATTTAGAAGTATCGTGGAGATTTTCTTCCCAGTCCAGAACCCCTTTTCTACATTCCTCTAAGTTCAAGCAAAGGTTACCCTCCGTTGGCCAGGGGGATCTCTCACCGCTGCCTGCCAGCCAGGGATGTCTGGATCTTCTTTTGATCTTCCCTTTTTTTTCCCCTCAACCTAGAGCTATTTAATCTCTCCTGGGAGAGGCAAGGATATTTGTTATTTGGCCATCAACAGTTCACTGCTTTTGTGGTTTGCACACATACACAGAAGACAAATCAAAACTGCACTCAGGATCTCACATTCTCAGTAAAACCTGAGACTTTCACAAGAACTGACTTTACCTTGTTTCACATAAATCCTCCCTTGAGTTTGTCCAGAAAGAGGCAATCAATTTGTGTTTGTAACACTCTTGAGGGCTTCTTACATTTCTGCTGTATAGCTGCTTGCTTCACTCTCTCTCTCCTTTCCGTGATTCCTTAATTTGCTCACCAAACCCACACAGAGTACCCACGATGTGCCAGGCACTTTAGAGTAGGGGAAGATGGGTGGAGCGATGAAAATGTATCCCCAGTGATGGGGAACACAGCAACCTTCAGGCTCCAGGCCTGCTTTATTGGTTTGGGGTCAGTAATGTCATCTTTGTTTGCAAAGAATGGCTGATTTTTCCATCTAGCAGGATGTGTGCCCTTTCAGAAGGTTTTCTGTTGTTCCTCTACGCCCAGCTTCACAGGAAGAGGGGAAGAATAGAAACCAGCCAGCAAATCTCAGTAGGGCAGAGTGGTCTGGTAGGCGATCATCCCCATTGCTGGAATTTGGCCACCAATTTTAGTGAGAGTTTCTTTTGAGTGATGATTTGATGCCTTGGAATATCACTTGGAAGGTTTGAGTTCTGGCATATTGGCTCCCTGGTTTTTAAAATGGTGGCAAAATACACATAACAGATATTTACCATCTTGACTATTTTTAAGTGTTCAGTTCAGTAGTGTTCTGTACATTCACAGTGTTGTACGTACGACCCATCTCCAGAACTGTTCTCATCCTGCAGAACTGTTCAGCAGTAAACCGTAGCTCCCCATTTCCCCACCCCCATCCCCTGGAAATATTATTCTATTTGGGGTTGCTTCTACTTTTTTGGCTCTTGTGAGTAATGCTGATATGAATATAGGTTTACAAACATCAATTCAAGACCCCGCTTTCACTTCTTGTGGATGTATACTGGGAAACGGAGTTGCTGGTCCATATGGTAATTTTATTTTTAATTTTTTGAGGAGCCGCCATATTGTTTTCCATAGTGACCACCTTATTTTACTCTCTATTTTACACCCTACTTTACTCTCCCACCAACAGTGCGCAAGGCTCCCAATTTCTTGAGTCCTCCCCACCTGTCCATTTCTTTCCTTTCCTTCTTTCTGTCTCTCGTTTTTGATAGCAGCCATTCTAATGGGTGTGAGATGTTGGTTCTATTTTTAAAAATAAAACAGTATTGGGGCACCTGGGTGGCTCAGTCGGTTAAGCCGCTGCCTTCGGCTCAGGTCATGATCCCCAGGGTCCTGGGATCGAGCCCCACATCGGGCTCCCTGCTCGGCGGGGAGCCTGCTTCTCCCTCTGCCTCTGCCTGCCTCTCTGCCTACTTGTTCTCTCTCTCTCTGTCAAATAAATAAATAAAATCTTTAAAAATAAATAAATAAATAAAACAGTATCTACAGCGTATCCTAAGCAATGCCTGCATTTTCAGATAAAAGGATACAAATCAGGAAATGCTAGTATTTGCCGCTATACACCTAGTATCAAAAACCAAACACAACGGGCCCAGTGGAATCTAGGCCAAAGGTTTAAGGGAGCTTATATAACGTTTCCTCTCTGTTTATGGTATCTGGTTTGATTTTCATGAGACTGACTGTTTTTGGTGAACTCTTTGTATGGCTTTAGCTGGACAAGGAAAGCAGGGTGGGGGGATTAGAGAGGACTTAGAAATATGGGTAGAACCACTGGAAAATTTCCAGATTGCATAGACCAACTATGGAAAGTTTGACTTTTCTTTACTGAGGTATACAAGGTTAAATCCAATGTTGCATATTGTGTTTCCTATGTCTACGCTCATATAACCTTCCCCTGACCTCCAGCCCTCTGAACCCAGGGAAAAGTTCTTGAATGTCCTTGGTCTAAACTTGTGCTTGCTTGCCCATTTGTCAGAGTTTTGCCATGAGGAGTAGTTTAGGCTTTTGAATTATCCAGGAATTTTTCTTGGAGCCCAATCAGAGTATAGTAGGACAGGGGTAGGTAAGAACTTGGATAACCCAGTTGAAAAGATCACATCCTTTCATTTCAAATACATAGGGCATTTAAGGAGAATGCTCTCTTTTTTCTGGCCTCTCCCCCAATTTTTTCTAGGTAATTATGGATAGCCAGATCTAGCCAAAGGAAACCAGAGCATCTGGCTATCGCTACAAAGTCAAGGTGAAGTAGGGGACTGAAGAAAAGAGCCAATATCCCAAAGGTTTACTGGCTATGGCTACAGTTGGGGCACATTCTTTCCAGTTATCCACGTCTGTCCTCACAGATTTTTCAATGAGACTGAGCATGTTTGTGGGTGAGAACTTTTACCGAAGACCAAGTTCACTCACTGAGACCTGTGTGTTAATGGATGACGGTTGAACTGCAGGGGAGTATGGCCCTTCAGAGCACAGGAGACTCTCAGAAGAAGGAAGAGGAAAACCATTTCTCTGTGCAGATCCAAGAATGAAATGAAACTTGCAGGTGGTAATTTGCAAGAGTCATAAGGAAGAAAATGGAATAATGAGATCCTGAATGCCATCTCCAAGGTTTGCTACTGAGTCCTGGTGCCACCAAAAAGCAAGGAACCAGTCTCTCTGCTCTTCTTCCAGGCATATTTTAGCTTGGCCATCCTTCTATAACAATTATCAAAGACAATTCAAAGAACAGGCAGCTTAGAAGGGCTTTGGGGATGGCCAACCGTCGATGAACTACCTGCAAGCAAGGGAGTACTTTTAATAAAGCCTGGAGACTGCTGGAGACTACCACCAAGCCCATCTTTCCACTGCCAGGGGTTGCCACGTTTCGATAAAGGTAGATTATTTCTATGTCTGCAATTCTTTTTTTTTTTTTAAGATTTTATTTATTTATTTGAGAGAGAGAGAATGAGAGACAGAGAGCAGGAGAGGGAAGAGGGTCAGAGGGAGAAGCAGACCCCCGCCGAGCAGGGAGCCCGATGCGGGACTCGATCCCGGGACTCCAGGATCATGACCTGAGCCGAAGGCAGTCGCTTAACCAACTGAGCCACCCAGGTGCCCCACTATGTCTGCAATTCTTATAAAACTTCCCAGCGCAGTCATTCTGCCACTTTCCGGGGCACCCAGTTTCAGGGTAGAAGTAAGGAAGTGAACGTTTATTGAGCTCCTGTGCTTTTACAAGCAATCTCTTATGTGATTGTCAGGCAAGTATGCGAGATAAGTGTTGGAATACCTATTTTTTTTTAAAGATTTTATTTATTTATTTGAGAAAGAGAGAGAGAAAGCACAGAGGGAGAGTGTGAGGGAGACGCAGTCTCCCCTCTGAGCAGAGAGCCCGACGCGGGACTGGATCCCAGGACCCCGGGATCCTGACCCGAGCCGAAGGCAGACGCTTAACCGACTGAGCCACCCAGGTGCCCCTGGGACACCTATTTTAAAAGAGAAGAAAAGTAAGGTTCAGAGACGTAATCTGTGCGATGACACAAGCTTTGTATGTGACGGACTTCAGATTCAGACCCAGCTAAGGACATGCAAAAACTGTGCTCTTTCTTCTACCTGGATGCCTTTTAGTAGATTCACAAATGTTAGGTAGTTTGCCTAAAGGTCTAACCAGCATCTTTTCTGCCGTATTTCTTGGAAACCAGTTGCATTTCGAAGATCCTCATGGACCAGAAAGTCCTTGGCTCTGGAGCCATGACGCTGGCAGCAGCAAGTTCTGCAAAACGTCTTTGGGTCTCAGCGAGATTGAGAGGAAGAAGGCTACACCTCATTTAACTCAGTGGCCACCATCCAAATTGTCCCACAGTCAAGAAGTGGGCTGCTTTTCATGCTGCTTCTGTACACATCCTTTGTTTTTCCTTTTTGTCTCTGCCCATCCTTTCCCCCAAATATCACAAAACACTGTTTCGGCCTGAGGTTTCAATTAGGTTCTGGCATGATGAGCTCATGCCCCGCTTTGTGTGGCCATGGCTAGAACAACCTTCCCGGGGCTTCCTTTGAGAAAGAGCTGGGGCTGCTGAGTTCCCTTTTTATCCTTCCACAAGGGAACCTCCGTTTCTCATTTGTCCAAATCCGTGTTTGTCTTCGGAAAGTGAAATGCTTGCATTTGATTGTGATTGGGATGGATTGACGTCTTTTCAAGTCCTGGAATGAAAGCCAAGCTCACTCAGGGGGATTAGCCCCTGCATTCAGTGGAGTTGAATGTGGAGGGCTGCATTCGTTTGGTAAATAGTGGTGGAGGGACCCGCCCTGCCTTTCTCTTCTGGTGGTTGTGCATATTTGGACAGAACGTGTTCTGCCTGCAGAGAGGGCCTGAAAAAAAAAAAGGTCTCTTAGCAAATACGCGGGGCCTGAAAGGGACAAATGAGGCTGGCTGTTGAGTCCCTTCAGGGTGGGTCACAGTTTTCATCTTAAGGTAAAAATGATCACTTTTCACACATGCTATGGAAATCCAGTGGGCCACCATGCAGGAGTAAATTCACCAAGCCAGCATGGAGGAAAGCCTTGGTTCTGGGCTCTTGTAGAATCTCCAGAAAAAGGGAGGAGTGTAGCTGGTTGAAGTAGCCACTTGCTGGGGTCCTTTGTGTCTGCCCCTGTGTCTGTGCATGTGCAAATGGCCCCTTCTCTGTCTGGCTTGCTCTTTATTTTGTTTGGAAAGCTCCTGGCTGTCTGGGGTTCTGTCTATTCACCTTGCTCTGTACAGAGGCATGTAAATGAGCTTGTTAATTCAACTGAGCAATTGATTAAGCTCTTTTTTTAATGTGCTCAGTGCCATCCTAGGCACCACAGGGAGGCGTGGAAGAAGCCCCAGTGGGGTCTCTATCTGTGACGTTGAGCAGCTCCAGGTGCCTTGCTAAGTAAGCCTCCTGTTCTTGTCTGTAGATGTAGAAGGTCAGACTGGCTGGTTTCTAGAAGGACTTTTCCTGCTCTAAGGTTCTTTGATGTCATCAGAGGCAGAAAGACATCAAGCCAGCTGAAAAATAAGACCTGTTGTGATTAAGAACACAAACGAGTTATGCAGACAATATGTCCTTTGGTTGTATCCAGAGTAAGGTTGCTAGCAAATAAAAATAAAGAAGGCTCAGTTAAATTTGAAGTTCAGATTTACTAAAATTTTTTAGTATAAATACATTCTATGCAGTCTGTGTTGTAGATCTAAAAAAATTTTCTGGTATCCTGCATTTTATCTAGCAACCCAATCCAGAGAGATCACGAGAACAGTGGACTTAAAGAAGAGCCACCTCTCCAGGCTGGCTTACTCTCTGCTGTTCAGCCACACTGACCTTTTTACTCCACCTCCTGCCACAGGGCCTTTGCACAGGCTGGTACCACTGCTTAGGACAGCTTCCATCCTATCCCCTCCCTCATAAACTAACTCTTCCTTTAGATTTCAGTTCAAAAGTCACTTTCTTAGTAAAGCCTTTCCCGATACCCCCAGACAGAGTCAATTTTTCTGTTTCATATTCCTTGGGCGGGGGTGCGGGCGGTGTGGGCTCTGCCTCCACTTGCCACAGTTTTTATGTTGGTGTATTTTACAAACCTATGCTAAAGGTGGGTTTTGTGTTAGGTATATTGGAATATCAAGGACATTCTGGAGAGGTGAACAAAAAAAAAAAAATAGAGCCACAGAGGTGAGAGTGCCCGTAGTGTGTTTCCAGAACAGTAAAAAGAGCAGTGGAGGAGTTAGAGACCCAATCGTAAAGAACAATGTCCTTGAAACCCATCTTAGGACAGTGAAGAACTTGGGTCGGCGGTCATGAGAGTGGTCACACAGTGAAAGTCACTCTTTTGTGGGTGTTATTAAAGCCTGACAGGGAAAGCTGAGCCCAGAGCCCCCTGCACGGGGGTGCTGCGAAGGAACATGCCACGAGAGAGCATGACGTCAAGAAATACCTGCTGAGTTCCCTCTGCCTCCCGGGCACAGAGTCTATGCTAAGCAGGGGCAGTTCACGAAGACTCGGGTGAAACGCAGCCAATGCCCAGCTCCCTGGTTTCTGTCAAAAGTGGAGACGAGATAAGCTGGAACCCTTGCCATTTTCCCCTGAATTCGGAGAATTTGTCATACTAAAAAATTCCTTCCCTGAAGCCACCAGAACTTTCTTCCTGCTGAAATCTCTTTCCAGTGTTTTACCATGTCTGCTCTTCAATGTTGAGAAGACAGAGAGGGTTTTTGTTAGAACCACTGCTTGGCTTTCAGGCATGTGGATTTTTCTGCCGCTGCCCACACATTCGTGCAGTAAGTTTTTCCGCCTTATGAACCAGCCGACATTGTGTTCTTATTGCTGTTGATTGCTTTGGCCCAGTGCCAACAGACTGGAAGATACGTGTACACATACATGCACACGCATATTCACGCACATGTACACACATACACACACTACATATATAAATAAACATACACATATACACACACATTTGTGACCCCAGCTATATACATTATATACACACACTCACATAATATACACACAGCACACACACACACAAACATATACACACATGCGTGTTTTACGAAGGCGATAATAGCGGGAGATGGGAAGCAGGCCACCTTCCTCTGGCTGTCGGCTGCACAGGCGGTACCCCTTCCTCAGGCTCTGGGTTCCCCTGGCTTCTGACACTTCTCATTTACATGGCATTTGTTCCAGAGTTCTCTGCCGTGAGTGCGTTCCTGCTCAGAGCTCACAGCATCCTTCATTCTTGACAAGAAAAACCCCAGCCCCCTCATTTTTCTGGAGGATCTGTATGGGTTCCATATATTAATATGTCCGTATCCGCTCAGAGAGATCTGTGTTCTCCCAAGCTCTAGAAAACCGGTTATGACCTCCCGCGTCTAGCGCAGCTATTAGCCTGCTTTCCTGACAGTTGGCCAAACTGGCTTTCTACTGACAGAACCCCCTTCCGACGTTTATTTTTTATTAAATGTAACATGTTCAGATGTAACGGTACGTGTCACACAGCTTGAAGAGTTTTGAACAGCATGGCGTTATTTTTTCCATAACCGGTTTGTTTTCAGTCGCTTTTTCCAGCTATAGATTGACTGTGACATGAGGGGAAAAGGAAACCTTTCAGAAAGAGGTCGGTCACACGGACCACGTCAGCTGATCCGATTCCCAGGAGACTCCACGTCTAGCAACTTGCTCCAAACAGGAAGCTACTGCCGTTCTGTGTTCTGCTCTCTGGAAGCGCGCAGGCAGTGCAGGCCATGCTGCTTCGTAGAACTCCAGACAAGCGTGTTCCCTCTTTCTGTGAGAAAGACGGTCTGGCGTGGCCTGGGTCTGCCTCTGCGACCTCCCCTCGTGTCATCTCCCCTCGCGGTCTACCTCAGCCCCAGAGGTGTCTCTCACCCCTTGAATGGGCCACGTTCCTGCCTCGTGGGTATGGCCTCCGCTATACCTCTGCCTTGAATCCTCTTCTCTCCTCTCTGCCCCTTCCTGCGGTCAACTGTCCTTCTCAGATACAGTCTCACGTTTGTCTGTGTGAAGAGCTAGTGAGTGGCTGCCTTCCCTGTGAGGCTAGGGAAGGACTTGGTCTTGCACTAGGTCAAGGACTTGGTCTCTTTTTCTTATCGTTTCCTCAACACTTACGATGGTACCCAGAATAAGGTAGACTCGCAGTACATATTTACTGAGTGAGTGAATTCATAAAATGAATGAGTGCTGATTGCCCCGTGATGGCAAAGACTCTGTCTTATCTACTCGCTTATACCTAGATCCTGGCACAGTGCCTGGCACACAGTAGGTGCCTAATAAGTGTGTTTTGGGTGAATGAACGAGCATTGCTCCGCACGTACCCTGTGAAGTACCATCCTTTACCTCAAGGAAGTAAATTTCTATTTAGGGACATAATTTGTACTCAGGTGAAAGAAGTAAGGGTTCACCAGGCAATGAGAATAAGGATTCTGCTTCTGGGTCAAACCTGGATTGGAACCCTGCTGGCTTCACCACTTTCTAGTGGTGGGGGTTTTAGCGAGTTCCTTAACCTCTCTGAGCCTCAGGTTCCTCATCTGTCAAATGGGATAATAACAATATTTATTTCACTGAGTTGTGAGGGTAAGATGGAATAATGCCCATGCCGTGTCTCACACAGGACTTGGCATACTGCAACTACTACCTAACTAGCCATGTTAGGTATCAGTATTATTAATTCAGGAAGTCCCTCTGCATTTTAAGTATGGTGAGGTCATTGATGAACAGCATGACTCTAGGCAAGTGTGTTCACTTTTCTGAGCTTCAGTTTGCTGTGTAAACTGAGAGGATTAGGTGACAGGTTCTTTTTAGGTGTGACATTCTATTTAGAGTAGAGATAACTAGATCAGTGGGGCAAGTGTGGTCTGGGGAAGCTTCCAGGAGCAGGCCGACTGAGCCACATCTGGAAGATCAAGTAGAATTTGCTTAAGCAGAGAATAGAAAGTGAGGTATACCAACCAAGGGCAATGGCGCGTGCAAAGCCATGGTGGTGGGAGGGACATGGGGCATTTGGGGAAAGGGTGGAGTGGGGAGGGTGGGCATTTAGGATTCATGCGAAAGGAATGTAGAGCTGTGTCAGGTTCTTAAGAGGAGCACCCCCCTCTTTCCTGAAGAAGGAAGTTTTGGGGAGTAGTATAGCTTAAGCTGGATCAATGGGGAGAAGGTAGGGAGCTGGAATCAGGGAAACCAGCCAGGAGACCCTGTAACCCTTCTGGCACAGGCTAATGAGGGCCTGGACTGCGGTTTGGCAGGATAGTGAATGGGAAGAGAAGAATCCAGCATGAATGACTGACACAGCCTGGTGCAGAGCAGAAAGAGGGAGTAAAAGAGATTTCTTGAATGCTTGCTGCACTGACAGAAATGTGTCCTGTTCTGAAGAAAAGTGTGTTGTGCCCTAGAAAGATGCATCAGTGGTTGTGGACACCAGAAGAAGACCTGGTGTCCACCAGCAGAGGGTTAGACCCTTCCTCCTCACTGGAAGCTAGCGGCCATAGGGAGAAGGCAAGCACCAAGATCTGTGTCTACTCCCACCACTTCTGAAACCAAATGTGTGAGTTTTGCACACCAAGCAATTCTCCAAGTTTCTGCAGACACCAACCAGATGTTCTGCAATTTAATTCCGCTCTGCCACTAATTACCCAGAGTTGGTGTAGACCTTACAGGTTAGAGGCTGTCCCGCAAGCCCACCCCCCGCTTCAGACACCATTTGCAAGTGGTGGGTCACCAAGTTACCTTCTGTCCAACTTGGCTCCGAGTAGGAGGTTCCCATGACCCTCTCCTCAGGTTTGATACAATTGCTAGAATGGCTTATGGAACTCAGGAAAACAGTCTACTTACTGTTACCAGTTTATGATAAAAGAACTCAGAACAGCCAATGGAAGAAAAGCAAAGGGCCAAGTATGAGGGAAGGAACTCAGGCTTCCAGGCCCTCCATGGGCATGCCACCCTCCCAGTGCCTGAGTGTGTTCACCAATCCAGAAGCTTTCTGAACCCCGTCATTTAGAGTTTTTTTTTTAATGGAGGTCCCATTACATAGGCACGAATGATTAAATCATTGGCTATTGGTGATCACCCCAGTTTCCAGCCCCTTCCCCTCCCCTATAATCCTGCTTTGGTCTTTCTGGTGACCAGTCCCCATCCTGAAGTTATCTAGGACCTACCAGCAAGTCAGTCATTAGCGTAAGCTCAGGTATGCTTGAAAGGGGCTTACTGTGAATAACAAAAGACCCCCCCCCCTCACCCCCATCTCTCAGGAAATCACGAGGGTTTTAGAAGTTCTGTGCCAGGAACTGAGGTCGAAAACCAAATATATTTCTATCACAATATTATGGCGGGAATAGAAGGAGAGGTCGACAGCCAGCACGCGGGTCCAGCACCGGGGCAGAGCTGACCAGTTCTGATAGGAGGATGCTGAGAATTGGGCAGGTCAGGGGCTCAGGCTTAGAAATCCACAACAGAAACGGAGGCTACTTTCTGGAGCCCCTGGAGTGAGGCAGGAAATGGGCTTCCTTTAGCTGGCTGTCCTGGGGGAGACCCAAAGTCCTCAGGTACCCAAGGGATGCAAGCAGGATAGAGCTAGCTAGGTAGGTAACTTGGCTTCTAGTAGGTGACTTCAGGGCGAGTGGTGTCCCAGCTATATCCCATTGGCAGGACAGCAGTGGGAAACCCTGGAATAGGTTTGGGCTCTAGCACAGCATGGGAGGGTGGAACACCACCAGCACCTCGGAGTCCCATAGCCCTGGGCTCAAAGCTGAGCTCTACCACCTACCACCTTTGCCTCGGGAGCCAGTCACTAAGCTTGCCTGACCCTCGGTGTCCTCATCCTCCATAGGTGAGGATTAGCTGGGTTAATATGTGTGAAGGGTCTGGCATACAGTAGGTGCTCAATAACCAGTAGACATATAAAAATTGTAAAAGATGGGAAGAGGTTAGGCAGCCAAATTCAAATGCAGATGCTAAGGAAAGAGAAGCTCCTTTTCCCACTCTGCCTTCTGCACAGCATGGGCTCTACCTGACGGCTCAGAACTGTGACCTTTTGTTTAGCCGGCCAGGAATCATTTTTTTTATGGCAGCTTTGGCAGTTCATTCCGAGGGTGTCAGGTAGTGGTGTGGTTATGGCCAGGTCTCCTTTCTCCATCCTGGTTCAACAGTTTCAGTTAGAACAGTGGTTCTCAAAGTGCGGTTCCTGGACCAGCGGCAGTGACATTGCCTGGGAACTTGTCAGAAATGCAGATTCTGGGGGCTCCACCCCAGACCTACTAAATCAGAAACTGTAGGCGTGGAGTCAGTCCATCAATCTGCGCTTTGACAAGACCTCCGGGTGACTGAATACACTCACGTTCGAGAACCACTGCCTTCTAGTGTTGCAGACCAGAACTCGGTTTAAGTGTGAGCAATGATGCTAAGAGGAATTTACCACTTGTGGAACATTGAGCCAATAATTTTTCAGCATTTCCAAAAGATATTTCTGTTCACTGTAAATAATCTAGATCTCCAAGCCTGTTAAGACTGTCGGTGAAATAAGATTGAGTGGGGCACTGCATGTGAACTTCTGAAGTTTAAGTAACATAGGAGTCACAAGTGTGGGATTGAAAGTTAGGGACGTTAGCAGTTGGTAAGCTGCATGTTTTTGCCTTTGAGTTTAATAACAGAATGCTCCCCAAACAATTTCCTTTTTAGAACAGGAAAAGCTAAGAATTAGACAGTCTCGTCCCTCTTCTCTTCTGATTTTTTTTCAGAACAGTTTTCTAATTCCAGAGAAGAGCCTGGGCTCTTACAGGCATGCTCCTCATCTTGTTTTCCATAACTTTGTCCTGGAAAATGCAGTCTGGGGGGAAGGCACTTTAAAGAGTAATCATCCGTGTCTAGTCGAGAATGTGGAGTTCAGGGGCAGGCAGATCCTTGGTCATAAACAGGAATACTGCCTCAATAATGCAGGCAGAGGTCAAGCCTGGCTTGGCTGTCCCCTGGACTATTCATACCCCAGCCGGTGCAGCGAACTCTGCCCCGCTTGCTCCAGCTTTGAGCCAACCCCTTTTCGTTTATGTAAACCCTGCCCATACACTTAAGACATTGCTCCTCGTGTTTCTAATTCGTTTACACTTCACTCATCAGCATGTGTTGGGTAAGCACCCTGCCACATCCGAGCTTTATGAGCTGCGTTTATGGGGCTGCTTTTCTTGAACAGGGATATCATGTATTCCACCAAAAAAAAACAAACAACACGGAACTTGAGCCTGGGAAATGAAGGTTTCGGTGCTAAACTTGGAGTGAACTTGTGAAGTTTGAATGGAGCCGAAACTAAGCACAGATGTTGCTCATTCTCTAAGAATAGCCTTGTGTATTTATGCACAGGATCTCTCCGCTTTTCTTACCTGAAATTTTCTCCCTGCTTACATGAGGATGGGAGAATGTTCAGTTACGGGAAAGGTGTGAACCTTGTTTCCTGCCACTCTTGCTTCCTACCTAATGCAAACCTAAGAAGTAGCAAAGCTAGCTAAGGTCTAGGGTCTCCACACTACCACAACGTTTTGCTTTCCCAGAGAGCAGCATTTGGTTTTGCTGTCCCATTTATGCAAAGTTCCTGAAAAGACAGCAGGGAGTTTGACAGTTTCGTGTTAATTTTGAACAGAGATGGGAGGGAGCCTACCACTGACAGACGCTGTGCAGAAGGATTCGGTTCTGGGAACTCGAATTGTTGAACCTGAGTTTTTGCTCTTCTTTTTAAAATTAACTTTTATCATTTAATCCAAATAATGTGGACATATATTTTACAGAAACAAATAGTTTGGGGTGCCTGGGTGGCTCAGTCGTTAAGCGTCTGCCTTCGGCTCAGGTCATAATCCCAGGGTCCTGGGATCAAGCCCCGCATTGGGCTCCCTGCTCGGCCAGGAGCCTGCTTCTCCCTCTCCCACTCCCCCGGCTTGTGTTCCTGTTCTCGCTGTGTCTCTCTCTGTCAAATAAATAAATAAAATCTTTAAAAAAAAAAAAAGAAACAAATAGTTCCACAAACTTTGCCCCACCCCCACAATTTCTTACTCCCCAACTATTTTAGCTGTTCCTTTGATGTACCTTCATATCTATAAATACTGCCTATGTTGTTACTTCTGCATTTTTCAGTTTCAAGTGTGTTCTGTTGAAGATGAGGATGGAGCCCACTTTCATCATCCTCTCCTTCCACCTCTCCACACGTGCACGCTTCCCACCCCACACTCTCTCAATGTAATTATGTTTTAGTTTTGGTTAGATCAGTAAGCACTGCTTACAGTATGACTGGGTGCAGGCTCTTCACAACTGAGCCGTATGGTGGACTAGCTTAGTTCAGGTCTCCAGGATGCTGAGCCTGAGGCAGAGATTCGTGTCCGGAGTTTATTGGCAAGTGATCCTGGTACAACGCCTGGGGTGTGTGTGTGTGTGTGTGTGTGTGTGTGTGTGTGTGTATGTGTGTGTGATGCAATGCAGAGTAGGACAGCTCTGAGCTGGGCTAGCTTGCAGAGTTCCCCCAAATTGAGACCCACTCAATCTTTGTGCAACTACATGGACCAGTCATTGGGCTCTCCCTGGGGAGGAGGCTTAACCTTGCGTGAGGCAGCTCCCTTAGGCTTAGGGCAAGTTCCAGAAAGATACAGCTGTGAGCTACCAGCAGGTGGCACTCCCAGCTGCCAGGGGAATTCTGACCTGGATCTGGTGGTGCTGGTGGGTCATCTGGGCTTCACATTGTAGCACCCATTCCAGGTGCTGTGATTACTTTTCTCTTCCTGCAGTCCTTATTTTCTTTGTTGTTAATAAATACCCTTTTCCTTTTAGTTTGTCTGCTTTTCTGTGTACTTCACACTAACGCAACCGCAAGCACTTCTAAATTGTGTAGATCTATCAATTACTTGGTATCTCAATATCGTAAAATATCAATATCTTAAAATTGATAGGATATTTTATCCATTTCATCTTCTCCTTGACCACCCCCTCTTTTTTTTTAAGTAGCATGGAGCCTAACTCACAACCCTAAGATCAAGACCTGAGCTGAGATCAAGAGTCTGATACTTAAATGACTGAGCCAGTGACCCTCTCCTTGACCCTTCTGACCTGCTCGAATCCTAGCCTAGTGCACATTTGTCTTGTCAGGGTCCCCTTTCACCCTAGTCCTGCACATTCCCCCTTGCTTCTCTCTTGGGTTAGATCTTCTATTTCCTGGACCCCACACCTTCTACTTCCTTATTAGTCTATTCTTTCATTATGGTAGAATATGTTCTCTGGGAAGTGTGCATGAGAGGGAAATTGTGCAGGAATTGGATTTCTGAAAATGCTTTTATTTTTTCTCAGAGGTTGATAACTTGACTAGATATAGAATTCTAGTGATTGATAGAAAATTCTAGAAATGACTTTCATTCAAAAATCACAAGCCATTGCTCAATTATCTTCTTGCTTTCGAAGTTGTTGAGAAATCCGATACCATTTTATTTGTTTGTTTCCTCTTTGGTAGCCTCTGTTATCTTTTCTTTGTCCCATGTGTCTTAAAATTTCACAGCCATGTGCCTTGGTGTTACTCATTATCATCCATTCATTGGGAGACACTTCTTATGTTCCTACAGGTCTTGTGGAGTATGCCAAGAATGCGAGACCTTGCCCACCCCAAAACCAGGTCACTTCTCAAGGTCATTTTTGCAGTGAGCAACCTCGAAGGATGAGATACATCTCCACCCAGGACAGAGAGCAGGGCTCCTTATTGCTTCTCCATAAATGCAGCAGGTTCCTCAAGCAAAGTGTCCCTCAGCTGCGTGTGCAATATCCATCTGGGCCCTTGTGCATTGTCTCTGTGAGACTTGGGGGCAAGGAGAATTGATATAAACCTGCTGATGCTCATGCTGCTGGCTCTTCCAAGACCAATAAAGTCCTTTATCTCTGACTCAGAAGTCTTGTATCCTCCGTTTGTAACCATGAAACAGTCAGGCTAACTTATTAATTATAAGTAGGGTAAAATCAAATCTTACCCCTAACATCATTGTCCTGGGCAGTTGGTGGATTCCTTCAGTCTGGAAACGGAAGTTTTCTTGAATTATTTATTTGATGATTTCCTGGAGATCCAGGAAGCTAACTGCTTCTTTTTTTAATAATAGCTTTATTGAGATAAAATTCATATACCATAAAAGCCACCAATTTAAATACTGCAGTTTAATGTTTATTAGTGTATTTAGAGGATTGTGCAACTATTACCACTAAATAATTTCAGTATGGACCCCAAGAAGAAAGTCCATACCCATTAGCATTTGCTTTACATTCTCTCCTCTGGGAACTGCTAATCTACTTTCTACCTCTATATATTTGCTTATTCCGAACATTTCGTATAATTGTAATTAGACAATAGGTGACTTTTTGACTGGCTTCTTTCATTTAGGACAATGTTTTCAAGATTCATCCATGTCGTAGTACATATCAGTACTTCCTTCCTTTCTCTTGTTGAATAATATTCCACGTATGATATACCACATTTTGTTTATTCATTCGTCAGTCAAGGGACATTTAGATTGTTTTCACTTCCTAGTTACTGTGAATAATGCTGTTATGAATATTCATGTACAAGTTTTTTGAAGTATGTTTTCATTTCTCATAGTTATGTACCTAGGAGTGGAATTGCTGGGTCATATGATAACACTGTGTTTAACACCCTGAGAAACTACCAAATGTATTCCAATGAAACTCTTCCATTTTACATTCCTGTCAACATTGTACAAAGGTCCTGACTTCTCTACATCTCTTCTTACTGTCTTTTTAATTTTAGCCATCTTAATATGTATGAAGTGCTATCTCATCATGGATTTGACTTATATTTCCTTAATGACAAATGATATTGAGCATCTTTTCATGTGCTTATTAGCCATTTATATATCTTCCTTGGAGAGATGCCTATTCAAATTCTTTGCCCATTTTATTTTTTAATTGAATTGTCTTTTCACTATTGAGTTACAAAAATTCTTTGTAGATTCTAGATACAAAAATTTTGTTCCATTCCTTGGGTTGTCATTTCATATTCTCAATGGAGTTCTATGATGAAGCCCAATTTATCTATTTTTTTCTTTTGTTATTTGTGCTTTTGATATCATATTATCTAAGAAACCATTGATGAATCCACTATCATGAAGACATATGCCTATGTTTCTTATAAGAATTTTTTAGTTTTAGCTCTTACATTTAGGTTGATGTGCCCTTTTGAGTTCATTTTTTACATATGGTGTGAGGTAGGGGTCCAGCTTTATTCTTTTGCGTGTAGATATGCAAAGTTATCCCAACACTATTTATGGCAAAGACTATTCTTCTCCCATTGAATTGTCTTGGCACTCTTGTCAAAAATCAATTGACCATATATCTAAAGTTTCATTCCCGGAGTCTCAATTCTATTCTGTCAATCCATATGCCAGGCCTTATGATATCAAAATGTTTTCATTGCTGTAATTTTGTAGTAAGTTTCAAAATCAGGAAGTATGAGTTCTCCAACTTTTTTTCTTCCCAAGGTTATTTTGGCTATTGGTTTCTTGCATTTCCATATCAGTTTTAGGAACAACTTGTCAATTTCTGCAAAAAAGACAGCTGGTATATTGACTGATATTGTGTTGAATCTGTAGATCAATTTGGGAAGTATTGCCATCTTGATAATATTAAGTCTTTTGATTCATGAACATGGGATGTCTTTCCACTTATTTAGGTCTTTCTTAATTTCTTTCAAAAATATTTTGTAGTTTTCAGTGTATAAGTCTTAAACTTCTTGTGTTAAATTTATTCCTAAATACTTCATTGTTTTTGATGCTATTGTAAATGGAATTGTTTTCTTAATTTCATATTCACATTGTTTATTGATAATGTATAGAAATACAACTAATTTTTGCATATTGATCTTATATCCTATAGCCTCGATGAACTTTTTATTAATTTAAATAGTTTTTTGGTGCATTTAAAAATTTTTCTATGTACACGATCAGGTCATCTCTGAATACAGATAGTTTTACTTATTCCTTTCCAATCTGGATGCTTTTTCTTTTTTTTGTCTAATTACCCTGGTTAGAAGTCCTTTTTATTTCTGTAAAATCAGTAGTAATATTCCCTCTTTATTCCTGATTTTAGTATTATGAGTCTTCTCTCTTTCATTCTTGGTCAGTCTATCTAAAAGTTTGTCAGCTTTGTTTATCTTTTCAAAAAACCATCTCTGGGTTTCATTGATTTTCTCTATTATCTCTCCCTTATCTATATAATTTATTTCCATTCTAGGTTTCTTCCTTCTGTTGGCTTTGGGTTAAGCCTGTTCTTCTTTTTCTGATACTTAACATGGGAGATTAGGTTATTGATTTGAGATCTTCTTTAACAGGTGTTTACAGCTATAAATTTTCCTCTAAGTACTGCTACGGCTGCATCCCATGTTTTGATGTGTTGTATTTTTATTTTTATTTACCTCAAAGTTTTTTCTTATTTTGTTTGTGTTTTTTTTTCTTGATCAGTTATTTAGAAGTATGTTAATTTCCGCATATTTTTGAAATCCCCAAATTTCTTTCTGTGTCTGATTCCTAATTTCATTCCACTGTGATGAGTGAACATACTTTGTATGATTTCAGTCCTTGTAAATATATTAAGGCTTGTTTTATGACCTAACATTTGGTCCCTCCTGGAGAATGTTTCATGTACACTTGAGAAGAATGAGTATTCTGCTGTTATTGGGTGGAATGTTCTATAGACAGCTGTTAGGTCTAGTTGGTGTATAATGCTGTTCAGGTCTTCTGTTTCCTTGCTGATCTTCTGTCTAGTTCTGTTCATTATTAAAAGTGTGGTATCAACATTTCAAACTATGATTGTTGAATTGCCTATTTCTCCTTTCAATTCTTTCAGTTTTTGCTTCATGTATTTTGGGGGCTCTGTTGTTGTCTTCCTAATGGATTGACTCTTTTGTCATCATAAAATGCTATTATTTGTCTCTAGTAACAATTTTTATCTTAAAGTCTATTTGGTGTGATGTTAGCATAGCCACCCCAGCTGTCTTTGGACAGTGTTCTCATTGCTCTTATGAAGGAGTCAATTTTCAAAGCCTTTGAGCTAACCATTCTGGAAAGTGGAATCTCTGACTACTTCTTACAGATGATTTTTCTGTTTTTAGGCCTGCTTTCTGCCCTATTTCCAAAGTTATCTCTTGGAGATGCAACACTACTAGGTGGCTTCGTTGCTTCAATTCCTGCTTAGGCTCAGTTTTCTTGGGTCTGCTGTGTCATTTCCATGGGTCCTTTTGCTTCCTACCTTCCAAAATTTTGTAACTATTAACTCCTTTTCTATTTTCTTTGTCCTTTATCACTTAAAAAGTGTCTTTACTCTTGGGGCACCTGGGTGGCTCAATTGGTTAAGCATCTACTTTCAGCTCAGATCATGCTCCCAGGGTGGTGGGATTGAGCCCTGCATGGCTCAGCCCTCTCCCTGCTCAGCGGGGAGTCTGCTTCTCCCTCTCCTTCTGCCCCTCCCCCCACTTGTGTTCTCTCTCTCTCTCAAATAAATAAATAAAATCTTTTTTTTTAAATGTCTTTACATCAGTGGGCTTTCCAAGGGAACACAGTTCAGTGAGTGATTTAAATATTTAACCTGTTTTTGAGGATAGCTTTTGCTGTTAGCTGCTTTATTCTAAATCAGCTGAATTTTCTTGTGTAATCTGCGGCATTTTTTTTTAATAAGAGGTTTTTTTTTACCATCAGGGATCTAGATACCTGGCAATATTCTACATGTAGTTCAAGATAGTGCTTATATTACCTTTGAAATTTAGGTGTGGAATTTGAACATCTTGGATTCAAAATAAGAACAGTCGGCTGCTTCCAAGCCTTCTCAGTACTTGATTTTCCTTAGAGGAGTGGCTCACAAACGACTGCCCCAGAATCACCCTGAGCACTTGTTAAAATACAGCTTGCCAGAATTTCTGCTGTAAGAGTGGGAGGTGAGGCCCCAGAATTTGCATTTTCAACAAGTTCCCAGGGGATGTTGTGCTTCCAGTCCTGGGACACGCTGAGAATCGCCCCCTCAGTTTGTGGAATAGAAAGGTGCCCCCTTGGGGGTGGGGAGGACATTTAGGAAGCAGATGAGAACAGGGAGGGAGAGCAATAGGAGAATCGGGGAGAGAAGGATGTGCCCACTTTGCTCTTGGCCCCTTGCTCCCCACTCATGGACACTCTTCTGTTTTCCTCCTCTGTCTGCACTGATAAAACCATGATAAAATCTGCTTAGAGAAGAGGCTCTTGGCATGAGAATGTAATTGTATTCATGGGGGAAAAAAAAGGAACCAAGTGATTATCCATGAAAACCCTTAATCTGAGGCCTGCAAATATATTTTTATGTGGAATTTTAAAGTGGCTGGGGGTGTATGCTGGGCTGAGAGAAGTCAGTCCTTGTGTACTTTTATGAGATGCACCAGGTTGAGTATTGTTAAGACAGCAGGATTCTAAGCAGTTCTGTTAGGCAGCCCCTTGTCTGCAGGTTTCAGTTCTTTGCTAGAGCCCCCTTTTTCCTTCTTGCAAGTCTGAGAAGGGAGGGACACTGTCTAAGCCATATAGGCAGAGGGTCAGACCTAGTGGCTGGTTTGGACCACAGGGAGGAGGAGCCCAGACTTAAGGCCAGTCCTCCAGGTTGTTTTCATGTAGCTATCTGGAGATTCTGCCATAATTGTCTCACATTCAGCCATGGTTTTTGTTCTCAGAATGTTTTTCTGTAATTTGGTTGCGAATATTGAGAAATAAAATTGTGGCTGCAGAAGATAGTATCCCAAAGGCTAGAGGTAGTTGGGAGAAAGCCAAGAGAAGTGAGAACTCCAAACCCTTGCCCCATGTGAGGCTGCCTTTCAGACACTTTTATTATGTAAAAGGCAACGCACGTGGATAATTCCTGCTGTCAACTCAGAAGTGAGGAGCTGGGAAGGAGGAAGCAGAGTCCAGGGAGATAGATGACCTGAGAAAGCAAGCTCTGGAGACTAGTTTACCTCTTCCTTGTCACCTCCTTTCCTAGGCCTGCTGTGGTGTTGTGTTTTTAATCTATGAAAAGATGGTTTTAGATAAGTCCCAAAGGTGCTTCTATCTTTGGTATTCTTTGATTTTCCCAAGATTGCCTCTTATATCTTTTGGGCAGCCAGGGTAAGAAACCCTGTCTCTTGACTTCTAAGACAGAGCTCAGAGTACATAGAAGATTCAGTGTTCCTAAACCTTGTGGTCCCAGAGGCTCCATGTTATTTCCTGTTAGCGGTTTTCAATGGCTTTGGAGTAAAGTTCATTGCTATGACAGTCAGGCAGCCACACTGGGGAAAATATGATGTATTGTGTTGTGTAGGAAAAAGTCAGTGTTATCCAATCCAGTAATCAGATTTTCAGACAAAGGCATGACCCTGGAACATGCTATCTATGGCTGAGTACTGCATTTGTCTTGTCTCCAAAAACAGTTAAAAAAAATCAGTGTGTACTTGGCTTGTCTGTCTGTTTTGGATATGGAAATATATCTCGCCTGAAAAATTTTCTCATTCTTATTTTGGAGGCAGCTAAATTGCTCTGAAGGTGTTGGTTGTAGCTGTAATTAATTTAGCATTTATTAAGCACCGACTGTGTGCCAGGCTCTGTGTGATGGAACAGAAATAGAAAGACTCTGTAGGGGAATATATCAGTCGGGGGAGAGGAGAGAAAGCCAAAAAAAAAAAAAGGCCAATATTTATTCATCCCGCCTTTTATTCCTCAGGGGTTGTTAGAGTATTTGCTGTGTACCCATCTCTGTACTATGCTGGGGATACAAGAGTAAATACGACAGACGCATCCCTGTGGTCCCTCAAGTTTGGTTAACCTTATCATAGAGGGGGCCAGATCAGATGGGTGGGTGTATCCACGGAGGGCTTCCCAGAGGAGGTGACCTGGGAACTAAAGCCGAGTAGAAACAGGTACCAGCCAAGTGAGGCAAAGCCAGAAGGAACAGCTAAGCAATAGCTGGACAGAGGACGTGCTTAGTTGGGAACAGAACAAGGATTTAAGGACGAACAGTAGGAAATGAAACTGTGAAGGTGGGCAAGGTTCAGCTCTTGAAAGATGTTTTATCTCTTGCTGAGGACTTTGGACTTCCACCTAAGGTGATGGGGAGACCACTTAAATATCTCATAATGGAGGAATGATTACAGGAAACTCCAGCTATTTAACAGAGCATAAAAGTGATATAACTGCATAGATATTCAGTACAAAAAAATTTTTAAAGCAGGATATAAAAATTGTGTGCTCACTGCAATTGCTGATAAGTAAGATATAATCACGACTATGTTAAAGCATGGGAGGATTTCTAAAAGTAGAGTCTATTATTTGCATTGTGAGATTCCTTAAGAATCTCTTTATGGTACCTTCTCAGCATTGATTCTCTACTATATGCCAGGAGGTCAAGACCAAATTTCTTCCCTCAACCATCAAATATAGGGAGATGTCATAACTTCAATGCAGTTTTTTAAAAGTTTGTGATTATGGGGCGCCTGGGTGGCTCAGTCAGTTAAGCATCTGCCTTCAGCTCAGGTCTTGATCTCGAGGTCCTGGGATCGAGTCCCTTCTCAGGCTCCCTTCTCAGCAGGGAGTCTGATTCTCCCTCTCTCTCTCTGCCTCTCCCTTCCTCGTGCTCTCTCTCTCAAGTAAGTAAATAAATAATTAAAAAAAGAAAAATGTGTGTGGTGTAAGGAAAGGAAGGGGAGAAATCGGAGTGGGAGACGAACCATGAGAAACTATGGACTCTGAAAAATAAACTGAGGGTTCTGGGGGCAGTGGGGGGGTGGGGGGATGGGTTAGCCTGGTGATGGGTATTAAAGAGGGCACGTATTGAATGGAGCACTGGGTGTTATACACAAACAATGACTCATGGAACACTACATCAAAAACTAATGATGTAATATATGGTGATTAACATAACATTAATAAAATTTAAAAATAAATAAATAAATAAAAGTGTGTGATTATGAAACGTCCAGAATGGGCAAATCCAGAGAAAGAAAATAGACTGGTGGTTGCCAAAGTATGGGGGCAGGAGTGACAGTGAACAAGTCCAAGGGTTCTTTTTGGGGTGATAGAAATGTTCTAGAATTAGTTAGTGGTGATGGTTGCACAACACTGGGAATATACTAAAAATCGCTGAATTGTACACTTTGGTTAAAATGGTTATTTTTATGTTATGTGAATTTTATCTCAGTAAGCAATACCGGAAGCAAAAAGACGCTTTTTTTTTTTTTTTTTTTTTTGATAGTAAAGGGCAACCGGAAGTGTGAGTTGAACTGCCAGGCAATGGGCTACCGCTTCTATGTCCGGCAAGCTGAGAAGGTCATTGATGGTACCCCCTGTGACCAGAATGGCACGGCCATCTGCGTGTCTGGGCAGTGCAAGGTAAGTGCCCTGGACTGGGTGTCTGTAGCACATTCTCTGGGTGATCGATCTAGAACTGCCCACTCCATTGTGTTTAGCCAGGCCACGGCCTCTTACCTCCCCACAGCCCACGGAGCATCGAACCATGAGCTCTGGGACAAGTGGGCTAAAATAGGGCAGGTTGGTCCTCTCTGTGTTTTTGATCTTAGAACATCTTCCACGGCGCAGTCTGACATTTCAAGTGTTAAGTGGTTTATATTTCCACCATGTGCATCAAAGGGGACTCAATGATCATTCCTTACCTCTGAAGTGGAGGTTATGAAAAAGGCCCGGCCGGATCCATCAAGAAACTGTTGGCATCACGAGGGCAAGGGTGGCGTTTTAAGGGCAGGGTGTATTTAATCTTGCCTCCCACCAGATGGGGCAGGCTTCCAAATGAAAGTGGTTCAGTGCCTTTTATAGCAGAGTTGTACCTTAAACAGGAAGAGTTTTTCGGCCTCTTTGGACTTGTGAAGTCTGTTCCAGGAACTCCCTGCCCCCCTATTCTGCAAACACTTGGGGCCTGAGAACATCTTTGTGGGGTGCTTACCTGTGCCAGAAAGAACTATTTGGTTAGCAATAGGCACTTTAGATAGGCACAGATTCCATGGCCACATTAATTTGGGCCTGGACTGCCACCCTTCTTGCACCTCTAAATGTATGAGTGGAGCTGAGACCCCGGCAGGTGCATGACTCTTGCGAGCCCAGACTAAAACGCCATCTTAATTAATGCCCAGTAGCTGGCAGTCTTGATTTTCTTTCTTTTTTTTTTTTTTTTAAAGATTTTATTTATTTATTTGACAGAGAGAGAGACAGCGAGAGAGGGAACACAAGCAGGGGGACTGGGAGAGGGAGAAGCAGGCTTCCCGCTGAGCAGGGAGCCTGATGCGGGACTCGATCCCAGGACCCCGGGACCATGACCTGAGCCGAAGGCAGTCGCTTAACCAACTGAGCCACCCAGGCGCCCCCAGTCTTGATTTTCAAAAAGGAAGAACTCTTGGTTATCACATCTGAAAGTTCCTGTTACACCTTCTATGTCGTTGTTTAGCTGCAGAGCTACTGACGGGTGATGTATAAGCACAGCTGTCCTGGACCGGACTTTTTTTTTTTTTTTTTAATGAGGAGGTTTCAGATAGGACCCAAAATGACTTATTCAGGCAGAACAGATGTTCTCAGATTTTCAATGAAAGTGAAGAAAGGAGCAGCTGTCCTTGGTTATCTGATGGGTGGGAGGGGTCTTTGGAAGCGCAAAACCCCAAGAGAGGTAGGATGTGGCGTGGAAGAGGCAGGAGAGCGTGATGGGAAGTACAGTGGGGGCTCAGACCTGTCTGGCCCCCATTTTCCACCCAATTGGGGGAACCACGGAGTTCCACATGCCCTCTCTGTGCCTCGCTGACCTCAGATCATACCCAAGAGGGTTCTGTTAGAGGTTTTGATCTCCGGCTCACGTGGTCTCTGCTTCTAAATGTGACTGAGCCTGCAATGGTGGGCCTTACAGCAACCTAGCTTTTTCTTCCAGGCCCTGAATCAGAGCTGTTTCATTTCCTGAGTACAGTTGCACACCGCCAGGAGTGGGTGGAGTGTAATGGTTAAAAATATGCCTTTGAAAGTCAGACCACCTGGATTCAAATCGTGCCTCGTCCACTGTGTGATTTTCTGTGTGATCTTATGCAGGTTAGATAAGCACTTTGTGCCTCCAACACATGAGGAGGGCAGTATCTACCTCCTGGTCTGGCATTTAGTAAGCATGCTGACGTATATTAGTATTAATACATTGTTTATGTCCACATATGTCCTGTCGTATTTGAGTTTCCTATGCAAAAGCATCTTCTTTGTTGGTAGATTACAGATTTGTGAGACTCACATTGTCTTTTGTGAGAACACTGTAGGGTGAACTACCAGGGGATTGCAAATGCTAATTCGGCCGGTCTGGGGAAGGTCCTGAGAGTCTGCTTTTCCAGCAAGCTCCCAAGTGATGCTGATGCCGCTGGTTCTCAAGTAGCCAAGTTCTAAAGGATACATTGATGAAACTACAGTTAACTGAGACTCAGAAATGTACATGTAGAGTGGTGTCATGACTTGGAAGGAAGATGAAATGTGGGCTCCTTCCGCTGGAGGAACGTGTTTTCCTAGTGTTGCATTGAGTGTCTGTGACCTGATGATATGGAAGAAAAACAAGCACTTCTAAGGACGTGGGTATGGATTCTTACTAATTGTCAAAAACCATTCAGACTATAGGGCAGCACGGTTTGCAGATGATAATTGCTAAAAGATCGGGACAAAATTCCCCAGGATGTGAGTAGATTAATAGGAATTTGATGTTACAAGGGCTGCTTTGATATCACTATGTATTTGTTCTCTGTGCTCTTGCCTGAAATTATCCTCCCTGAAGTTGTTGGAATCACTGACTATCCCGTCCTCTCTAGAACTTCAGTTCAGAGTAATCAGAAGTACATTTGCTTCCCAGGCCCAAGTTCTGTTTCCTTTGCAACTTTCAAAGGGTACAGTGTCCTTTTCTGAATATTTGATTGGAAGCCCAGAATTCAAATTGATATCTCTGCCTTGCTGACTTGTGGCTGAGAGAGCTGTCACTCGCGGACATCTGAAATGGCTCCAGAAAGCCTCTGCTGGCCACATAAAGTCCAAATGCAAACCCAGGTCTACAACAAAAGGTAATGAAAGGCAACGAGCATCAAATAAGAATATGAGCTCAACCCACAAAAGAGTAACTAAGAGAGAAGGGTGCCGTCCCCCTTGACACCAAGCCAAAGAAAGGCCCCAGACCCACCCTGGGCAAGCTGGAATGCTCTGTTCCTGGGCTGGCAGAGCACCCTCTGGCCAGCCTGCATTTACCCTGTTGCTGGAAATCCTCTGTGCTTTAGATCCAAGAGTTGGAAGAGGGGCAGGAAGAATGCAGACGTCCTAGGGCTGCCTTTGTGAGGGGCTGCAGGCTGGAGAAAATGGGGGTCTCCCTCTACAGTCCTTCAGTGCTGGGTTAGACTTCCTTTTCTTGACAGGGACTGAAGGGTCCCAAAAGTTGTCTTCAGGCTCAGGACTGCATATGGATAAGCTTTGAGGGGAAAGAACTACCTTTTCCTCAAGCAAAAGAATGTATCTGGAGCCCACAGAGACCCTCCCTTCCTCAACTCGACCCCTTCCCTGTAGACATCAAATAGGAATGTCTGGCCAGTCTTCAGAGACGTCTCTGAGACACTTATAGCCCTGCCCAATCATTGTTGTCATTTATGGGAACAAAATAGCATTTATATCTAATTAACAGAGAACGCAGTAATAATGTCTATCTTTAAGCACCACATTAACTGTCCTGTGATTTTTTTTTTTTTGCTTGATCTCAACTCTGTCTAAATAACTCTGGATTTTAATTGTTTGATGACACATGTATTATTTTTGCTCACCACTTAATAAACCTAGATGAAAGTTTCTCTTTGGTGGCATAGCAGGCTTTTGAAAGAACGGGGTCACTTGGGTAAAGGACAAGGAAGAGAAAAATACTCTCAACTCCCTGGAGACCAGCCTTACAGAAACCTCAGACTTCTGGACTTGAATGATCCTGAAAGTGAGAGCCACCCCCAAGACCCACCCCCCTCCCCCCCAAACAGGCCTGCGGGGCTATGCGTCCACGAGAATGTACACGCTGTCCCCTCAGCCTCGAGTGCTAATCTGTGTCCATCCTTGGCCCACATGGTGGCCTCGGCTCAAAAGCCACTGGCTGACTCCCTTGAGCACTGTATTTATTCTTCCGTTCCCACCGCCCCCACCCACCACCCAGCAAGCTAGGAGCAGTTCCAGGCACTTTGCTTTAGCAAAATGCCTACCATTGAATAGGTGCTTAAAATAAATGTGTAAATGAATTGAGGTCTCGGTGACTCAGTCTGTTGGATTTCAGCAAATGAAATTAGTCTTGAAACCAGCACAGAGCTTTCTCATTTTTGGCTGGGATGGGCAATTGAGTGCAGAAAAAACAAGGACACAAAGCCCCCTTGGCCACATCCCCAGAACCCGAGGCCTCAGAGGTCAGGGAAAATTCTTGGCATCTGCCAAGCTCTCGATCCCTCGTCTCGTTTTATTTCGCCCACTCTGAATTTCTTGAGTCCCTTTAGAGCTAAGGCAGGAAGAACCTAAACAAGTGTGAGAGCACGTATTCCGATGGTGCCTTCCTTCTGTGGAGGGAGAAGAAGACCTTCTGCCCTTGAACTTCCTCCGCCTCTCATCCCTGGTTGGTCTTCGCCTTCATGTGGGGCGACTCTTGCGGCGACCATGGGCCCACACTCAGTGGGGGCCTTCGCACCTCCCTTCCCAGCTGGGACACTGCTTGCCTTCAATCTGGACACATCCACAGACACTTTCAAATTTATTCAGTAAATTAAAGCAAGGTAACTGTTTCCAAATGTTCAGAGATAAGCTCTGGGCCAGCGTGCTGCCCTGATGGAGAAGGATGACATGATGGGTGTGTGCATATGGGTGAGTGTCTCTGAGTGCGTTCAGGCCCAAATTCCCATCATCCTCCTGTGTAACCCACTATTGCGCTTTCCTGAGCCAAATGGGTAGACCCTGCTCACTTCTCTGCCTGTTTGCCCAAAGTTGCTTCTTTTATTTTCCTTTTGGTTACTGGCTTTATTTTGTGGACTTTGCTTAGAGTTCTGTTGCCACTTGAGTGAAACCAAGAGGATAATTGTATTGGGTGAAATGTTCTCCCCTTTGCCAGACATCTGCATGATTCAGCCTTGAAAGAGGGTAGAGAGCTTTTACTTTGCTTGAATTCTGAGCTTACGTGACACTCTGTGGACTCCCTCTCGTATTCCCACCCCCAGCAAACTTGTGTTCTAAAAGGACTTTCTGCTTGTGACTATTAAAATGCTTATCATATTATGTGATAGTTATTTTGACACGTGTCTGAACTCCTGTATAGGAGAGGGAATTAGTGCCGTGCGTGTCTGTATCTTCGGTGCTTAATTAACATGTTAAGATTATTCTGTAAATATTCTTAAAATGTATGAAAGAATGAGTACAAGAACAAGTTAGAAACTGGCTGTGTAACCTCCTTTCCTACAAATAATCAAGAATAGGATTAAAGAAGCATTGAAATGTTAGATCCCAGGCCCTGTTCCCAGGACCTCTTGACATCTAAAACTGACACCTAAAGTAAAGCTGATGAAATTTGTTGCCCTTTTATGTGCACTTCTTTTCCATTATCTATAATTTTTCTCACTTCCAATGATTGGGACCACTACTAATGTAAAAAGTCTGGTTAGATTTCTTAATTAATGCATACTTATTAACAGCCCAAGCAATATTATAGGATTATTAATTAATTCAACAAATAACCTTAACTGCTCACTGCTGTACAGTGTGCTAGGTATGGGGGATGAAATAGTGGAAAAGATGAACATGGTCCTACCCACATTGAGCTTAAAATCTAATGGAAAAAGTAGTAAAGAGAAAAGGTCGGTTAAGAGACAAAAGAATTAGGAATTTTGACAAGCATGATGAAATTAATGGGGGAGCTGGGCTGGTGAACTGGTGAGGAGGCATACCTTAGATGGACTGTAGGGGAGGGCAGGGGTTGAGGCACTACTGACCTTGTAAGTCCCCAGGGGTGGGAGAAAATTCAGTGCTCCAGAGCTGATAGATATGGAGATGAACCTTTCGTGCCTTCTCCCTGCTCCCTGCCCTTGGGTTAATCTAGTCTCCCCTTGATGGTGCCAGACTTGGTTCCTCCAAGGTGCCCACACATCTTCCTGAACACATGCTGGCTTTAGCAATGGAAAGACCTCTATGAAGTCATTCTGTGTGCCCAGAGAAAACTCTCCTGGAAACAGGATGATATTAAGAGCAAGTTTTGGGGTCAGCCAGGATCTCCAATATAAAAGCAGATAAAAGAGAGGCTGCCCAGGTAAAATTGGGGTATGGTGTCCAGAGCTTCAACCTGCCCTTCCTGGTGGTCCCTCCTATACCAGAGAGGAATTTAGGGCCCCTTCCCCCTAACTTTCTGAAGGAATGGGCAGCATTCCCCCAAAGGGAACTTAAAGAAGTGTTCTATCTAAATAGGCAGGGTTGGTGACTGGCACTTGTAACTGAGACCTCAGAGGAAGCTTCAGCAGAGTCCCCTGGGCCAAATACCTACCTCTGCCTCCATGTGCCCCCATCCCCATCCCTAAACCAATCACAGACTAGAAGCACTGTCTGAGTATGCTCTGTTATGTACAGACGCTGCACAGTTATGCAGCAGTCATTGCACACAAGCTCAACCCCACAGGTACTCTTCCCCAAGTCACGGGATAACGTTTTAGGGATACAGAAAACTGCTGCATATGGAAACCCCAGGCAGTCTCTGTTTAGACTCACAAGGCTGAGGGGCACAGTCGCTGGCTTTCCCTTTGGTCCGTCTGCACATTCTCCCTGAGTCAGTCATATTCTTGACCGGTGATGTTGCTGTAGGATCAGACATCTTTAATGGAGGTTGCTGAGCCTGATGATGGCTCCCGTCCCGTAGAGCCTAAAAGTCTGAGTGAAGAGTTGAAGGGGAAGCCCATCATCCTGTGAGTCTGGGCATCTCGTTTAAATTGCTGCCAAATTTAGGTCAAACTGAGTTGTGGGTAGCTCTGTTAGTGTGATAGAAAAGCCTTAGAAAAATAGCCTCAGGTGTCAGACATCTAGGTGGAAATGGATATTTGAGGACAAAAGTGCCAGATGAAAATACTTAAATTTTGTATTTTATATTTTTAATAGATAAATAAATTTACATGACTCAGACATCAAAAAGTATGATCCCCTATGCCCTATCCGCCCAGCTCCCCATGCCCCAAGAGGAAATAATCATTGTTTGATCATTTTTTTTTAAGGCAGATATTTTTTGCCTGTATAAGCCCATGATTTATTATTGTTCTCCTTCTTTTTGACACATATAGTAGCTTATCACACACACGGTTCTGGACCTTGCTTTTCTTATTTAACATACCTTGGCAAGCTTTCCATTTCAATATCTAAAGGACGTCCTTCTTGCCTTTATGGGTGCATAGCATTGCACTGTATGAATTAACCATGGTCTATTTAAACATGATGATGCACAGTTAGGATATATCCAGTCTTACCATTACCAGCAAATCTGCAATAAATAGACTTGTGTGGGGGTCATTTTACTTCTTTGCAAGTATCTGTAAGATAAATTCTTAGAAGTGAGTCAAGAATCCGTATGTATTTGTGATTTTAATGCTTAGTGGGTGGTAAATTGCTCTCCAGTGTGGTTGAAACAACTCACATTCCCACCAGTGATATCTGTGGGTGGTGTGTTGTCCAACATTGGATTTTTGCCAATCTGATAAGTGAAAAATGGTACCTTGGGTAGTTTTCATTTGCATTTATCTTATTTGAGTGAGGTTGAGCATCTTTTCATATGTTTAAGAACGATTTCGGGGCCTGGAGTAGGATGAGTGAGGTGCCTTGGGTGCAGAATTTAAGGAGGTACCTAATGAAATTAAATCCTTCGGGCCTCCTTAAATTCTGAGCCTTAGGCACCTCACCTGTCCTGCTCTAATCCCTCCCCCCAATAGCACTGCCCTCCTGACCCAGGAATCATTTATATTCCTTTTCTGTGATCCGGTTTTTTATTGGGTTGTTGATCTTTTTCTTAATTTGTAGGAGGTTTTCATACATGAAAGAGTTTTTTTTATGATATAAATTGCAAGTGTTTTTTTTTCAAGTAGCCTTTTGACTTATGCCTTTGATCATGAGGTTTTGTTTATTTTTTGCCATGCAGAAGTTTTAAATTTTTTTAAATGGTGAATTTAGCAATTCTTTCTTTGATGATTCTAGATTTTGTGTCATGGAAAGACCTACTACACTTTGAAGCTTAAAAACATTCTTCTTTGTCTTCTTTCACTAATTTATGGCTCTAATGTTTTTACATTTTTACATTTTATATTAATCCATTTGGAATTTACCATAGTGTATTGTGTGAGGTATGGATTCAATTATACTTTTTTCAGATGGTTACCCAGGTTATGCCTCACCAAAATTGAATAAATCTTTCCCTCACTATTTTGAGGCTCCCTCTTTATTACTGTGTATATGTATATATGTAAACATATATTTGGTGCTTTTTTATTCTATTCCATTAATCTATATGTCTATTCATACATGAATACCAGAACATATATTTTTGAGAGAGAAATAAAACATACCAGCATTTAAACTTACGTTGGGGAGGAAAAATTTTTCTTCTTTCCTTCAAGATTCTTCTGCCTGATCTAAGAATTAAATTGACCTGAAATGGATTAACAGGAGAAAATCAAATTTAATTATGTACATATGGGAAACCCACATAAACATGAGAGATTCCAAAGACAGGCAAAATGAGGTATTTATGTCATTCTGGACCAAGGAGAAGTAGGTACAGGACTAGGGCTTCAAAGAGAAGGGAGGCAATTCACACCAAGAATGGAAAGAATGAGTGCTTGCTGGGCCATCCAGAAACAATGGGACAGAGAGGGCTTTGCTCAAACAGGCCTTGCTAGGGTCCTCCCTGTCTACCATACCTAGTGTATATCAAACTATAGTTATTTGTGGTGATAGCTCCCTTTCTGGAACAGGTCCTCTATCTAAATCCTTTTAGGCAGTTAGTAGGAAGGCAACAAAGAAAAACTTCTTGAGTCTGAAGATAGCAGGAGGGGAAGAATGAAGGGGGGAAATCGGAGGGGGAGATGAACCATGGGAGACCATGGACTAAACTGAGGGTTCTAGAGGGGAGGGGGTTGGGGGATGGGTTTGCCTGGTGATGGGTATTAAAGAGGGCACGTATTGAATGGAGCACTGAGTGTTATACACAAACAGTGAATCATGGAACACTACATCAAAAACTAATGATGTAATGCATGGTGATTAACATAACGTAATAATAATAATAAAAAAAAATCAGTCTGAAATAATTCACCTGCCAAAGAGACACATTTGTATGGTGCCAGATTTTGCTCCCCTACGCTTAT
The DNA here is from genome assembly GCF_002201575.2 of Neomonachus schauinslandi. Classification (NCBI taxonomy): domain Eukaryota; kingdom Metazoa; phylum Chordata; class Mammalia; order Carnivora; family Phocidae; genus Neomonachus; species Neomonachus schauinslandi. Next base: position 109,173,368 of record NC_058411.1, read on the forward strand.
GAAAGGTAAGCTTGCTCTTTGCTTGGAAGTAATGCACTCACAGACTTTGAATGAAGACCTTTCTCTATCACTTGGAAAAGCCATCTGTGTTCAGAGGCCTTAGCAAGACTTCGTATTCACAACACATTTTTACTTCATGGGAAAAAAATGAATGTTCCATTACTTTTAGGACTGGAATAGCGAAAGTTACAATCATCAAAAGTACTCCTGATGACAAAACCATGGTAGGCCAGGTCAAGATCCCATGGATGGTTGGGGGAAAGCAAAAAAAAAAAAAAAAAATTAGAAGGTTTATTGAAAAACAGAACATTTTTGTGTTTTCTTGTAGAATTAACTGCTGTTTTCTTTTAGAATTAACTGAATTTGACAGGAAAAAATGTTGCTGCCCCTAAGAGCAGCCCAGCTCTTGAGGTGCTATCTTCTGTCATTCAGTAAATTAGCAATATCTTCTACAAGTTTTATTTTATTTATTTTATTTTTTACAGATCCTATCAATTTCTTAAAGTTTATCAACCCATCTTCTGATGGTTTGAAATGTAGTTTATCCTAATTATTTTTCTTGGGTCTTATTTTCACAATTCTCAGCAAAATGCTAATAATTATAGCATTCAAGGATATTCTGGATCTGGTCTCCTAACCAAATCTTGAGAAGGTGCCAGGAGAAAAGATTCTTTTTTGCCCTGCCTCCAAACTCACCCAAATGGACTAAGGACGGAAGATCAGTGATGGCCATGATTGCTGAGAAACTGAAGATAATCATGTATGTAAAAAGATCTTGGACTCAAACATCTGGTGCCCAAATACTAGCCTTGTTTTCTTAAAACTATACTTGACAAAGCTGTAAAGTATGTTTGTCTCCCTTGTGAGAAGGCTGATTAGCTTTTTCTGAGTGAAAGATCTTTATATCCTTTGGTTTCAAATTAGTTTCTAAAAGCCTAATCTAAATACTTCACACATGCAATGTGAGGTTTCAAATATATGGTATAAATAAAGTACAATGCCTAGTGTTCCAGTGGTGCTTGATGTGGGTTTTTTTTTTTAAACAGATTTATTTATTTTTATTTGAGGGAGAGAGAGAGAGAGAACAAGCGTGGGGAGGGGCAGAGGGAGAGAATCTTAAGCCGACACCAAACCGAGCGCTGAGCTGGATGCAGGGCTCCATCCCAGGACCCCGTGACCATGACCTGAGCTGAAATCAAGAGTCAGAAGCCCAACCAATTAAGCCACCCAATCACCCTGCTTGATGTGTTCTTGCTATTATTTCTCACTTGGGGAAAAAATAGGGTTTTTTTGGGTTTGGTTTTGTTTTTGTTTTTGGGTGGGTTTTTTGATATTTGAGCCCTACAAAGTGAGGCCAGAGATCATACAATATTTTGTACATGAGAATCTTATTGCTGTGTTCCAATTTTTATAGATTATGTAGCACGATATGAAGTAAATACGACTTTAATATTTCTTGACGATGACTTTTTCTGATGACACATTCTGAAGGACGATTTTGCAGAACTGGTTGATAGTGACACCTAGTGTTCAGTGTTGAAATTACATGTCTTTTAAAAAAGCAGCTCCTCAGGTAACTAGCATAAATTACGGCTTAATTCAAAGATGAGGATAAGCTGAACAGGCCAAAATTAAAATAAGTGGAAGTGGAGTAATGGGGGTGATCACTGGGACACATGTGAATAAGAAGGGCAATTTCTCCTTGATGACAACACCCAGAACTCTACATAATACTGAGGGCAATTGTGTATGGACGCACAAAGTAAACTGCTGTTTATTTTCAGACTTAGTTCTGAATCACTTGTGTTAGTTCAGTCTCTCTGGCTCTTCCCAAACCAGGCATGGGTGTGAATTCACTAAACAAATTGCCTTGAGCAAGTCCTGTAGTTTCTGTGAGACTCAGTACTCTTAAATATAAATTAGAGATGCTGAGACCACCTCATAAAATTCTGGGAGAATTAAATATTGTTTCATGTATAAAGACCTGATAGTAGCAGTGATGTGTCTGGGGGCTTATTTACACGGATCTTGATGTCTGGGGGTGGCGAAGACAGACGGGGACAAGGTACAGAAATTGTCCAGGAAATTATACCTGGATCTTGGTTGGGAACAGAGAACAATGGGAGCCATGTCCTGACATGAACAGAAAATGTGGATTGAATGAGACTCAGAGGAAGTGAACCATGGTCCCCCAAAAGTCGGTGGGTTTGAGAAAGCTACTGCCCAACTGACCTGGGATAGGGGATGTGGGGGAGAGGGATGGAAGGAAGTGCCAGGCGTCCTTGGGGAGAGTGTTTCACCAGTAGAACTTTAAGAAGATAGAGAGAAACAATTACAGACTCTGCCGCTCACCAGCTGGGTCTCCTTTGTTAAATTCCTTGGCTTTTCTGAGCCCCCTTTTCCCCTTCTGTGAAGTGAGGACACCCGCACCAACCTGGCAAGGCTGCAAGGGTTTGAGGAGGAGATGCAGCTAAGATCCCTAGCACCACCCCTGGCCTGGCTTAGCAAGCTTAAAATAGGTGCTAACTCTTGGCTGTTCTCGAAAGGGGGGACATGGAAGCAGAAGATTAGAAATGGGACAAGCAAAATCTGTTCGGCCCTTGGACACATGACTCTGATTCCTCCTTGCATTTCTACCCTGTTCCCTAGAAATCCTTTTCTTCCTCTATGTCCCACATAGGTCACCTCTGAGAGGCATTCCCTGACCCTGGGGGGCACGATCACTGCTCATATTGTGCCCCCCAGCCCCCGTGGTGCCTTGTCCTGATACCCTTTCTGCTCTCATTAGGAGTGACCTTATTTGTCTACATATCTGACATCCCTGGTCCACAGTGAGCCCCCAGAACAGAAGGACTGAACTTAGGTGCTTAGGAAGTGTTGATAGAACGGATGAATACCAGGGAGAAGGAGAGGAAAGGAGCAGAGAGTAAAACAGGTGTGGTGAAATGTGCACTGAATGCAGGGGAAGGGCGTGTGGATGTTTCTGGAACTGTTCTTGCAACTTTCTCCTTTAGGTTTGTAATTCTTCAAAATACAGGCGTGGAGGGCAAAAAAAGTGAAAGATTTCCCGTTTTCCTTGTTGCATTCAGAGCACTTCTTTTGGAGGAGGGTGGACTGGGCTTTGACATCTGCCCTGTGTTTCCGTCTTCCATGCCTGGCCTCCCTGGGCTGCATGAGCTGCTCATAAATACTGTTTGTGTCCAGACTGTGAGGCTGCCCTTTGCCCGCAAGTCTCTACTGGATTTGGCTCTGATCAACTGGGGTTCCATCAGTCATAAAGAGTAAAACTTCTCGTGATGTTGTCGGAAGCCACGATGTATTTTGGAATTCGGGGGCAGGAGGGACAATGTTCAACTTTGCAAAAATGAAGCACTGAAACAGTCTTTTGAAAATGCATGTTCAGTTCTGAAGGGGAAAAAAAAATCCCAAAAAACTATGCAGCATCACTTGCAGATCCCCCTGCTGGACATTTGGAGAACTGAGGCATCCCGGCTCACTTAACAAAAAATTCCTTAACCCTGTGCTCTTGAAAAGCGTCAAAGGTGCATGCATGTTCCAAGCTGTATCCTATCCCATTCCCTTCTGCAGCAAGCCTTGGTTAAAGTGTTATAAGCTCTGTATTGAATTAAAGCACAAGGGGCGAATGTAATTTCAAAATGAAAACTGTATTACAATATGCTCTTCAAATCCTGCTATTTTATTTTATTGTTTTTATTAACTTTTTTTTTTAAAGAGGAAGTGCCTGAGGCAATCCTAGAAGTAAAGACTGCCCTACATCCCTTCTGTTCTGTGGATTGCTTGAAGAACAGATGCCATGATTATCCAAGGCTGAGGTGGTATTTTCTGATATTTTCTAATAGAGCTTTTGTCAACATTAAAAAATAGTTCTGATACTGGAATGGCCCATTTCTCATGGTAATGCCTTCCCTAGGAAATACAGCTGAATGCCTAGTCAGTGTGTGATGAACGGGGCATATTGGGCAGGTAGCCACAGCGAGAGATGTACAGGCAAAATGTGGACAAGCTGATAAACTGGTGGGGAAAAAGTGCTTAAATTGGGTGCAGGCTGGGACAAGATCACCTCTGTATACCTTTCTGTGTAAGACATTGCAACTCAGACCTTCTAGAGAATGGAGAGCCAGAAGCGCTGAATCAATTTGGAGTGTCCTAGACTGACACCATCTCTTCTGTGGCCACAAGTGACATCCCTGACTTCTCTGGTTGTTAATCAGTTTAATTCTTCATCAGAAGACAGATATTTACTAAGAGAACTGATGCATCTCTGTCGCCAGGTGTCTCTCCTGAGCTGCAGACTCATGCTAACTCACTACTCTGCATCCCTACCTGGAGATGCCCAACGTGATCAGCCCAGAACTCATTATTATTTCCCTCCCACCTTGCTCATCCTCTTGTGCTTCTGATTTTGGCAAGTCACCCCTCCATCCTGCTCATCTCCCAAGCCAGACCAGCTGGATGCCTTCATCATTCTCGCCTCCCCACATCCAGAGGTGGTCAAGTTCTGTCTCCTGCATCCTGGAGTCTCCTGTGTCCATCCCTTCTTCCCCTCTTGATGCCATTGCTGTATATCAGGTCTTCACTCATTTGTTCTTTGGACCGTTGACGACTTTCCTGACTGGTCCTCCTGCCTCTTGCCCTGTTCTCTTTCAGTTGAGCTTTCACTTTGCTGCTAGAGGGATTCTAAAATATAAGTCAGAGCAAATTACTCCCCTGCTTCTGGGCCCATTGTGCCTATCCCCACCGTCCATAGATGAAGTCCAGACTCCAGCATGGCATTCAGCAGGCACCGTGACCACGCCCCTGCCTACCTCGCCACTCTTCCCTCATAAACTCCAGCCATGCCAAACCAGGTAAAGCTCTCTGAATAGGTCACGCCTCTGTTTTATGCCTCTGGGCTTTGCACTCCTTCTTCTGCCTGGAATGTCTCTTCTTCCCTATACAAATGGCAAATAGCTGTTCACCAGGCAAGACTCAGCTTAGGTGCCATTTCCTCTATCATGCTCACTCTTGGTCCCAGGAGAGGGTGGATGCCTCTCCCCGTTGTGCCTCAACTAGACTTCTATCGAGACACCTGTAATTCTTTTATTGCCCTTTTTGATTTACATGTCTGCCTCCCCGTGGATGCCCAGAAATACCTTGAACTAGTGACCAACCCTGTCTTGCTCATCTTTGATCCTCCATTAAGTAGCACAGAGAGTTGGCACGTAGTACTTATTCAAAAGACGTTTGTTCAGATGAACAAATCAATCTATTCTTTAGCCAGCACGGGATTGTTCAACCCTGATCATCTGAAGTTGCTGGCATCATACAATCTATTCATTCTTCACCAGGTCTTATCTGGGGATCCTGTGAATGCACAACCACATAGTACAGGGATGTCACGTTTATAGCAACACCTCTGAGAGTCCATGTTCTGAGCTGCACTAATGTGATCAGCAGGAGGTTCTATGTTTTCTCAGATGATCCTCCAGTCTTTTCCAATAATGATATCAAGTAGACAGCTGGATATCCAAGTCTGAATTTCTGGGACTGGTCGGAATCATGATTTTGACTGACTAGGAAGAAGCAATGATTTAGCTTTACAGCTAAAGTCTCAGGAAGTTCTTTTCAAAGTTGTAGAACTCAAACGTTACCCATGACAGTGCACAAGCTCCTTATGAGATTGTGTTTTCCTTGTGCATCAAAGACATCAAGCATGGGGAAATTTGGCCAAGCTCAATCATGGAGACCAGCCCATACTTTACCCCCTTTAGCAACTGTATGTGGGATAGCTCTACCTGCATGTCCAACAGACACCTCCAACTTCGGGATAGTTAAAATGGAATATTTTCTTATCATTTCCCCCCAACTCCTCCAGAAGATAATAACTTTGCCATCACAGATGCTTTCTTCTGTATCTCCGTGAGCAGCACCCACCTGGTTACCCAGTTCAGAAATAGGAATGCCACCTTCCATTCCTCTTTCTTTCTCTGAACCACAGCCAGTGGTGGCGAGGTCCTGAGGAAACTGCCTCCTTGATAGGTTTCTGTATTTTGTTCTTCACCCTCCTTCTTACCATCACTTCCTTTCTTCAAGTCTTTACCGTCGCTGGGGTGGATGAGTAGAGCAACCACGGTGATAAGGTCTTCCTGTCTCTGGTGTTGCCCCTCCTTATACAGGACTGCCGTTATCATCTTCTAAAATATGAATCTGAAAGTGTCACTCCCCTGCTGGAAAACTCCCATGAGGTCCCCGCTGGTCCTTAGGTCTCTGCTTAATTTTGCCACGTCCTCTCATCACACAACTCTTTCACCTTCCACGTTGGTCTTTACTACCTGCGGTTCTTAGAACAGGCCATCTTCTATCATAGTTCTTGTTCCCTTGGTACATGCAGCTGCTTCTGTCTAGAATGCCTTTGTAGCAGGATACTTTGGGCTGTAGGTAACAGGACATGCACTCCAAAAGGGTAAAACACGAAGGGGACATTACTGATGCATATAACATAACCTGGAGCGCCTGGTGGTTCTGGTGTTGCTCAACACAGCAGTTCAGTGGTGCCACTGAGGTCAAGGTTCCCTTCATCTTCTCACTCTGCTGAACTCTGTGTGGGCTCCCTTCCCTCACTTTCAGGATATCTGCCATGGACAGATTCCGGGCAAACACAAGGTCCAGCAAGAGGAAGAAGAGACTATTCTTTCTTCTGAATCTTCTTTGTAAGAGTGAAGGAAAATTTTCTAGATGCCCTCATAGCAGAATATTCTTCCTGTCTTATTCATCAGAACTAAGTCTCCTGCCCATCCTCAACTGATCACGGGCCAAGGGATTTAACGAAGTCACTAGTGGAAGGCAAAGAAGGACACTGGAATGAGAATGAAGGCACTTTCAGCCTGGAGGAAGGGGGCAATGCCCATCAGGTTGGCATATAGCCCTCTTTCTCCTTTTTTACCAGGCTAATTCTTGAATACTCAACTAAGGAGTCACCATGGGGGAGACATCCCTGACCCCCTCCCTTGCCTCTGATGCCTTCTGATGAGTTACATTGCCCCAGACCTTATCTCACCGGAGTGTGAGTGCCTCAAGTCTGGACCATTTCGGATCTGACAGTTACTGGCACATACCTGCAGGCACATACTCTCGTACTTTTGCTGAATGAGAAAATGAATGACAAAAGCTGAGTTGTTGTGTCAGTGATGACTTTCTGCTTGTCAGAGAAACCCAACAGTTTGTTGGGTTTCTCTGACTGGGTTTCCCAACCCAGTGAAGCTTTGTTTTTCCTATGGAGCAACAACTCCAGAGCAAGAGGTCCTCACCTCAGCGAATGAAGATGTTCTTGCAGCTTGTCAAGGACCCAGGCTCCTTCTGGTGTCTTGTCTGTTCTCCTTAGCATGCGACTGCATGTTCTCATGAGCACAAGTTGACTACTCTAGTCCACTGAGCCCATGCTCCAGGCAGGCAGAAGCCTAAGTGTACCTGTCAACCAGGTCTGTGACTTTTCCTCAAGGAATAGCTCTCTCAACAGCTCCACTGAACTGACTTGTGGTTCCATCTCATTAGTGAGACCGGGGTCTGGTCTTATGGGAACGTTGCCAACACAAACATTGTCAGGATTCTGTTCGTTAGGAAGAAGGGGAAGTGGGAGAATGTGAATACACCTAGGCGGTGCCTGCCCAGTCACCTCCAGAGCGTCTCTAGATAATTTATTCTTTTATTGGTTGTTCCGTCTACCAGTTTGAAACAAAATAGCAGCCATTAGAAGCTGTTATGTGGAAGTATTGTGACAGCCTAGAGCTAGGCCTTGTAAGAATGGCGTATATCACACTGTCCAACATCCTCACTGAGAATATTGAGAGGACAGTGTCGAGAGAACCGAGGCCCAGGGAGATGCTGTTTGCCCAAATTCAATCAGAAATCTGGTGGCAGGGGCGCCTGGGTGGCTCAGTCAGTTAGGCGTCTGCCTTCGGCTCAGGTCATGATCCCAGGGTCCTGGGATCGAGCCCCGCGTCGGGCTCCCTGCTCCGCGGGAAGCCTGCTTCTCCCTCTCCCACTCCCCCTGCTTGTGTTCCCTCTCTCTCTGTGTCTCTCTCTGTCAAATCAATAAAAAAAAAAAATCTTTAAAATAAAAAAAAAAAAAGAAATCTGGTGGCAAAGATTGGGGAATAACCTATCCTTATCTCAGTTTTAACTCCCTTAATGTACTGGGCATTTAGGGATTTCAGTGCCTATGATCTTGAGGTAAGAGATTTATTAACTTCTTTTTCCAGCCGTACATAACAGAGTCTGCAAAAGCCGAAACCACATTTGCATGATTTGCTGGATATAATGCCCAGTGCAAAGTCGTGTTATGAGGATCTTCATGCCGAGGAGCCCTCTGCAAGGGCTTCTAGAAAGACGTAGGAAAGAACAGTGCCCCGCGGGACACGGGCGCCTGCTGTGGCCTGCAGTTACCGCCATTCACACCTAGATGGCGCTCATACATTGATCGGGAGATGGTTGCCCGGTAGAAACTGACAAATTCTTGAATCAAGGTGGTGAAAAGTTAAATATAGATGGCTTTCAGGCCTGGCTGGGGGAATGGCCTGGTTAAAGGAGAGGTGGTGAAAACCAGGGACTGGCTGTAAACACATTGGACGATTACACAGAAAGCTGCTTGCCTTCTGTTCATGCTTCCAGTCCCAGATCCCTGCTGGGCCAGGCACAGCCGACTGACCCAGAGGCAGACTGGCCGGTCTTACCTGGGTGTGCCTGTCTAACCCACGGGCGGCCTTAGCACTGCCCCCAGAGGACCCCGGGCAGCCTCTTCACGTGGGTCACAGACTCCGAGATGACCATCACAGAAGAGAAGGCTTATGTGTGGGGTCGAGTTAGTAAACTGGGTGATTGGCTTGTAAATTGTTCTCATAGACATAAGCACATATGCAATTATCCTTCAACATCATGGGCATCAAACTCTTGTTCTCCTGACTGATCAAATTATCCCGAAGAATATTGGACATTGCTTCCATGTGGCAGTAGAGAGGTGAAGAACAAGGGCTTTGGAGTTAGAGGGACCTGGGTTTCTAGTCTAGGTTCTATCACATACTACTGTGTGGCCTTGGGTAGATGAATTAGCACCTCTGTGCCTCAGAGAAATGGACCTACTTCCCAGAGTCATTGTGAGGATTGAATGAGATAATCCTGTGTCAGTCACCAAGCACAGTATCTCCTTCTACTGTAAGTGCTCCAGAAAATGAGCTCTTATTATTGCCATTAAACCACACTCATGAAAATCACAAAGGACAGTGAGGTTTTTCAGTTGTTCCCAAGCTATACAGACATTTGGTAACCAATTTAACTTGAGTTTGACAAGTGTTGAGAGCAAAATCAGTAAAATTTGACAGTGAAACCTATTACTGGGTTCAAGTTAAAATAACATTTTAGGAATAAGTAGATTTAATTGGGGGGGGGGCACTTGCCTTGCACCAAAAATTCCGACCCCTAACTACTAGAAAATGAAAGGTAGGTTATTTTATCATCCACGGCTATCTGTAGGATTTGCTGGTCAAAGTCAGTGTCTAGTTCTCTGGGTAGCTTTCACGATAGATGCATACTAGGATTTGTAGACACTTAGGAAAAACACATTTGGGTTCAAAAGTAGGACAAAAATTGCTCCCCTCATTAAAGCCACATGACAATGCAAAGAGGTGGGTCAGGGCTCTGATGTTGAATGACTGCCCAGGGTGGACATGATGGCCCTAAGGAGGTATGAGGGACAAATCTGGATGGAATCAAAAGAAGAGCCAAAGAGTGGAGGGTCTTGGTGTTAGACAGATATGTGGGTCCCGCAGTGTATGTTTGAGAACTTGAAGGGGACGGCAGATCTGTTGCCTCTCTCTTAAACCAGGTCAGGTCGTGTCATTGTAGTCAACGACTTGGGTGGTTGTGTGTCCGCATCACCTCACGTGTCCCCCTCACTGGGTGGCATTGCTGCCTGTAGGAAGCAAGGCCCGGGGAAGCAAGTGAAGACTCATCCACTTGGTGCCCTGTGATCGTGGGCCAGGGTGAAAGCAATGCAGGCAGCTGAGGACCTCTTTCCTTGCCCTTTGTGTCACCCAGGCGAGCTGTGCCCGCTCAGGGGGTGGGAGGAGGGTGCACGTTGAACTGACGTTCCGCAGACCCAACCAAGTACACATCCGGCTTCCATCTCTTACGAGTGGCGTGCCTATAGACATTGCTTTCACTCTCTGAGCTTCCCTTTTCCCATCTGCAAGTGGGAATAGTGAATGTCATAACACCCAGCACGGTGTAACAGGTACAAACGAAGCAGCCGCAAATGGGAGTCTGTGGAGACGTGACTTTGTTCATCACTGAGCTCCAGTTGTTCACAAGGCCTCACCTTCTCTTAGGGGACAGGGACACCCAGGGCAGAGGGAGGCATTTCATCTTGTCAATGTTAGTCATTTCTGGTTTAGAAGTCACTCAGGGAGGGGGCCTCCCAGCTCCCACTTTCCCACATGGGAAGGACAGCACACATTTCCTTGGCGTTGGGTTCCCAGCTCTTTCTGGAGGTTTCTATCCCTACCTTCAGTGTTTTGGCCCTGGGCTGGGTGGGGGCTGCGTGTGGCGAAGGAAGAGGTGCCACACTTGAAACCTCAGCCCCTCCCCTCCCTGTCTCCGCTTGCGTGTCTCCCAGCTCTTAAAGACACTTAACACCTGCTCTAGACTGAATTTCGGCCCTTTGTCCCCAAATGTGGTGGTATTTGGAGGTAGGGGCGTTTGAGGTGTAGGAAGGTTTAGATGAGGTCAGGAGGGTGGGAGCCTCATGATGGGCTCCCTTATAAGAGAAGATACTGGAGAGCTGGCTTGCTCCCTCTCCACACAAACACACAGAGGAAAGGTCCTGTGAGGACACAGCAAGAAGACACTGTAAGTCAGGAACAGAGTCCTCCCCAGAAACTGACTCTGTGAGACCTTGGTCTTGGATTTCTAACCTCCAGAACTGTGAGAAAATAAATGTCTGTTGTTTAAGTCATGCCATCCGTGGTATTTTGTTGCGCACCCCAAGTGAAGACACCCCGTGTCCCCTTGTGGCAAGACGCTGCCCCATGCGAGAGTTTGCCTCTCATTTCCAGGCATACCCTGTGCTCAGCCCCCCAACTTTGGGTGATCTTGCAGGCTGAGCCTTTTTAGAATTCAAACTCAAACTTTTTGACTCTGAGGCACCTACTTGTTGCAAGTCAGACTCTCGTGTCTAAGATGAGCTTCAGGAACTGCCCTTCTGTCTCCTTTGTACTTTACCATCTCAATGGATGGAGGACCATGGACCAATGTGGTGTTGCCTACCACGCATGAACAATACATTGGTGACGTGAGCAGATGTGAAATTGTTGAGTATTGTGCCTGGCAAACAATTGGTACTCAGTGAATGTTTCCTGAATTCTGACATTGAGTAACAGCTGTGAACTTGAGTGTCCTAAAAAACAAAGCTGAACCACACTAAAACAATGGTTGTCTGCTTCTTGATGGCTTTGTCCCCTGGAGGCATGACATTCAGATCTGGAGGATGTGGGTGAGTGGAGTTGTGAAGATTCTCTGATGGGAATTTAATGGATAGTACGGTAAAAAAAATCCAGTGTGGTGGTCATTGCCTTCTTGTAGAGTGACTGTCATGGCTGGGACTGTTAGGCCCCAGAGGCGAGGAGCTCCAGGCGTGGGAGCATGGGATATTGGATGTAAATGAGCCTTGCTACCCACACTGGGTGAATACCCTTTAGAATGAAAGCACCGCATGGAATATGACTCAGGATACATGTCCATTTAAAACCACTCTTCCCTTTGCTCTAGGAAAGAAATGAAAAAAAAAAGGAATAAAACTTGATGTTTAAGTCAAACAAGGCCGTTTCTGTATATCGCTGTAACTGGATAGCTTTGAGAAGGAGGGCGGGATCATCCCTGGCTTGGGCCTTGGAGCCAGGCTGCCAAAGAAAGAAGCAGCCTGGCCCCTCTCCCAGCTGTGGGGCTCCGGGGCTGAGGAGCCCGAGGCCCCGCATGTGACACCTCACTCTTGAGATACTCTAATTTATAGTTAACGCCTTTTAAGCAAACAAGAGGGAGAAAAAAAAATCTGGTTCATATTATGGCAACTTGCAATGAAGGGGAAGTCTGGGAGTTCAAAGAAAAAATGTCCCAGGAAAAGCATAGCCCGTTAAAATTCATTCTAAATGGTCAGGAAGGTAATTGAAAAGAAGGGTTTCTCAGTGCAATGTTGGCAGCCCAGTGCCCTCTCTCTGCCCCTCTTCCTCCCTCCCCCAGTCATCTCTCCCTGACACGAAGGTTATTCCAAAGAGGAACAAAATTAACACGAATGGATTACTAAGACATGCTAAACTGCCTGCATAAGTAAAAACTCCAGAGCTCAGTGGACAGGATCAAGGTGAGAGGAGGAAGTGCACTCGCCTTCCAAAGCCAGAATCTTCTCTGGTTCGATTTGAGGGCCAGGGAAGCTCCCTCTGCCTTCCCATACTCACCTTTGCCATCCAAAAATATCTTCCTCCCCTGCTGATCATGTGGGGCTTGGTTTTCTCCCATCAGTAAGTTCCTAACTGGTTTCTCTGGGTCAAGGCAGCCTTTGTTGGAGGTCTGCAGGGCAGGGTGGGTAAGAACCAGCAGAAGGGGGAACTGTGCTCCCCCCCCAACCCCCTGGCCTTGCATCGAAGCCTTGGGCCTCACAGAGCTAGAAGGTTTCATACATAATGCAGCAGGAGCTCCCCAGCGACTAAATCAGAAGGGCCTGGGGCTGCAGACCAGTTGGAAGGTGGTGTTACGGTGCTCATCTCATTGCTGTGCTTAATGTGAAGCCCGTGGGTTTTGCTCAGACTCTGAGCTGAATTGGAGGTGGGGTGGGTGGGCAGGGTTTGAAGGCGCGCACAGTGGAGGTAACATCCTTTATCCCCCCCATCTAACTATCCCCCCAACTAGCTAGCCCGTTGGCCCTGCTAGTCCACGGATGGGGGAGACTCATCTCTCAAGCAGCCATCACTCAACCCTCGGGGGCAGCTTGGCCCTTCAGGCGGGTCCATATGCCATCAGCATGTCCAGCATTAGGCATTCGTTCCTTTGACCTAAGGAACTGGCCTGTAATAAAACGCTGTTCTCCTCTGGTGGCGTGACACCCGGGCCTAGTGTGAAAGTGAATTGGTGGAGGTAATCCGTTCCAGATGAACCCCAATTTGGTTGAGACGTAGGGGGGAGGAATGAGGAGGACCGAGGAAGGGGGCAGAAATTTGTCACAGGAGATGCTGAAAGGGTGGTGGGAGGTGTCAGAGGTAATATTGCCCTCTTCAGCCTCGGGGTGGCCCCGGATTGCAGCAAGAAGGAGCATGATCCTTTGTGCTTTTCTCGACAATTCTCGTAGGTTCTATTGTTTCGTTTCCCTTGAGCAACAGAGGCTGTGGATGACTGCCCTGTCTCACGGAGGTCAGTTTTCTCTCTTTCTGAGCCTGCCAGAGTGTCAAGGGTCAAGCTCAGCCCAGTTTGACCCACTGACTTTTTAGACTGGGCCTCTTTTGTAAACAAGGTCAGGCTTTCTCCCTCCCTTAATTGGAATCCCTCCGTATGAATGGCAGCGTTATTTTGTGGTGTTTGGTTTGGATATGAGGAAAGAACGTTTCTCTTCCTCTCTTTTCCTCTCGTGGTTTACTTTGGGATTACTTAAATAAATAGATGAAAATGTCCCCAGTTAAGCATCCAGGGAGTGCCAAGGCAGCATGCCATGTTTATCCGTATATTTGCCAGCCTGTGTATTCCCTTTCAGCTCAGATTTTAAGGCAATCTTATGCATTTCTTTTTCCTACATAATTTCTTCCATTTCCAGAGAGAATTTTTTGCCAGTAGCAAAAAGGAGCTGCCTTACAGTGTCAGTAAGGTAGGGGAGATGCTGACATGACCATACTTGCGGGACCAGAAAGGAATAGCATTGTGGCATGCACAGTGGAGGTGGGCGAGGTGCTCTAACTAAAGCTCATCATGAAGCGGGTTCCATCAGGATCCTCAGCTTATGCATGGGGAACCTGATGCATATGAGGAGTTGTACCCGGTTGGTGGCTGAGGCAGGAATCACACCTCGTCTGCAGGCCTTCTGGGTCCAAGAGCCCCATCCAGAGGCTGCACTGTTTCCCAATATTTGCTTCCTGCTTAACAAGCCCTAATTAGAAATTGAAAGAGAGTTGGGGTGGAACGGGGAGGCAAGACAGTAGTGGATGAGGAGAGAGCCTCATGGACATCCTTTGGACAGGATGAAGGCCAGGGGTGTATGGAACTCCATCTCTCGGCCTCTGCAGGAGCTGGCCTGGGAGTGATGGTGTGTCTGTGTTTCCAACCTGTGCATTCAGTCTGGGGTTAAGAAGTGGAGATTCATCACCTGGAAGAAAATGCGAACTCCTGGCTGTGGACCACGAAGTGATCTGCAGGCTGCCCTCTTCCCCTGCTTTACCCTCCTCTACCCTGCTCTCACGCAGTGTCCGCCACCTCTGCCTTCTTGCTCTGGGGTCTTGCCAAGCTCTGCCCACATCAGGGGCTGGACGCTTGCCGTGACACTTGCCTAGAGCACTTGACCCTGTGATGTTTGCAGGGCTCAGTCCTTCACGTTTTCACATTCCTCTCAAAGGGTCCTCTCACCAGCCTCCCTCCACTCGACCTCCCCTGCCATACTGTGCTCCCTCCTACTGCCTCATTTTCTCCATAGCCCTGTTAACCTGAGGTGACTGTATTTATTTGATTCTATGTTTATGACCTGTCATCCCTGCCAAAACGTGAGCCCCATGCCTGTAGGGTCTTTGCTCCGTCTTGCTCCCCATTGGATTCCCTCCACCATTATGGTGCCTGGCATATAGGCATTGAATGAACAAATGAGTTCAGGGGTTCTCTGGTATCTGCGGTTACCAGAATCTTTTACCAGAGGATTTCTGGGCTTTTCTCGTTCTGGGATGAATGATCAAAAGTGACATAATGCTGTGAATACCTAATCTTGTTATAATAAATCTCTCCTGTATATGCATTAGTTTAACGTTTTAATGACCACGGGTATATTGTTATAATTTTATCAATATTTTTCTTTCACAGATGATAAAACTGAAGCTCAGAGAAATTCATTGACTTGCCAAAACTCATATAGGCTTTGAACAAGGATTTTATGATACAAATACACAAGGAAATAGAATTTGCGCATCTATTGTTATATAGTGGAAAGAGCCTAGAGTTTTGAGTCAGAGGTTAATATTTTACATTTTGTTGTGCTTGTGTTCTAGTATATTTATAGAAATATTATCATAGGCAACATAACTCCCTTTCTAAATTTTAGTGTTCTTATCTGTAAAATGAAGATAATAAATTAAAAAAAAAACAGGACTTCATTAGGGCTACCTGTGATGGAATATTAAAGTCCAGTGAAGTCCAACATACTTGTTAGGCACTCAATAAATGCTAGTTGACTTATTTCCTATTTCCTATTTACTCACCTATAAAATATTAAACCTACCTCTCGGGGTTGCAATTAAGCTCAAAGTAAGGTGCCAACAATACTTCATGAACTATAACACAATGCAAATGGCTTTTTTTTCATATAAAGATTTATTTATTTATTAGAGAGAGAGAGCATGAGTGGAAAGCATCAGAGGGAGAAAGAATCTTTTTTTTTTTTTAAAGATTTTATTTATTTATTTGACAGAGAGAGAGATAGCGAGAGAGGGAACACAAGCAGGGGGAGTGGGAGAGGGAGAAGCAGAATTCCTGCTGAGCAGGAAGCCCGATGCGGGGCTCGATCCCAGGACCCTGGGATCATGACCTGAGCCGAAGGCAGACGCTTAACGACTGAGCCACCTAGGCGCCCCAAGGGAGAAAGAATCTTAAGCAGGGATCATACCCAGTGTGGAGCCTGACATGGGGCTCAATCTCACAACCCTGAGATCGTGACCTGAGTTAAAATCAAGAGTGGGACACTTAACTCCACTGAGCTACCCAGGCATCCCCATGATGCAAACTGATCATGTAACTGTCATGTTTCAAAGCACCAGGCATCCTAGAACTTTCTAAAAGAGAAATAATGGTGATGAAAATGTTCTATTCATCCTTACACATTGCTGGAAAAACTGTTCAAGGCATTTATGTTACTGAGAGAGAATCATTTTCATCCTGTGAGGTTTCTGCAACTTTATGTTTTACTTCTCTGCACAGAACTTTTTTAGAAATGCTTCCAAACAACCTTGGCTCTACTGTTTATTTACAGTGGTACTAAGTGTAGATGGCCCAGTCACAAGATCCGTCATCTGCTGGAGGCTCAGATGAGACCTCTGCTGGAATCCTCAACTCTACTGCCATTAGGGTCTCGTATTTCATTTGAAAATTATATTCGAAGGATTGACAAGGGATTCTTGAGACAGCTTTCTTGTGGTTCCTAATTATACCTGTGTCAGCTCTCTTTGGGTCTTCAGCAGTGGGCAGGCTTTTTCATTTTCTTTTGTTCTCTGTCTTGTCCCCATGCTTCTCGGCTGGTCACTCAGCAAATCATTCAGAGCTGTTACAGGTGGAGTTTTGGTTTGCTCACCTTGCTTGGTTCAAAGTGGACTGCAATATTTCTTCTGTAAGTTTTCTTCAAAAAGTTGTATGTCTTGCATTTGATAGACTATTTGAAGTAAGACTTATTTAGATTCCTTTCTCATTTGAAAAATTCGAAAATACATACATGTACCTTCAAAGTAAAAATCACCCATGATCCTTGAACTACAACAAAATATAAATGTGTGTAAGAAGCGAATATATATAAACTAGGGAGTTGTATAATAACTAATGCTATTTCAGAGTAACATTTAAGGTTTGTGAGAGGATAGCTCACTATGTAACTATGAACTAGAGGTTGGCAGGTGGATGGATGAATTCTGGAGACATATTTAGGCCCGTAAGCTTTACACTTCTTTATTTTTTGGATTATGTTCTTAAAGGCCACATAGTCAGTCTAACACGGCCTGGATCTATACCTTCTCCTCTGCAATGATACCCCTTTTTTTAAGATTTATTTATTTATTTGAGAGAGAGAGAGCACATGAGGCCACACACACATGGGGGGAGGGGCAGAGGGAGAGAATCTCAAGCAGACTCCCTGCTGAATGTGGAGCATGACATGGGGCTTGATCTCACAACCCACAAGAGTTGGACACTTAACCGACTGAGCCACCCAAGCGCCCCTCAACCCTACCTTTTGTAGCTCCAGAGTGACTAGCACTGTCTACCTCTGGGCCTGCCTGCAAGTTTCTACCTCTGGCCAACTGACATCTCTCCTATAAGAAGTGCCATGGTCCTTTTTTGGTGTTTCTCTGGAGCAGTCCCTTCTCTACCCCTTGATCTCTGTGGCCCACAATACCAATGCTAATTTTCTTACTCGAGCACATTCCCAAAGGATTCCCTAAGGGAATAGCTAAGAGGTTGAAACTCGGCCAGTAGTAGTTCTGAGCCAACTCATGCTAATCGAAGAAATAAATCACTCACCAGCATTTAAAAAAATAGAGGTAGATAAGCAAGAAGAAGAAGAAATACAAGTTTCCTATTTTTTTAAGCATGCCATTGACCCCAGATAACCCTAAGAGTAGATTAAATGGCATATTAAAAGGCACTTAAGTATCATGCCTCTTCTCCCCAAATTAATGGATCAGAGTACATTCCCCATTGGATTTATTATGCCTGCCAGCAGGGCTGGATGGCATGTGGACATATTTGCACATTGTGGAAACAGCTTGGTTTAGGCTCCTCAGGTCCTGAGCTCACATCAGACTCTGACAGCAATGCTGATGACTCTAAGGGAGCTGATTTATCTTGGACCATTTAAAGTCTTCACTTTTCACTCTCTGAGTTCTGGCCTTTCTCTCACGGGGCTGGTGGCTGTTCCTTTAGTGAAAATAGAAAAAGCTACCTTATGACAATGATGAATGTTCCCTCTTTGAGCACAGTTCAGCCACCTTTAGTGTTTAAGGTCAAGGTCATTTTTCCTTGTTGGTGTCTAGTCACTGCCACCCAGCTAGAAATTACTCTGGAAATTACCAGAGTACAGTTTGCTAGAGATGCTTATCTAATCATTCGTTGTGTGATGTAGTTGGTCCTGGAAAGACAAATGAAATCTGTGTTTTCTGTGTGGCTTACCTGTGTCCTCATTTTATCCATGTTTGGTCTCCTTAGTGAGGTCCCTCACTATTATTTAAGTGCGACAAAGAAGAACTGAGTTTTATTAATTGCAGATCTGTGTTAACTCCCCTGTGTTAGTTATCTCTTGCTGTGTAACAAATTACTTCAAAACTTACTGACCTAAAAACAATAATAAAATTTATTATCCCACAAATTTTTTGGTGGTCAGGAATTCAGGAGCTGCTCAACTGGGTGCTTCTGACTCTGGGACTCTCATGAGGTGACAGTCAGGATGTTAGCTGGCTTTGCTGTCATCTGAAGACTTGACTGGGGCCAAAAGATCTGCATCCAAGATGGCTCACTCACATGACTAGGAAGTTAGTAATGGGTGTTGGCAGGAGGCCTCAGTTCTTCTCTGAACGTGCCTCTATCCAGTATCTTTACAATATGGCAGCTGGCTTTCCCAGATGGCCCAAGAAAGCCCAGAGTAGAAGCCCTAATGCATTTTATGACCTAGCCTCTGAAGCACACCTTGACATTCCCACCATCTTATTGGTTACACAGGCTAGCCTTATTTCATGTGTGAGGGAACTACAGAAAGGCCTGAGTACCGTAGGTCAGGATTATTGGAGGCCATGTTAGAGGTGAGCTACCACCTTCTCTAGAGCCTTTCAGAACTTTCAGTCCCCTTTAGTGGAAATTTCCTGTAGTGCCGTTTTCCAATAAAGAGCCAAAAGTTGCTCTTGGGATCTGTAGGTTCCATCAGTATTAAATACGTCTAACAATATCAGTATTATACTGAGTCCTGTTAAAAGAGGTATTCACTTCCAAACACCTCATTTGACGTTTGTTAAGAAACAAAAATACGGTCCAGAAAAGTCAAGGTCAGAGTCCACTTTTGATCACAATTTCCAAGCAGGATTTTCTTCCACCACGATGAAGCCATATGGGCACTGTCAGGTTCCTTTTCTTCCCTCTTGTTTGCATTGAGGAAAGTTAAACAAACAAATCAAAACTGAACCTCTTTTCACAAAGTTACCATTTCATGGATTGCCATGTAGAGCGCAGGCCAGGTTCTTTTGTTAGCTGCTGCTTTGGAATCCATAGCCAAGATCACCTGGCAAAAGCTTTGGGTGTTGGCAAGCCAACTCCAATGAGTAGGAAGCTCATTTGGAGCTAAAGAAATAAGACCAGCAGCAGTGTAGAATCGTATCTGTTATATCCTTGTAGTTGGAAGAGATCCGAGAGACCTTCCAGACCTAACCTCCAATGTATACGGGTTTATATCCTGAACTACGAAAGATGTGATAGATGATCAGCCTACTTCTGCTTTAATAGCAGCAGTGAGAAAAAGCTTACTACCACTACCTTTGATTGTCCGAGAGTTCTCATTTTCTACTTGAGCCAAGTTTTATCTCTGTGTATCTTCTAACCATTGACCTTCAATTTTTCCCCCGCTAGAGCAAAACCAAATGTGAAATTCTTTCATATAATTGAAAACCACTCTCATGTGGGTCTCCTTAGTCTATTCCAGGTTAAACATTTCCCTGTTTGTTCAGTCTTCTCTTCTGAGATCAGTCTCCAAATCCCTTACCATCTTAGTTTCAAGGTCCATCTGAAAGTGTGGTATCCATTCATTTGTGTGACAAGTATTTGTTGACTGCTGTCTATGGGCAAGGCACTGTGCCAATCCAGGTGTCGGAACAGGACAGACTCGAGTGGGACTGTTTCTTCCAATTAATTTGGAGGTTGTATTTCTACTGATGTAACTAAAGATTATATTAGCTTTTTTTTTTTTACAGCCATGTCAAACTATTGGATTATTTTTGGCTGTGATCAACTAAGATGATCAGTTTTTGTTGAGGGGAACTAGTCTCAGTTCAGGTCTTCCCAACCCTGTCTTCGTGTAATTGATTTTTTGAACCTAAATGAAAGACTTCACATTTATCTCTATCCTATTCCACCTCGCGGGTCCAGCTCATTGTTCCAGTCCACTGAAGTCATTTTGATATTTGCTAGCGCTTAAATCTTGATTTCATTGTATTGTGTATTTCTCTAAGCTTTGTGCCATCTGCAGGTTTGGTGAGCATACCTCCTATCTTTGTATCCCAGTCACTCAGAGTAATGAGGACTAGAATAGGACCAGCTACAGAGCCATTTGGCAGGTCACTAGCACCTCCCTTCCCCCTTCCATCAGCACTGTTGGAGAATAGGTTTTCAGCCAACTATGAGTCGCCCAAATTATACTGTCATCTGGTCTGCATTTCTCCATCTTGTCCACAAGAATTTCCTGAGAGACTTTGCCAAATGCCTTGATTAATCAATACATTCTGGGTCTCCGACATTCACAGTTGTCAGTTATAGGGACCTGCTTCTCACTCCATGGGAAGAAAGCAAATGGGGCAAGATGGGAACTGTTCTGTCCTCTGCTTGTGCTCCCTAAACAGCAAATTCCTGGGTCAGTCTAGGGGATTGCCAGATTCCTGAAGTTTATTGACCCCTTGTCCTGACCCTTTAAGACCGGGAGACCAAGTATTACAAACCTGTTTAGAATCCAAGCCTCTTAACTCCTAATCAGATACTCTTCTAGCTCTCCTGGTTTCAGCTCATCCTCCCCTTTTAACTTCATTTGTCTGTTCTCTACTGTGCTTCGAGCCTCAGATTCATGGATTTTCATAATTCAAATCACCAAATATCTGAGCACGTAGTATAAGTTCCTGTGCAAGATCTGTCCATGCCATGTCAGTACTTTGTAATGCACCTGCACAACCATCCAAACTAACCCAGATATGGAGCCATAACTAGCCATCCTGGTCAGTTGTGCTCCACCTTAGGAATTCCCACAAACTCATGCCAGTTCCCCCCGATCCTAGTCATCCAGCCTTATGTATTAGGGCCTGTGATTTCTTCGTTCTTTTTGGCTTCCTGCCCTGGCTTGCACATTTTCCCCCCTAATTTGTGGTTATGAGTCTCAACCGTCATTCTTGGTGATACCAATGAAAAGGTACTCACCATCAAGGTAATTCAAGGTAACTGTTTTACCCAGAGTGTGTCTCTCGGTTTGCAGGCCCTTTCAGTTATAAGCAGCACACTCAATCAGCTTGCCCTAATTTTTTCATGGAAAATACAGAGCTTTGGTACTTTTTTCCATTATGTCAATGGGACATACTCATTGTCTTCTAGTATAGTAATAGAACCTCATCTGAACATTTTCCCCTCTAAAGCTGAAGCTTAAAACTTTCTAAGATCAGAAATTCTTCTGCCGTATTCTTTTATTCTTTTTTTTTTAGAATTTTGTTTTGTTTTTCTCAGTTTTATTGAGGTATAATTGACATATAACATTGCATTAGTTTAAGGTGTATAACAATGATTTGAAATATGTATATATCGTTAAATGATTATCACAGTAAGGTTAGTTAACATCCATCATCTCACATAGTTAAAACTTTTTTCTTGTGATGAGAACTTTTAAGATCTATTCTCTTAGCAACTTTCAAATGTACAGTACAGTATTGTTGACTATAGTCACCATGTTGTATATTACATCCCCAGAACTTACTAATCTTACAATTGGAAGTTTGTAGCTTTGACCACGTTTACCCATTTCCCCCATCCTCCACCCCTTGCCTGTGGCAACTACCCATCTATTCTCTGTTTCTATGACTTCAGTTTTTTGTTTTTAGGTTCCACATATAAGTGAGAGCATATAGTGTTTGTTTTTCTTTGGCATCTCACTTAGCATAATGCCCTCAAGTACCACCCATATTGTCACAAATGGCAGGAATCCCTTCTTTTTTATGGCTGAATAATATTCCTGTGTGTGTGTGTGTGTATACACACATATACGTACAAAGTTTTCTTTAGCCATTTATCCATCTATGTCTCCGTGTCTTGGCTATTGTAAATAATGCTGCCATGAACATGGGAGTCTCTTTGAGATATTGATTTTGTTTCCTTTGGATAGATACCTCGAAGTGGAATTGCTGGATCATATGGCAGTCTTTTTAATTTTTTCAGGAACCTCCATATTGTTTTCCATAGTGGCTGTACCAAGTTACTAATTCCCACCAATAGTGCACAAGAGTTCCCTTTTCTCCACATTCTCACCAACACTTGTTATCTCTTGTCTTTTTGATGACCACCATTCTAACAGGTGTGAGGTGGTATCTCATTATGGTTTTGATCTGTGGTTCCCCCGATCATGAGTGATGCTGTGCATCTTTTCACATAGTTGTTGGCCATGTCTGTGTCTTCTTTGGAAAAAATGTCTATTCGGTTCCTCTGTCCATTTTTTAATCTGATTGTTTACTTACTGTTAAGTTGTATGAGTTCTTTATGTATTTTAGCTATTAACCACTTCTCGGATGATTTGCAAATATTTTCTCCCATTCCATAGGTTGCCTTTTCATTGTGTTGATGGTTCCTTTGCTGTGCAGAAGCTTTTTGGTTTGGTGTAGTCCCAATTGTTTCTTTCTTCTTTCCTTCCCTCTCTCTCTCTTTTCTTTTCTTTTTTCTTTCCTCTTCTCTTCTCTTCTCTTCTCTTCTCTTCTCTTTTCTTTTCACCTTTACTCTTGGTATCAAATCCAAAAAATCATTACCGAGGCTGATGTCCGGGAGCTTACCCCTGTGTTTTCTTTTAGGGGTGAGATATACGCTGTTTCTACTGAGGAATTCACGGAGTTCTCATTCCTGAGCCCCACGTAGGTAGCCTTCTACCAATTTCCCATCAATTCCATGTCTTCCAAAACTATAACCTTAAAATGAAGTAAGAGATGAAAACTTTGCCTCTTTCCTAAAATCTTTAATTCCCTACTTAGGAGAGGGAACATATGCATTTTTAATGTCAATGTAGGTCCCCTAAATGGTAAGTGAAAATGGACATTTAAAACTTTCCGAATTAGATAAAATGCATACTTGCGTGTGGCCCTCACCTGAGTTATTTTTTTCTTGGTGGGTGGGTGACTCTTAATAGAACTCAAGCTCCCAGCTCTCCCCCTAAACCCTAGGAAATCTGAGCTTTTAGCCACTGAAATTCTTTCTAAAGGAGCCCTGCTTATACACATTTTCAAACGTACTAATCTCTTCTTGCATTTCACTTTGAAGAAAACAAGGTTTTTATTAATTGAAGCGGGATCTCTCACAGGATGTGCAATGTGACTGCTCATTATTACATAATAGTTATAAACAAATGAGCCCTCTTTGAACTCCGCTGTTCAGGCTCCTACTGCATCTTGGCTGTGCTTCCACAGTTGACACTTGTGCCGCAGTTAATTAGGGCGGCTGTGAGGGGTAGACAGGGGCAGAAAAGGCCGGATTTAAAAGCTGTTCCTGCTACCTTTTGGGGAGTTTCAAGTCCTTTCTACATTATAAAGCTAAATGATAGATTTATGCTTTATTTTCTCCCTGGCCTCCCTCCTTGGCTTCAGACTTAATGAGCCCAAAGGAAGGGAACTCATTATTTAAAATCTGGGTGACGTGCATTTAAATTTAAGATTTGTACTTGCACAGACTTTTTATCCCTGAGACCCAAGTTACCTACATATAAATCAAACTTCATCAGTTACATTGTCGGGCTGCATCTCCCCAGTTGGGAAAAGCTTAATCTAATGGGTTGTTTCCCCAAACTGGCTTTGTTGCTTGCTTATTTGTAAAGCGTATGGCATCAGCTGGAGGGGGAAGGGAGCTGGAAAGAATGCTTTGGTCACTTTACATGAGTTTTAAAATAGTGGCCGATAGGAGAATGCCTATTCACAGTGTTTATTAGCCATTCTGTTGGGGGTGCAGGGGGTAGGTGCTAAAGTTTCCTGCAATGAGAGAGTGAAAGGTCCAGAAAGCAGGGCTCAGGGTGGAGTTGATGCAGGGAAGAGGATCTGACCTACCCTTCTTTGAGAATTCTATTTCTTCTTCCTCTTCTTTTTCTTCTCCTCTCCTACTTAGACATGGAGGAATAGAGGCCTGGAAAGGAGAAACTGGACCAGGGAAACGGGGTCAGACTCAGATGTGCTGTAGACCCCTCACTGCCCGCCGCCCCCCTCCCCAAGCCCTCCAGCTCGAGGTCCTCAAAGGTCAAAAATGTCATGCCTCTTATCTTTCAGACCTCCCTTCTCTGGCCCTGAGGCAGAAACCTCCAAGTAGACTTGCCTCGAGTCTTCCTCCCTCAAGGGTTCATTCTGCTCTCTGGGTCTCTCTCAAATGCTGCTGCACTTCCGGTCCCCTGGGAGAAGCCACCATTCCCTCTTGCTTGGATTGTGGTGGTGGCTTGGAAACGGACCTCCCTACTTGGTGCTGGTGGCTCGCTGATCTGCTTTCTGTGATGCAGCCAGGGCTCTCTTCCTCTTCCAGAAGGCGTTTTGCCGACCGTGGACTCCTCGGATTAAACCCCCAGGGACTCCCTCCTCATTGCCATTAAGATGAAATCTGCCGCCTCCCTGGTTGTGACCTGGCCTCTGCTTATCTCACAGTCCTGCCCCCTTACCCCACCCAGCTCCCTGACTGCTATGGAAGCCTGGCCATGTGCTCGCTGGCCTCTGGCCCTAATGCCTCCACGTCCTCTGGGCTCAGCTAAGACAGCTTTCCTTACCAAGCCCTTAATCCAGAGTTCCAACCCCCCCCCCAGGGCAAATGGAAAGCCCTAAAAATGCCAAAGCATCTCCCATGATTTCCAGAGACTTCCAGGGTGTTTTTCATGCTTCTACCTCTTCAATTCCACATCCTCACGTGCTGCCTTGTTTCTGTCCTCGTTTGTCAAGCCCCCAAATCCAGTTTCCACAAAAATCCATATGGTGTGCCTTTACTTTTCAGGAATGGACTAACTTTACTGAAGATTAGAATGATCATGAGAGGTGACTTTAACAAGTGATTGGCCATAGGTTCAATAGCCTTCACTGGCTCAACCCTTATTCTACTCCCTTTCTCCTATTCCCCATTACATTAAAGTCAGCTCTAATAGAAAACAAAAATAACTGCAATGATTTAAATAAGTCTGTTTCTGTCTCACATTAAAGAAGTCTGAGAGTGGCAGGCAAGTTTTGCTGTCCTCAGTATGAGACTTCATGCTTGGCTCCCAAGAGCATCTCACCATTCCAAATGATTGCTGCAGCTCCAGCCATCACACATACAGTCCAGCCAGCAAAAAGGGCATGTACTCTCCCTTTAAGAATATTTCTCAGAAGTTGCACATACTACTATATGTCTCTTCTGTTGGCCATAACTTAGTCACATAGCCACACCTTGTTACACAGTAGTAGGCTGGGAAGTGTAGTCTTTATTCTGGGTATGCCTGTGCCCAGCTTAAACCTGGGTAATTCTATTACTATGGAAGAAAGGAAGAATAAATATTGGAGGACATCTTGCAGACTCTGTTACAGCTATAATAATAAACATCCATCCCTTTTTGTTGTCCTGCCTAGTTTGACATATGATCGGCCTCCCTCCAAGCTTCATAGTTGACCTAGGAACTTGTGTATTTTTCCTAAACACCTATAGCTCACTTCCACAGAGGAAGTGCTGAAAAAAATGTTCTCTGTCTTACAAACCATACTACCTTCCTGTGCCCTGCATTGCCCTGGCCCCATGAGGTTGCCATGGTCTGTACAAGTGGGTTTCTTTGGAGTGCACACATAGGCCAGCTCTGCACACATACATCACGGTTCCGGCTGACTGAGGACACAGTTGTAGATTTACCAATTCTCAGAATGCAACAGCAGGTTCATAGGTCCACAGACGTGATGAAGAGTTAAAGAGGTATGCAGTTGTCTTTGGTGTGGCTCTCTCATATGCCACAGGTATGTGTGCGTACACACACACACACACACACACACAGCTGGTTTCAAAGCTGAGAAACTACCCACCAACTTCTGCTAGCCGCCTTCTGGCGAAGCAAGGCACAGGTGCTATTTATCTACTAAATAGCACCCATATGAATACGTTCAGCTGGATATGTATTCAACGTATGCTCGACACATCTGCTTCAAATATATCTTTGGAAGACTGCCCTGTTTGGGAAGGAAGGTAGTAAATTCATGAACTGGTTATCTCCCTTCCCGTGATCCCCACTGCACTGGTCTTGCTCACTGCTGTGTCCTTGCTTGGTGTCTCACGTGGTGCCTGGCATACAGTAGGTGCTCCATAAATATTTGTTAATGAACAGTTGAGTGAACACCACGTGAATGATGGTGATACAACGATCATTGAAACGTGGTCTTTGTCCTCATAGCTCAAAATCTAGTGAGGGAGGCTAACCATAAGCAATTATGTTCTGGAGAAAAGTAGGCAATATAAATCTATGCACAATGTCACGGGGGCACAGAGGAGATGCCTGGGCTGCATTTTGATGTATGAGTAGGAGTCTACTAGGCCCAGGGAGGTGGAGATGGAGGTCTTACGGGCAGGGAAACTGACTGGCACAAAGGTGTAAAGGCATGAAACATCCTCAGGTGTTCAGGCAGTAAGTATAGGAGGTCCCCCAACTTAAAGACCTTGTAGTCTTTAAAGTAGTTTTTTGGTAAAACTAAACTTTTTTCTTCTAGAAGTGATTCATAATTACTACTAACTTACTGAAACTCAGAGCTTTGATTTAGGATGATTTGCATTTAAATTTATCGAACAGGATCTGGTCATTTGTTAGTGTTCTGTCCACTCCCCACCGAGTCACGAGTGAAAACTGAAAATTTTGATTTCTTTCCTAGAGGTTGACGACTTAGAGCCTAGTGAATGCTTGCATGCCAGTCGTCTCAATGTAAAGATATTTTATTTTATTTTTAAAGATTTATCTATTTGAGAAGGGGGGGAGGGAGAGAAGGAGAGAGAGAATCCCAAGCAGACTCCCTGCTGAGCACGGAGCCCCACACAGGGCTCAATCTTACAACCTTGAGATCATGACCTGAGCCAAAATCACAAGTCAGACACTTAAGCGGCTGAGCCACCCAGGGGCCCCAATGTAAAGATGTTTTAAAACTCCATCAATAACCACAACCAGAAAACAACAGTAGCTAATATTCACATGACAAGGGACCAAGTCCCAGTCTAAGCATTTTATATGTACTGACTTGTTTAATTTTCATAATAGCCTTACTAGGTAGGGACTAGTATTACCCCCATTTCATAGATGAGGAAACCAAGTCACAGAGATTTAGTCACTTGCTCAAGGTCACAAAGCTAACAAGTGGCTGAATCAGGACTTCAAACTCTTATCCAGTTCAGGACTTTGATCGTGTCTTTAAAGTTACCAGTTTGTTTTATTTTATTATTTATTTTTGAGCTTTTAGCTAAGCGAAGAACACATTATGGGGAAAACCAGAAAGAACTTGCTGATGTGGGGATAAGCCCTTGGGCCTTGACATCTCCAGAGGAGTCCCTCCCCTTCCTGTGCTGTAGGCCCCAGACTTTGTTGTCCTCCTCCCTCTCCAGCCCTGAGTCCTTCTCCAGCTACTCCCCTATGGCTCATCCTGGCCCCCACCCCCTCAGCATGAGCATCCTGGCTGTCTGCATGGTGAGGTTCAGAATTAAACACTAGGGCAAGCAGGTGGAAGTATCCAAAAATCAAACCCATGGAGGAAGTCAGGGGGGAACAGAGTTCCCAGAATGTCCTGCCTCCTCTGAGATGGTAAGCATGCTTAATTCTTTCTGTTTCTTCTCTTGAGAGCAGGGCATATCACTGTCACCTCTTGAGTGGTCCTTCTTGCTCACCAGGCCAGCCCTGAGGTGACCTACTGGTCTCACATAGACAGAATGCTCCTCTAGGGCCTTCTAGCCCACCGCTCTCCATTCCCCACTGCGGCCTCACCCTTGTCCCACTTTGACCTCAATCAGATATTTGCCTTTTGCAATGTGAAGGGAGAAGTCCGGTCTAGTGGTCAGGAGACACACCTAGGTTTAAACACTGGCTTAGCCACGTACTAAGTATGTCGCCTTAGGCAAGTCCCCTAAACAATTTATTTCTCAGTGTCCTTATCTATAAAAGGGGGGCAATAAAACCTTCCTTGCAGTATTGTCATGAGGATTCGAATCAGATAATCCATAGCGCTCAGTAAATTTGGCTCCGTGCCATGGTTTGGAGCCTGGGCTCTGGAGTCAAACACAGTGGGTTTGAATCCCAGCTTGGCCACCGTCTAACCATGTAACCTGTGACCAGGTGACTTCTCCTCTGCAACATGGAATAATAGTAGCATCCATGTTAAAGGATTGTTGTAAAGATTTCACGCTTGTAGACTTAATACAGCAAAGTGCTCAGCATGCACGTAGTAGGTGTTCAAAAAATACCACTATTGTTTGTCATTGGTGATCATCATTACACCTGTTGGAGTTAATCCATTCAAGAGTAATTATCCTGACTATCTGTGGAAGGTTCTTCTGAGCGGGATCCTTTCCAACACGGCTCAGACTGTTCTTGTAAGCCTTTACTTCCGCTCTCACTCAAAGTTCCCGGCTAGAAGTTTCCCAGTTGAAGGTTTCTTTGCTTTTCTTAGCAGACTAGCCCCACAGGCAGAGTTCCTCCACCCAACAAACTAGGATTGTCTCCCCAAGGAATTTGCCTTCATTCCAAGATGAATGTTCCAGAAACAACCCTCTCTCGATGCATTTTTGGAAGTCCTGTTCGCTGACCTGCTTGGAAACGGGAATCTTGATTTTAAGAAAGGTTGATTTTGCAGGAGGTTGTGTGTTATTCTCATAAAGCACATGTCATCTTAACTGAAAATGTGTGAGTGGTAAACTTCGCATTCTAAATTTAGAAAAAACAGCATTGGGAGGATTTGTAACCTCTGAAACAGTGGAGGAGTCACTGAGTTGTCTTATGTACCTCTGGTGGGGAGAATACCTGGGTTGTACAGGCCAACTGTCACTGATAAGGGCTGTTTTGGTTTTTTTTTTAAAGATTTATTTATTTTAGAGAGAGCGCATGCACACAAGCGGTGGGGGGGGGGGGGGGGGGGGGAAGAGGGAGAGGGAAAATCCTCAAGCAGATTCCCCACTGAGTGCGGAGCCCAAGTGGGGCTTGATCCCACGACCCTGAGATCATGACCTGAGCCGAAATCAAGAGTCATACGCTTAACTGACAGAGCCACCCAGGTCCCTCCTTTTAGGGAGGTTTTGATTTTCTAATCTTTTCACATTTTTTATTGACAGTATCCAGCTTGGTGAATCTTAACCTGTTTTTACTTCATTCAATGTTATTTTAAGAACCACAGCCCTGGGGCGCCTGGGTGGCTCAGTTGGTTAAGCGACTGCCTTCGGCTCAGGTCACGATCCTGGAGTCCCGGGATCGAGTCCCACATCGGGCTCCCTGCTCGGCAGGGAGTCTGCTTCTCCCTCTGACCCTCCTCCCTCTCATGCTCTCTGTCTCTCATTCTCTCTCTCTCAAATAAATAAATAAAAATAAAATCTTAAAAAAAAAAAAAAAAAGAACCACAGCCCTTTCTCCAGGCCACACCCCAGCCGGGACTCTGGATTACTCAGAGGTGTTATTATTTCCCAGTCTTCAAATCCACACGGTGATTTGTTGGTAAATTATAATTCTAATTATAGTAACAGCCTCAGCACTAATGCCTCATACCACTGTCATGAAGGTGGTCTCACCACTGTACCCCCAACCCCACACAGAGAAGAGAGGCAGGGAGCATTCCCTTCCCATTGTCACTGCTCCTGGAGGGCAGGAGATGGGGTGCCAAGGACCCTGCCCTCTATTTTGGGGGGCTATTGAAAGTAAAGAATGTTGAATCCTGGAGAAGTTTGTGTGGGGCCAGCAAAGCCTCTGTGGATGCCGCACAATAGACAGAGTCATGAAGGCTGCCGCCTGTTGAAGGCTCTCATCAGGAAGTGACCAGCACAGGGCAGAATCACCTGGGACATTCCTACTTAGCAGCCCGGCCCTATGACACGCAGGCCAATTCAGTGGGAACTTCTAAGATCAGGGCCCATGTGGTCGTTTTCAGAGCTTCCCTGGTAGTTCAAATGTACGTCCAGGCTGAGACCCACCCCAACGAGGTCCCTCAGGATGGTTCACATGAGCAGATGCAACGGTGCTCAGTGGTCCTCTCCCAGGTCCCACTAGTGCTGGACAGTCTCTTGATGCTAATACCTCCTCCCCACGTGGTTCTCTGGTCAGCCCCACCGATGGGCCCTCCTGACTTCTGCCATGGTCAGGCTTTGCCCCCTCATGGAATCCCAGTGCCCCAGAGGCAGAGGCACCCACTGTTCATAGCCCCTGTATCCTGGCAGGGATATTCTGCTTTATTCAAACATAAATGGCAGCATCACAGTGTTTGTGGTTTGGCACTTGCTGCTTTGTTCTTGCTCATGACTACAGAGTTCTGCCTGGCTTCACGCAACCAGTCTGCTGTTGTACCAAATATTTCCTCTTGCCCCTCCAGACCCCCTCGGCCACCCTTACCCATCCTTTGTCCACCTGTAGGAGGCTCTCTACCAAATGCATCATCAGACCTCCTTTCCTTCTGGTTTCCTGTTGAGGTCAGCCAGTGGGAAGCCCAACATGAGGCAGAAAGGAAGGAGGAGAGTGGGGTTGGGTATTTATCCCCTTGCCTTGCTCCTTACAAGGTCATCTTAGGTGTTTTCTCTACATGACCATCTCTTCCTGGGTTCCCACGATTTCTCTCTCCCCTTGTCCCATGGGGCCTGCAGGCATCTCCTTCAGTGTCACTAGTCTTAGTTTACTTCCCTATGAAAGTAACTCTCAAAGCATAGCTGCTGCACCTGGGAACTTAGACATCAGCTTTCTAGGCCCCCCAGACCTAGCGATTTAGACACTCTGGGGATGGGGTCCAGCATCAGGACAAGCCCTCCAGGTGAGTCTGATGGACACTTAAGTTTGAAAAACACTGCACTGTGCTTTCCTCTTTTGCTTTATGCACGGTTTTGCTAATAATCCCTTTTCTAAGTCCTCCTCAGATTGTCTTAATTTGAACATGCCATCTTTTTCCTCTTGGGAGCACCTGTTGATGCACTTTTAGGTTTGCTGTCCACACAACTGTGATCTTTGTTTATAGATCTCTGCACATGTGTGTGAGTTTATAGGTAGAATAAATTCCTTGAAGTAGCATTTCTGGGTTAAAGGGAATGTGCATTTTAAATTTAGGTAGATATTGCCCAATTATTCCCCAAAGAGCTTGTCCCAATTTGCTATTTTCTAAACGGGTCTCTAGTTATTTCACATTGTGTCACATCTCCCATGACAACAAACTAACCGGACCACTGCAGTGTGTTAGGGTCACCCTTCTCAGACTTGGGTGCACACAGATCCCCTGGGGTGCTTGTTGAAACACAGATTCTGATTTGAGAGGTCTGGCGTGGGGCCTGAGAGCCTGCATTTGGTTTGAGAATAAGCACAAAGAAATGGCTAAGAAGTGGGTTTGGGGTTCAGACCCCAACCATTTAGTAATTGTGACTCTGGGCAAGTTGCTTAATCATCTGGAGCCTCAGTTTCTTCACCTATAAAATGGGGGTGGTTCTATGATGACCACGTCAGGAAATCCATGCATTTGCAGGGCTTGGCTTGACACATCATTGCCATCCCACAGATGGTAACTCACACTGTGAGATGCCCTGCCCCCTGTCTGTTCCTGACACTCAGCCGCCCTGAGCTGCCCGCAGGCAGCTTCCAGTGTCCCGGCCCAGCAGCTCCTCCGGAAGACCCCGCTCGGCTTCAGGGCGGCCCCCAGTCCACAGCGGTAGCGGGGGACCCAGTGCTGCTGTGCACCTTGGGAGGGGCGCTTCTACTACAGCACTGTCCAGACTGCCACTGGGCAGTCTTTCCAGGATGCACCAGCTGCCCTAGCCGTCCCCCAGGCATCGAGTAGTTCTTTCCTTTGGGAGGGTCTTAGTCCTAATGAAAACCCTTAGCGAGTTCTCCACCCCTTCTTTTCTTCACGATGAGCTTGAGTCAACTCCCGGTGGCATCCTCCCATTTGGCAGAGGGGTAGAGCCCCTCCCTGCCTCCAGCAGCATCTAAACTCAGGTTTCTGGGGCACTTGGCCAGTGCCCACTCTTGTCTACACATACGTCCCTTAGCCCCTGGGAATATATATGCAGATGGGTCCCCAAAATAGCGCTGTTCACCAAGGTGAACATGCAAGTCATTTGTAGTCCAGATCCTGGTTTACAAAGGAACATTTCAAAGCCCAGAGCCATGACATCACAGTGTGGCGAAGCAGCCTCAGACCCGCTCGGAGCCAGCCGGAGCCAGCTGCCTGAGAGTGGGACGTGCCTGGCCCCCGTCGAATGTGACCCCATTCTTCTGTTTCCCGTGGAGTTGAACATGAGCAGAGAGCCGGTAAAGCTGTGAGCATATGGGTGGAAAATGGCGTTTAGAAGTTGCCCAGAGGAGTCCAGAGGTGGAGGAAGTGGGTGTGCTGTCCTGCAGGCCCCGGGTCTTGAATTCATTTTCCCCACACTGAAGGCAGGGCTAGTGCCCAGAGGATGAAAGGACAGGCGGATCGCAAGAGACACTTGAAAGGTGCCGGGGCGAGTTCAGGGTATGGAGGCCACATTGGGAGCCTCACTACGCCTGTTACGGAAAAAGAAAGAAGACCTGCTGTTTCCTTTTCTTCTTGAGCAACTCTTTCATCTGTGGGTCCTCAGCCCCTTCTGTCTGCTCCCCCTTTAGCTGGGTCAGCTCTTCTCCCATGTTTCAACCTGCCCTTCATGCTGAGGAGTCTTGTCTTCATCACCAGCCCAGATCTCCCTCCTAATCCCCTCCCTGGCATCTCCAGCTGAACATCCCCGCTGTCCACATCCCTAAAACCACCCTCCTCTCCCACTGTACCAAACCTGCTTCTCCTGAACTTCACACTCCCAAGTAAGTCTTTGCTGGAATACACTGTTTCTGTAGCTTAAAGAACAATTATGAGCAGTCATTCTGGTTGCTCCCAGATCTGTCCCGGGGTCAGGGGCAATGCAGCAGAGCTGTGTCCCAGATCCAATTGTTCTGGTCCCAGGGAGTGGGGGGCTTATGCTCTTAGCCTGCTCTGAGGGCTGTTGGAAGAGACAGCCCTGGGAGACCACTGGCAGCCTTGGTGCAACATTTTCCTTGAAGATGTTGCTCATTGCATTCCACAGCAGCCTCCTAATGAGGACCCAAGTGAGAAATTTCCCTCAGGTTTAGCTGAGTAGAATTAGCTGTCTCTGTCCTGAGCAAGCAGCCTGCTCTGGTCCTCTGGTCCTGGGAACCCGATGTCACATTACTGCTCACGGCAGAGAGCTCAGAACCTCCCTGTAGCAAGTACAGCAGAAGGTATAATACGTGTTGTATGTTAACTCCGCTCCGGGCTGTGTGGTGTCTTCACCTACTTATTTTAAATTATATTATCTTGTATTATTACGTATATTTATTTAAACCTGTAAGATGGGATCTAAAATATTAAAAGTTATACCCACCATTCTCATATTTTTTTAAGTGAACACCTCTATATACAGTACATGTAGAGATATGGTTCTGAAGTAGAAAGATGCAACTTTTATTGGAGAACATGATTTGGTAGATTCTACACAAAGGGTATATTAGATAGTAACATCCAAGTAACAGCACTTCTAGAAACCCATTATAAAATAGTGCTGCATGGTGAACGAGAGATTTGGACCTTGAATTTCAGCTGGAGAGAACTCGGGTTGTAGGTAGCAACCAAACTTCAAGTACTTTTATGTGGCTTAAAACACACACACACACACACACACACACACGCTCACTATAATTATGTAACACGTAACAAAAAGCTACTGGGGACCGTTTTCTGATAATGGGAAACCCCTGGCAACCACATGAGTGATCTCAAGGAACAGGAACCATACGGGCCTTCTTCCAGACACTGGGCCGTGTGGCAAAGTGTTCTAAGGACCTCTTCGTCCCTGTGCTCTCCTAATAGGCCATTAGAGAAAGGGACTATTTGCTGGTTACCAGAGATGAAAGTTTCTGTCATTTTTCTGCAAGCAAACAGGTCTTTAATATTTCCTGAAACCACAGGTCTGCTTCGTGTCTTGTAACTGAAACAACTATAATCCTTAACACCAGAGAGCAGTGGGCCTCTGATAGTGCTTTGGCGGTCCAGGGGAACAGAAACACCTGCGGGAAAATTAGGCAGAGTGTTTTTTTGCAAGCCACGTCTGGGATCTGTAAATGCTAGCTGATCCCTGGCAGGTTTTTTTTGGTCAAGTGTTTTCAAAGACTCCCCTCTACGTGAGTGGGGTATTAGGTGGACATAGTTTGCAGAAATTCCCAGTAGACTTACAGACCATCCTCTGTGTCCATTTGTCCATGTTACTGATCATTTTCATAGCTTCTGTTTCTGATACCAAATCTTCGTCCTTTTAATTGGGTAAGCTCTCTCTTTCCCTGACACTAATGACATGATTTTCATTAGAGTCTGCACTTTCTTAATCATCAAATTAATCAATCCAAGCATCTGGATTGGGGGTTTTATGGGAAAATCAAGGATAAATGATCAAGAGTTAGAGTTGGGAGAGAAGGTTAACTTTACCTTTGGGAAACTGGATGAGGGCTAATTCACAGATATGCTATTCAAAGTCAGAAACAAAGACTTGTCATTAGTGGATGGAAGAAACAGACAAATTTGGGGAACGCGCTGGGCTGGTTTTGGTATGTTGATGGGAATTTGGTTTAAGTTTTGAAGGCTACTTCAGCCTTTAGTTGCCAGGTTTTGAAAAAATTTATCTTTAACTCTTTAGGAGAAAAAGAAAACTTTTTTTCCTATTGAAGGCCAATGATACCCGGCAAATTATAGCCAGAATTCTATGTTGAGTTCTAATTGTTTTTCTAAATGAAATAACTTTGTTGTTTTCATGTTGACTTAAAATTTCTGTAAGCTTATTTTTTTTTAAAGATTTTATTTATTTATTTGAGACAGAGAGAATGAGAGAGAGAGAGAGCACATGAGAGGGGGGAGGGGCAGAGGGAGAAGCAGACTCCCTGCCGAGCAGGGAGCCCGATGCGGGACTCGATCCTGGGACTCCAGGATCATGACCTGAGCCGAAGGCAGTCGCTTAACCAACTGAGCCACCCAGGCGCCCTAAGCTTATTTTTTAATACAAAAAAATACAGATGTTTGTAAAGAAGATGAAAACATTTATTTTCTTACCACTCAGAGAGAAACACTGATAAAATTTGGTATATTTCTCTCCAGGCTCTTTCCTGTACATGTAAACACACACACACACACACACACACACACACACACATTATATATAACATATATAATATATAAGAAAGGATTCATACTATACATACATGTTAATAACTTGCTTTTTTCTTAATTTATTTTAGATATGTCCCAGGTCAATATGTATACAGATCATTATCATTAATAATAGTGACTTTAGTACTCCATTAAATGTATTGCAATTTATCAAATTCCCTATATTTTGACATTTATGTTGTGTATTGTCAACTATAGTCATAGTAACACTGCATAACACACAACCATAAAATCTCAGAAATAAGCACTTACTTCTTCCTCAAGAGTTTGTAGAATGGTAGGTATTTGTAGAACAGCCACTGATACTTGATGAGGTGGGTGGGGAGGCTCTGCTCCATGAGTCTCTCATACCTTCCTGGGATCTCGTCTCACACTGATGCCACCTAGTTATGTGTGTTCTTCTCCTGGGGATGACATAAGTGTAGGAATGCAAGCCCAGTTCCATAAAAGCACCATCCAGGGATAGAGAGGGGCCCAAAGGGGAGATATACAGGTCAAGTTTGGCTGACTGCAGTCTCAAGTCCCACAGATCAGCTACATGGTATCAGATAACTCACTTCTGCTTGAGTACCCCCTTCTTTAGCTTTCCCCAAACTTTACATGTGTGATATATGTAAATTTATGGTCTACATCTTATTTGATATCTTGGTATCATAACAGGTAAAATGTTATTAATTACTAATGTTGAGGCATATTTGGCTTTTGACTGGACATTTGATTTAGGTGAGAGTAATGTTCTCAACCTTGGTCAGGTGGAGTGAGAGGCAGTGTGGTGTCATCTGAAGAGCATTCAGTTGGTTGGCAGTCTACTTAGGAAAGTGACTTGAACTTGCACAGCCTCGGTTTCTTCTTGTGGGGGAATGGAGTCAGCATCTACTCTGCCTACCTCCTAGGGTTGTGAGCAACAGATGAGAAGGTATACCATAAACAATGAAGCCCTTCCAATATGTGTTAGCAGAGTGTCTAGTTCATTTTGGGCCCATCAAACAGTTTTTCTCTAAACCTGAGCTTTCTCAGCATTTGAAACTGAGATGGAAGCAAGACCGTATTTCCAGAAGGAAGCTGCAAAATTCCTAATGCGCTGATGACTGGGGAAATTCTGCCTACTGATTTTATTGACTCCATTGGCATAGTTTTATTTTATTTTATTTTATTTTTATTTTATTTTATTTAAAGATTTTATTTATTTATTTGACAGAGAGAGACAGCAAGAGAGGGAACACAAGCAGGGGGAGTGGGAGAGGAAGAAGCAGACTTCCCACTGATCAGGGAGCCCGATGCGGGGCCTGATCCCAGGACCCTGGGATCATGACCTGAGCTGAAGGCAGACCCCGAATGACTGAGCCACCCAGGTGCCCCTATTTTATTTTTTTAAAAGATTATTTATTTATTTGAGAGAGAGAGAATGAGAATAAGTGGGGGGGAGGGGTAGAGGAAGAGGGAGAAGCAGGCTCCCCGCTGAGCAGGGAGCCTGACGTGGGACTCCATCCCAGGACCCTGGGATCATGACCTGAGCCAAAGGCAGACACTTAACCAACTGAGCCACTGGCATAGTTTAATCATGAAGAACATCTACAGACAGTGGTTCTACTTTTCTAAATTAGCTTTCAGGAGCCCCACATGCTACTGTTTCCACGAGTAACATCAGAAGAATAAATTGGCTTTGAGTGTCTTCCCAAATTGTTTTTCCAAACTATTATTGTTCCAAATTTAAATTTGAAGACACCAAGACTCAGAAAAATGATGTGTTTTGCCCACGATTGTACAGAGCCTGGCCTGCCTTGTTCGAAGGTAGGGCTCTTAGCCCCAGCTCCGGTCAGGGGTCAAAGGGAACATCATCAACATCAGAGTCCTCCTCTAACTCCTCCTTCTACTTATCCCTTAAGCACACCCTTTATCATCTGTAAACCTCTTCTCAACCCTGAGGTTTACTGCACTGTGAGTTTCTTAGCCCCAATGTGCAACTGAGGCGTAAAGACGGGAGGTGTTCTCTCCTTGGTGCCACAGGGAATTCATGATGGAGGAAGTAAGACCTGAGGTCAACACTCTTCCTCCATGACAATGAGAAACATTTTCATTTAAAGGAGGTCGTGGGTTACAGACAGAGGGTTCAGTCCCTACTGGTAAAATATGCATTCTTGTTGAATTCACTGAAGGTTTCCCATCTTTACAGAAACAGACCTTGGACCAGAGTCCTCTGCTCTCCTCCTGACTATTGCTGACTAGCCCGTGTGGCCTTCAACAGACATTTCAGCCAGTCTGCGTCTTCAGTATGCCATTTCTCCACTCTCTTTTCTTCAGCTGCTCTAGAAGCTAGTGTTTCCAGGTTTGGAAGAGAGGGCAGGGCTGAGGAACAGTGTTTGATGAGTAACCACCGCCACGGCTCCTGCTATCCTCATTAACGTTAATGGCTTTTTCTAGGCCTCATTAGCTCAACAGCTGTAGACGTATTTCTGCCATGATTCAGCTGACCTGGTTCTCATCAGCATGGTATGGAGTCCTGGATGAGGAACTGGAAGATACGGATTGTGGGCCAAGGTCCGCCCTTAGTGGGTGATTGCGCCCTCCATGTCTGGACCTCAGATCCTTATCCGTAAGCTGAGGAGGTTGAACTAGAAACCCTCTAAGGAATTTTTCAGTGATTCATTTTCCTCCATGGGTAGAGTTACAGCTCACCATCACTGACCATTTTTGGCTCAAAATGACTGTGGTTCAGTGGTAAAAGAGGAACTTACTGCAAATTCATCTCTAAAATGTTTTGAGACCATTACGAGAAAACTGAGCTCAGCGTTGCCTCCAGAGCATTTGATGTTACCAACCATGCTGGGCAGAAGGAGGCCTGGGTAAGGTGGCATTTGGAGTTGGAAGTGCCTGGAAGATCCTAGACTCCTGCCACCTTCTGCGGAAGGGGAGACGTAGCCCAGATAACGTGTCCAGAGTTGCCCCACTCTTAAGAACAAAATCGAGCATGAAACTGTTTCTGGTGTTATTTTACAATATCTCCCATAGAATGGCAAACCTTTATTAATATATATTTTAATGTTATTCATATAAAATTAGTGACCACGTGTGATCAGCAATGCACACCGTTTTCTTTGTGGTCGAACCCAGTTACTACTACAGTTCAGTGACAAGCTCGTTTGGGGGCCTGTGGAAACAATTACATCGTCAAATACCACTTCATGATTAAAAACTTTTCTAACCAGGAATAGCTCCCACTTCACAGTAATTACTTGTGGCAAATATCCTTTTTTTAGAAAATAAATGCAGAACAAATTGAAGTCAGATCATTTTTCTCCTCTCCTGCTAGAATAATTGCGTGCCTAAGAGGAGATTCCAGTTTGGAGACGTTATTCATGGTGTTACACGTCGCGTGATACTTCATCTTCAGCATCCTTACGCGTCAAAATATTTTTCTTTCTCACAGAGAGTGAAGACAGTATCCACCTTCTTTTAAAATCACATGTTCTTTAATCCTCTCTCCTGTCCCCTTGGTGATATGGAGCTCCCAGTGCCCCATTGTTTTTCCTCAGCAGCTGTCATTGCTTCTTCCTTACTAGGTTGGGGTTCCAATTCCAGTTCATGGCGGGTGAGCATGGGCGAGTTAAACCCTCTGAGACCCAGGCAAAAAAAAATGGGGATAATTATTTTGCCCCACAGCATAGCTGTTGTGGGAATTATATGAGAAAGTGACATTTTAGGATGGTGCCTGCTACGTGAATAGCTCTTAATAAGTGTTCATTCTCCCACTTATTTATTGTTTTTCCATTTTGGCTTACGGCATGCAGGTACCGCTCTTACCGAAACCTTCATTGGAACCAGTTGTCTGCCTCCCTGATGCCAAGTTTCTCTTCTGGTTTTTGTTTTTTACCACTCTTTCCTCTAACTCTGTAAACATTTTAGAAATATTTTTTGGAAGTCTCTTTCAGCTGGGTCTTTCATCCGCAGTTCCTGGATGTGAATTCCTTGGTGCACTGAGTGTTGATGTCGGCTCACAGTGGGATATTTCTCCCATGCTTTGCAATTTTGGAGTGTGAGCTGGTTGAGCAGGAGTCCTTTTTCCTGGAGAGGCCTACTTGCCCTGAGTTCAAGAGGAATACCTATGAGAAGATTGTGAAGTTGCCTTTTTGGGATGCTACAGGTTTCTCCAGCATTTGGTCGTGTCTTAATGTTAACATCTTGGTTTTGGAAGACACCACCAACTGAGTAGCTCCCCACAGTTCATAAAGCTTCCAACTTTATGCTGAGAAAACCCCTCAAGTCCAGCTCCCTTCCAGCTGGAGAGGGCATTGGCTTTGGTCTCTGTAGTGGACTATATTAAAATTACTTTCAAATCTTGTCCCTGCAGGTTGATCAGGGTCTGGTACTGCTGTAAGAATTTGGCATTATGCCAGCAGCAACATTCTGACTTTACATTTCCTCCTTATTTCTGACGTCTCAGGATTTCCCTTTCTTAGTCCGAATTTGGCTATGTGGGATTTTTTTGTATGTGTTTATCTATATTTTATTTACTTTATGTGGAAAATACTGGAAGATGAACTCCCTGTAATCCAGTGGAGAAGTTCTCTTGCTTTCCTTTGGCACAGAAATAAGTGGCTTTTGCTAAGGAGTGCAAAGCTAATTTTCAGCCCCACTACTACTTTCTCCAACTAACCCCTTTGTCCCTAAATCCAGTTGCCTTTTCTGAATCTCCGTGTCAATAGATTTTAAAAAAATATTTTGACAGTTGTAGTTGCAAGAAATTGTCAACAAGAATATGAGGTCCCATGCAACATGGTATGGAACAATTCTTGTTTGACTTGTGTTTGCTGGCTTCCTAAAGCCCAGCACATAATCTTGCATGTAGATATTTGTCTAGTTCCAAGGGGGAAAAACTGTTGATATTTATAATAAGATCATGTTAAATATATACAATTCAAGAACATGGTATGACTTCGCATTTGTTCAGATATTCTTTTGGGTGCTTCACAATATTTTAAAGATTTTTTAAAAAGATTTTACTTATGGGGTGTCTGGATGTCTCAGTCGATATGCGTCTGCCTTCAGCTCAGGTCATGATCCCAGGGTCCTGGGATCGAGCCCCGCATTGGGATCCCTGCTTGGCAGGAAGTCTGCTTCTCCCTCTGCCACTCCCACTGCTTGTGTTACCTCTCTCACTGTCTCTCCCTCTCTGCCAAATAAATAAAATTAAAAAAAAAAAGCTCACACAAAAGATTTTATTTGAGAGAGGCTGAGCACAAGCAGGGGGAGGGGCAGAGGAAGAAGCAGACTCCTCACTGAGCAGGGAGCCTGATGCTGGGCTTGATCCCCTAGGATCATGACCTGAGTCGAAGGTAGACAATTAACCAACTGAGCCACCCAGGCACCCCTATTTTAAAGATTTTTAGAAGTGACTTCCACATTGATTTCTATGCATTTTATCTTTTTATTACTGTTGTAAGTAGGATCTTTTTTCCCACTATATCTTCAATCTGATAATTGTTTGTAAATATGAAAGTTCTTGAATTCTGTGCAATTTTTCTGCTTTATTATCTTCCTATGTTCTCTTATTATTTCAATAGTTTTTAATTCATTTTCCTTTTGGGTATTCAAGGTGTATAACCTTATCATCTGCAAGTAGTGATAATTTTACCTCCTCCTAATCAATATTTTTAGCTCTAGTTTCTTTTTCTTGTCTAATTATATAGGCTACTACTTCTTGTACAAAGTCGAATAAGAGATAAGTCTTTGTATCTTTGTTTTGTTCCTGACTTTACTGAAGATGCTGTTTGTATTTCTCCCTTTAGCATGATGCAAGCTCTTCAGTAGGGGTAGATTTATTCATATCATGTTAAGGGAGCATTTTTATATCATTGAATATTTTTATCAAGAACAGATGTTGCTTTGTGCTTTTTCCCCATAAACTTGTTCATATGATGAATTACATTAAGGTGTCTCCTAACATTAAACTGTCTGTATTCCTGGCACAAACTCCACCTGATTAGGATGCATTGTTCTTTTAATGTCCTGGATTCTGTTTGTGTTATGACTTCATTAAATTAACATTTGTTAAGTGGAGCACAGGGTGTCAAATGGTGAGCCATAGTTCTCCAACAGTCCACAAGAGAAATCAAAACAGAGACCTTTATTACTCACAGGTCCTACAGGAAGTACGTAGCTTGCCTCAAGGGGCCTCCCTGTCTACACTCAAGGCAGAGTGTAGACAGGGAGAGGCAGGACCAGGGCACATGCCTTTTTTAGGGTCCATAGATGGAGTGCTTTGGGGTTCCCAATGCATTGGGGTGCTGTCTAGGTCATGTGCTTGCATGATGGGCTAGAATCAGTTTAAAATCCCTGCAGGCCAGTTTGCCAAAAAAAATGGACACCAAGGCAACAATACCATGAAGTAGTTCACCTAAACTCTTGACAATTTAGTATTTTTTTTTAGGATTTTTGCCTGAGTAATCATAAGAATGGTCTGGGACTTTATTTTTGAAATCTTTGTTGCATTCTGTTGTTGCACACTTCAGGAGATTTAGTTCTCATCAGTTTTTATGTTCTAGAATAGTTTAAATTACATTGTGATTTTCTATTCTTTGAAATTTGGTGGAAATCCTATAGGCAACCAGCTGGATTCTGTGCTGGGCTTCCAGAAAAGAACCAACTTTTTAGGAGATGAGGCTGTTTGTCAATTTTCCTCATTTTTTTCCCCATGAAAATTGGTCTGTTTAGATTTTCTCTTTTTCTTGTATCAGTTTAGGTAAATTCTGTTTTCTTCAAAAATTGCCTATCCATCTAGGTTTTCAAACATATTTGTTTTGAATTGAGCAAGTAGTCTTTTATGGTTCTTTTAGTTTGCTCAGATTTTGTAGTTATTTCTCTATTTTTTACTTTGTATATTTACTTTTTCCTCCATTTTTTTCTGATTGAGTTAGCTAGCATATCAACTGTCTTCCCCCCCCAAGAAAGTTTTTAGTTCTACTTGTTCTACTATTTTCTATTTCTAATTCACGAGTACCTGCTTTTATTTTTATTAATTCCTTTCTTCTGCTTCTCTTCAGTTTCTTTTTCCTTTTCTAACTTAATGATACTCAAAATTAGTTATAGTTTTGGATTTACAGTTAAGTGTGATCAGAGTGCCCCCATAGTCATTTTGATGTGGTTTCCCCAGTCATCTTTTACTTGGCTGTAGTTCATCTTCTATAGATTTCCTCAGAAAGCTCATGGGAGCAAAATTATTATCCTATGAAGAGGTGATCAAGGACTATGCAGCCAAAAAATATAGGGAAAGAAGGTATTTCGAGATGGGGTGTCACAGAGGAGGGATATTGTAG
This sequence comes from Neomonachus schauinslandi, assembly GCF_002201575.2. Taxonomy (NCBI): domain Eukaryota; kingdom Metazoa; phylum Chordata; class Mammalia; order Carnivora; family Phocidae; genus Neomonachus; species Neomonachus schauinslandi. Next base: position 109,216,041 of record NC_058411.1, read on the forward strand.
AGGTGGATCAAGCAGATAGTTGCTGTTAATTATTAGAAACATTATTTTTCTGGATCTTGGAGGTGTGTGTAGAATTTACCAGCTTAAAAATTTTACATTTAGTACCCATTCTTTGTTCATTCTAAATAAATACATTTGTACCTAATTTTGTATTTAAAATGTATGATCTGTCTTTAAAAGGGACCCACAAATTGCAGGCCTCTGACCCTGGATCTATTCCTAGCTGCTGCCCAGCTCGCCCCCATCAGTGAACCCTTCTTGTAGATAATGGGTCTGCCTTCGCCCCTCAGGTGTGCCCATCACCCTTTAGAAGTGCATTATTTTGGGTCTCTGAAATCTGCTGCTCTAGACTCTCCTTCCTTTTCTCTATACTACCTCCTGTGTAGCTCCAAGGAAAATATGTTTTCTTTTTGTGCCCCTTACAAAAATGTTATGTTTGTCGCCTGGTTTTGCCAGAAATGGAAGATGGTAAGCTTTTTCTTTTCTTTCTTTTTTTAAGATTTTATTTATTCATTTGAGACACAGAGATAGAGAGAGAGAGCACAGGCAGGGGGAGAGGCAGAGGGAGAGGGAGAAGCAGGCTTCTCTCAGAGCAGGGAACCCGACACGGGGCTCAACCCCAGGACCCTGAGATCATGACCTGAGCTGAAGGCAGATGCTTAACGACTGAGCTACCCAGGCACCCCAAGCTTTTTCTTTTTGTTCTCATTTTTGGATTATTATTCACAAGCAAGAGGGGGAGAATGCTGGCTTATGCAACTATATTCACACCAGAAGTCCGATTCTGTCATTTAAAACATTTTTTTTTCTATTTTAAAAATAAAGCACACATATATTATAGAAAATTCAGATCCTGAGAAGTATAAAAAAGAAAATTCAAACCATTACTGTTAAAATCCTTGTGTATTTCTTTCTAATCCTTTTTCCATGCTTACATGTTCTTTCCTTTAAAAAATTGGGATCACTCTAAACCTACAGTTTCGTATCCTGATTTTTTTTTTCACATAAGCATTTTTGCACATCACTAAAGAGAAAAAAAGTTGTAATAGCTGTATGAAATAAATTAGTTTACCATTTCCATACTGTTAGACATTAAGTGATTCTGGTTTTTGAAAAAATTATCATTATCATTATAAATGGTACTGTATGGGTTTGCAAACTACAGTCCATGGGCCAAATCTAGCCTGCAGTTACTTATTTTTGTAAATAAAGTTTTATTGGAACACAGCCATGCCTAGTTGGTTACAGTCTATGGCTGTTTTTTCCCTACAGTGGTAGAGTTGAATAGTTGCAACAGAGACTGATTGGCTTGCCAGGCCTATATTTATAGTATTTGCCCCTTTATAGAAATAGTTTCCCACGCTGGATGTCCTACAATGAACATCCTTCCACGTTCGTTTTTGTAGGCATGTATGTTTATTTTCTCAACATAACACCCTCTCAACAAAACTATTTTGGTCAAAGGAATATAAATATCTTTATGGCACTTGCTAAGTCATCCATTACTAGTATATTAAAGTTTGCCTTTTTCCCCCCACCCTTGACATCACTGGACACAAACGTATTTTTTTAATCTATGCATTTTGTAAGTCTTATTTTTGTTTGCCTGTTTTTGATTACTAGTGAGGTGGAACATTTCTTCCTAATTGTGACTTCTGTCTCATTTTTGAATTGCCTGTTCATGTCCTTTGCGTGTTTTTCCTTTTGGAGTGTTTGCTTTTTCTTCACAATCTGTGAGACATATTTAAATATTACAGGTATTGTACACTTAATGCTTTGGATGTTGACAACTTTGCTTTTTTTTTTTTTGAAACAGTGTGCTCTCAGCAGCCACTGGTCTGAGGGAGTCTGGCAGTTCTTATGGTCTCAGGTTCTGTTCTAAAGGGAAGCCTAATTGTGTCAGAAAGCAAGCTAGGACCTGGCTCCACCTCCCCGAGCATGAGAGAAAGAAAGCTTCCAGAAAAGAAACCCAGCAATTTAGAAAGCAAATCCCTCTTTCTTTGCTTTTCTCAGGCCCTGAGTTAACCCAGGGTCTTCTTCAAAGTGGAAAATTCCCCATTGTTCTTAAATAAGCCCCTAAATCAATTCCATACTCATGGAACCTGGTAGCAGGAATTGATTTGTGTGTGGCAAGCATTATTCCTGAAGCATGCCATGTTTAAACCCTTTGCCCTCCATGAAATGTCTTTTTTATGTTTTTCAGAAACCGTTAATGAACTGTTGAAAAAGGGTTAATCACTATAATGCGTAAAGTAGCCCCTCTAAAAACCACACCAGCCATCAAACTTTCCAAATAAAAGTTTGTGAATTCAGGTGGGCGTCTTGGCTGGGAGGAGGCAGCAAGAGATATTTCTGAACCATATGGTCATTCCCTGGTCTTAAAATAAACAAACCTGCTTGGGTTACTCAGGGTAAAAATGGTCTGGGAAGACTTGGTAGGTTGGCATCAAAGCACGGACACTCAGCCAGCTCTCACCTCATCATACTCTGTGTGCTCTGAGGGGTAATGAGATGGTAGCAGGTTTCTAGGGAGAGCTAGAGGGTTTCACATGTAGCTGGGAGACTGCCTCTGGGCTCTTCTGAAGCTTGGCCGACAAATCAGTGCTCCCTGTGCCTCTCCTTCTTATATTCCTTTGATTTTTTAAATAAGTTTTTAATGCTTTCTACTGAGTTAAGGACTGGAGCCATCTCAAATGTACTATTAGCCTGTATTTGTCTAGTACCCCGCAGGTGCAATGAGATTCCTTCATGTGATCTTTATCAGCTGTGAGGAAAATGGAGCTGATCATTATCTTCAGTTTATAGCTGCACACACTGAGGCTCCAAGAAGCTGAATGTATTGGGTATGAGTCCATGGCTAGTATGCCTCAAAATTAGTAAATAAACGCGGGCTTTATTTTACTCCAAGAACTCCCTACATTTCAGTGTGAACAAAGAACACAATTGAATTGGCCTGAAATTGCTGGCATGAGCTCTCTTTGTCTTGAGGACAGCTTCTTTCATCCAGAGGGCAAAGATCGGTTGAGCTCACACCATCAACTGTCCACTCCGCGAGCTGTTTTACAGACGGTATGTCAAGTCAGCCGTAGCTGCCTTGTGAAGGAAGGGCTGTTGCTGTCATTATCACTGGGGAAAGGGTGGCTCAGAGTGGCCACCTTGCCCAAGAGCACAGCATGGCTCATCCGAAGTTGCACTGGGTGGGAACTCAGCCCTGTACCGCCCCAGCACTGGTCCTGTGCTAACAGCGTACGGCTCATGCTGTGTAAGGGCTGGCAAGGGCATGGCCGTACCTGGCAGCCTTCACCTACATGTTCCTAGTTGACAACATTGCTTTCAGGTGGCGTCTCAGTGATGGCACACCCAGATATAATCCAACTTTAATTTGATTAAAGACCGGGAGGGCATCAATTTCTAAGGAAATTATGCCTACCAGTATCAGGAGGCTTTCAAAATCACACCCGAACCTTTATAAATGAAAAAATTTAGGGAAAACTATTTTCAATTTGGACCTACTCTTTTTTATCGGCAAACTGAACTTGTCGGGAGGAGGACGTTATTTTTTTTTTTAATTATAATAAAATAGGTGAATGCCAACGTAAGAAAAAAAAAAAAAAAGGACTGAACTCATTTCTGTCCCCATCTTTTCCTTTTTAATCTCACCTTCCAAGCTGGGAAACCTTGTCACCTAACAGAGGTCCCTAGCACAAGGCACAAACAGCTCTCCAGCCCAACGGGACACTGATTGTTAATTAAATATTTTAAAAATCTTTCAAGCAACCTAAGTATGTATTATACAGTTTCCTCTTTACTCTTCCATGTTCTGGCCCCCTCCCCTCCCCCACCACACCATGGATCCCAGAAGAAATACTGTCTGGATTCTTGCCCACAGTGAATTCAATATTTTTCTTTTAAGTTCTGTTTCAGCTCAGGAAGAAGAGTGGCTTTATAAACCATTACCAAATCAAAGCCCCATCAGAGGAGGACAGAAGCCCCCATACATTGGGATGAATTATTTTCAGCTCTTGATTTTATGCCAGTGCTAGTGAAATTTCACAGCTGGTTATTAAAAAATCCTGGGGTCAGGGTTATGTGCTATTTATGTCACAAGAAGCAGGAGAAATAAAATACCCTGAAGATATGAAAACATTTTGTAAATCGACATATTTTTGGCATATGTTTCTCTTTCAGGGCCTAGGAAGCGATTTATGTGCTCTGATGAAGTGCTGGTAGAAAGACCTCCACTGAATCCCCGCTTAATGGTCCACGCACCTTCCAAAGTATTGATACAGCTGACCTGGCTAAGGCCCATGATGGGTGAGAGGAGGGAGGCCTGGGACATGTAGACAATTTATTGCTTTTCAAAAAGAGGGAGAAGAAATCATATGAGTGACCTAAGTCACAGTTCCCTTGAAAGGTAGAAACTGCTAACAATTCAAGTTGACAACTGCCAATAGAAACCCAGCTTTGCTTTCCTCACTATAAACTTGAATCGTTGGGTTATTTTGGAGAATGTTAAAATGGAGCACCCCCCACCCCCACACTGCTTGGAGCAGTTCCAGCCCTACTGTGAAGATCTAGAGACAAGGATGGCCCGTTAACCAGCCTCTCCCTGAGCAGATGTCTGCCCCAAGAGAGGAATGGACTTTGAACATCCCATTGTGATTAGCTGATGGTCCCCAGTATCCAGTCCCTCCCAAATTACAGCCTAAATGAAACTAAAATACTAAAAAATATAGTGTCTCTTTATTAGAAATACGATATAGGAGAAAATGAGGCATTTTTTTCTTTGCTCAGGGGATCTGATACCCAACAAATCAAGTAGGACATGCCCAGGCTGGTGGTTCAGGAAACCCGCAGACTGCAGAGGTTGTAAAGGATTAAAATGAGGGTTAACATTATTATCATTGTAACAGAAAAGGATTTGGGTTTAGAAACCTCTCATGTGGGTGATAGAGGAGAAGGTCTAATGCCTTATTTCACAAACACATCTCACTACCCCTAGGGACTCTCCCACAAACCCAATCCATCTCGTCTCTCAGTTTTTTCATGAAGCCTCACTTCAGAAAAAGAATGTGCATCTTGTTTAAGGCTGTGGTAGAGTCACTAGAGGGGCCGAGGAGAACTTCAGGCTCTGGAAGTATGTAGGACAGAGCCTCATCCGTGTGTCCTCCAGAGGGGTGACTGGGATTCACACTCGTCTCTTCCCTGTACAGTAAACCACCAGCCCATGTGCTGGCCCGACTTGGAGCAGAGGCTTCTCCCTTGGTGGGGGAATGGATGATAGATAACACCATCCTTTGGTTTCTGAAGTTATAGATCAGTTTGGAACGTCACTTGTCAGGTGTGAATCTGAGATATTTGTTGGTTAAGCTGAACTAAGATAACTTAGGGATGTGTAATGATACCTGAACTACAACTTTGGCTTCCTAATGTTACCTCTGGTATATAAAAAATAAGTTTTTCATGTGAAATATTGACATTGTGTGCAATAAAAAAAGTGTTGGAATGAAGTCTCATATTAATTAGGATTAGAGTCAGCTGCCTGAATGGAAGACTCAGAATAACCATGATATAATCCCAAAAGGGTTTTCTTTTTTTTCACTACAAAGCAGTCTGGATGTAGGCAGTGAGGATCCTAAGTTCCTCTGGCTTTTTGTTCTCATGCAGCTTTCATCCGGGCTGCCTCAGGGTCCAAGGTGGCTACTGGAGCTCCTGTTAACAGAGATACATTCCAGGCAGTGGGATGAAGGAAGAGGAGAAGGGGAAAAAAGTATACTTCTGCTTAGGGAACACTCCCAGAAACTCACCCTACAACTCCCACTGACATCTCACAGGACACCCCTAGCAACAAGAGAGGGTAGACACTGTAGCCATTTAGTGGAGGCACACCGATGCCTGAAATAAAACTTCTCTGTCCTGAGGGAAAAATGAAAGGATAAGAATAGATAAGTGACTCTGAGTATCTACCACAAGCAATACTGGAGAAAGGAAAAGACCGTGCCATGGCCCCCACCCCCTTTCCACTTGGGGTATAGCAGCCCAAAATGAGAGAAACCACTCCTGGAGCATTTGCTAGAAGCTTTGTGCCCTGAGCAGGGCGATGAATTAATTATCTTTCAATGGGGAGAAGAGAAAGGGAGTATGGCTATGTGTATGAAGGCATATATGTCCATGAAATTTGTATGTCCATCTAAATAATATAGGAAAATACATATTTAAATTCGTTTTATAGGGCATACTACATTGCTTCCTTGTTCAAAGAGTCCTGTCTACAGAGATCAAGTTGAATCTCTTTGGACTGAAATTTCCTGGGAAAAAGGAATACTCGCTGCCCTGGGTCGTCCTTCAGGCCACTGCAGTCTGTTGCGAGTGTTTTCTTCCTTTTTATCAGCATATGCTTGTCAGTCTTTGACTATAACCATGGGGCCAGAAAGATTTCTCAGTTGTTGGATAGGCATAATGTGTTTTGATTGCCATTGTCAAAAAAAAAAAAAAAAGTTTCGATGCCCTGAGAAGTAGAATCTAGAATATTGCTTCAGGATCATCAACCAGGTATGCTTCATGGATGGAATGTGTAGTATATGCCAGTGGAAATGTCAAAGTGAGGAATCAAACATATTTGAGTTTAAATTATATTTAAAAGAAACTCAGGGGGCACCTGGGTGGCTCAGTTGTTTAAGCGTCCGACTCTTGATTTCGGCTCAGGTCATGATCTCAGGGTTGTGAGATCAAGTCCTATGTCGGGCTCCCCAGTGGGCATGGAGCCTGCTTGAGATTCTTTCTCTCCCTCTCCCTCTGCCCCTGCCCCAGTTCATGCACGCACACATGCTCTCTCTTTCTCTAAAAATAAATATATGAATAAAATAAACAAAATTAAAAAAAAACTCAGTTCTTTACAAGGGAAGAGTGGGTATAGGTTGATTTTATAATGATTTAGGTGTTCAGCCTAACTGGGAATGGCATGGAGCCAGCATAGATTGGTGATAGAAATCTAATACTCACTCAAATTTAATAATTAAGTAGTTTTTAATAGATAGAAATTCTGCTGGTGGATTATATTACTGAAAACAATATTAAATTTTGTAACACTCTCTAATCAGAAAGAATCCATGGGAATAATCCATATAGTATTGTAATTTATCATGCTTTACGAGGGGAACAACTCATTCTTCTTGAGAAAGCTGATTATTTCTCACCTAATTAAAATGCCAACATTTTAGGGCCCATTGCAAGTTGAGACCCACAAAATTCCTGCTGTGAACAAATGCCTTAAATGTATTTTAGAATATTTTAAATTTTTTCTGCCCAGTTGTCCTTGTATGTTGATAATATCTTACTGATAGTGGTGGAGAATCAGTGTTTTCTTCTTGCGGACCAGAGAGTTTCTGGTTTCTCTGAGATACCAGAGATCTCTCTTTATCTTTTAATCCCGTGACTGCCTCTCTTAATGCTCCTGTTCCTTAGGCTCTCTCTAGAATCATTATTTCCTCTTGCATGACCACTGACCCCCCACCCCCCAGGCCGGGTGTCATCCCTGCTTCCTAGACATTGCTGTGGCCACCATGAGCGCTCCCTCTGCCCCTGGTTCTTACTTTCTCCATCGATCCTGTACCTGGCAGCCAGATTAATCTCATGACATGACTTTGGTCATTTCATGACCAAGTTCAAGAACATTCATTAGTATTAAATCGATGACAGATGAAGTACTGTGGGTTGGTATTGACCAAAGGGGTCCTACCTTTTCCACCTTGTTTCTCATTATTTCCAAACACAAACCCTTCACTTTGGTCTGTTCATTCTAATTCCTGATGCCCAGAGTTTCTTGTCCCCTCCTTGAAGCCTTGCTCTATCCATGGAGCGGTGGTCTCTCCAACACTGAGTTTTCGAAGCACATACTGTCCCTGATGATTTTTTGCCATGTCACCTAGGATACCATGTACAACATTGCCCATATGTTTTATCTGCTAAGCAATTTGAGGGCCAGGTGCTATATGTCTTAGGTGACTAGTGCAACTCTTCATATATAAAAATAAAATTGTTGGTGGTGATGAGATGGTGTGAGAATCAAAATCACCAAAGCTGTGGGTTGTTCCTTTTTTCTTTTTCTTTTTCCTGTTTTTTGTTGTTTTTATTTTGAGGAGATAGGAAGAGAGAAGGAAAGAAATGAACATGTACTTGGCACTTTCAGTGTACCAAAAAGTTTCTATTTTGATTATTCTGTACAAACTTAAGAGGTAAGTGTTGGTTTCCTTATTTTGCAAAGAAAGAAGCTGGGACTCACACTGAAAAACTTCAGTTATTAAAGGTCATGCAGTTAGTACATGGTGGAGCCTGGGTTTGCCCATAGTGGACTTGTCTGGCTTCCAAGCCTGTGTGCTGCTTATTGTCATCATCATCCACCCCCCGCTCCTGTTCTCTCTTCCATGCTCGTCTTTTCCAGTCCTGCCAACGTGAGCTGTTGGCTGCCTTCATACCAGGGCCAGGGAATGCCAAGGTCATTATCAGCCGTCTTTGTAGAGGGCATTTCAACACGGCAAGGGAATTTCATGGCTGAGCTGATAGAACAGTCCAGTGTCCAATGGCTTAATTCCTAACTCTTCTGAGTCTCTTTTGAATAGCTGGTAGTTGAAGGCAGATTTGAATTTAAAGACACAACCCTTTCCATTTTGATACCTTGCGCACCCCCAGCATCATTTTTGTGTTGGTGTCATGGAGTCATCTTTGTGACTTCCCTTCCTGTCTCTGCCGCCTCTGTTTAATTCGTGTTACATAATTTCTGCCACCAAAGAGGGAACAAATCACACAGAGAACACACCTATTTAACGATGTTTAAGATCTGCCCAGGAATGTGGAATATGTTTAAATATAAAACTGAGAATGAGGCCTCTGACATTGATTGATTTTAGGAATAAAGTAGAACTAATCCATGATACCGATCTCATAGAGAAATATTCTCATAAAATTCCGGAACATTTGTGGGAACTGGACCTTAATTAGAGCCCTATTGTACAGGGATAAATAGTGTGATCGTTAGAGTTGATATAGTTACTGAAAGGAATGGTGCATAATCAGGGCAAGTCTGTGCGTTTAGTACTGTAGATGTTTAGAGGTGCTTGTATAGAACATGGGTCAGTTCAGAAGGCATTTAAAAATACATCTCAACACTTTTTACGTGCTATTGAAATTAACTAGGAGCATGGAATTTCATGAAAATTAGGGTGGGGAAATGAATGAAAATAATAGGATGTGTTGCTTTGTGAATTTCTATGGAGGAAAACAGTTTGAGTTCATCATGGATCACAGACGAATAGGAACACACTATAGCATCCAAAAGCAAGTACAGAGGACTGAACAATTATAAAACCTTTTAAAAATCTTCCAGCTTGAAATTAACTGTGTACAATAATAATGTATCAAGTTTTATGCTTCACAAGTTAGAGAAATGAAGGAATTTTGAAAGAGGATAGGAAAGGACAAATATAATTAAAGCATTGGAAAGTAAAATGCAAGAAGAGCCAAAATAGTTGACTAGAAGAAGAATAGATTGGATCATAATATATTACATATTATATACATTTTGTATTGAATAGTGGCAAGATGTTTTACAGAAGATAATTTCAGGTTCTTGTCCATCTTTAGATAGAAAAAGGGTAGAGAACATTTTACATGAGAGGTAGAGAGAGAAGACAAATCATTTTATAAATGAGGTCTTTCCAGGGGCACCTGGGTGGCTCAGACGGTTGAGCTTCTGACTTCGGCTCAGGTCATGATCTCAGAGTCCTGGGATCGAGGCCCACAAGGAGTCTGCTTCTCCCTCTCCCTCTGCCCCTCCTCCAACTTGTGCTCGCTCGCTCGCTCTCTCTCTCAAATAAATAAAATCTTTTTTAAAAAATAAATGAGGTCTTTCTGACAAATGGCCAAATATTGGAGCCCTCACTCTCGACACCACACATGCTGTTCCTTCAGGCCTCCTCTGTGCCAGGTGCCATGTCAGAAGCCTGATGTCCTACTCAGGGAACTTGTAGTAAATTAATGTGCTGTTCAATGTATATACTATAATAATATATGGATATGTACAGTATAGATAGTAAATATATAGTATACATTGTAGGATATATGGTATACATAAATAAATAAACCGATACAGTCTGTTGAGTGAACATATTCAGTTCAGAAAAGCACACGGTACCAAATACTATAGGAGATGTGAACAAAACCCCAGCATGCTGGGGCAGAGTCTTCCGATAAGGGTGCTTTTCAGGTGTTACTGAAAATCAGGCAACACAAAGCCAAGAATCCGTTTTCTGGTGGGCTCTAGTAGGTTACAGCGTCAGTGTGAGCATACCAGGTTTGTGGAGGACCCTGGCTTCTCTCTTCACGTGAAACCTTTCCTTGAGGAGAAGTCGTCATAATGTTGTGGCACTGCCTGCAGAGTCCTAACAGTTCTCACCTGTGGTGGGCATTTATGGGAGTCAGGTGACATGGTTTCCCACTCTGAGCAGGTAAATGCAGGTAGCTCTTGGAGTTACGGCAGAGCCCACTACACCTCAGGACTGGCTCTCACTATGAAGGAAATGAGGGCGCATTCCTGGTGCCTCTTCTTTTTTGCCACCATGTCGGTTACTATAATTCCTGATTTGTTACCATTTTACCGTGGATCGATGTCCATCTAGTTCTCATCTGTCTACCTGACTTGAGACCCTCCGTCAGTTAAGATGTGACTGGCTGCAAGTGACAAAGACTAACTAGTTTAACTAAACGGGCTGAACCGGATTGGGATTCTGTTTTTCTCGAATAGCAAGAAGCCCTGCGATAGGCTGCCCAGGGCTGGTGTGGTGGTTCCATCATGCCGTGAGGGACCCGGGCTCCTCCCGCCTTTCTGCCCACTCATCCTTTGTCTTCACACCTGGTGCCATGTGATCCCAAGGCAGCTGTCCTTCAGCACAGCATCTGTGTTCCCGCTGGGAAGAAGAGAAAGGGCAAGAAGTACCTGCCAGCAGTGTGTTACCATGTAAAGATGTTTCCTGGAAGTCCCACTTAGCAATGTTCACTTACGTTTCATTGGCTAGAACTGTATATGGCCACTGCGAGCTGCAAGGGAGCATGGGAAAGGTCGATTTTTGGCTGGATACACTGCTGCACCAGCAAGATCGGTGTACTCTACTGTTAGTGAGGGAGAAGTCAAGAGAGATCATTGTGTAGGCAACGAGCAATATCTGCTCAAGACTTCTTGCTTGACTTGACCACCATCACATTTTACAGAAGCTCTGACTCCCATTTATCTTTCTGGTCCCATGTGCTAAATGTAGCGTGCTCTCCTCCCTGCTTCCTCAGCCCCAGCTTACAGTGCAGTAGTGAAATCCCACCTCAGAGCTGCATCTAGGCATTCTCTGAGTCCCCAGCATCTGAGCCCTGACTCCTGGTTACATCAAGCATCTCTCCCTTTGGCTCCAGTAGCAACAATCCTGGGGATGACTAGCTGTGGCCCTAAGGAGTCGTGTGGCTTTATCAACTGGAGACTTCTTCAGGCCTGGACTTGCCCTAAGAAAAACCTGCAGACCCAGGGGAAGGCCAGCCTTTAAAAGGCTGGTGTAAACTTCACACACACCTGGGATATCTTTCCCTGTTCTGAGGCTTGCTGCTTTGCGGACCCTGCCCACGTTACAAAGATGAAGATATAGGAGGTCTCCAACTCGGGGAGTATCACTGAGTTCCATTGGTTCATCTCAAACCCAAACTCAGATGGCGCAAAGCAGTGCCAGCATTTTCAGCAAGAATTCAGCCCCTGATCCAAGTTAAACTTCTTGCAGGCATCCCACGAGTCGTGCCCCAGTCACCTGTTATGTGAGAATCTTGCCTCAGCCCTCAGAGTGATCCCTGCAGAGACCAGGCAAGTCGGGTCTGGAAATTGGTAAAGTAGGGAGCCACCCCCACCTGATTTATTCTGTCCGGCTCTCTTAAGCACACAGCTCAACCTCTTTAGCCACCAGGACGCCTGCCCCCAGAGAGAAAAGGAGAATCCACAGGGCTAACTTGAGTCAGAGTCTCACTGACTTTGAGGGATATTGACCACAGACCTCTCTCTATACCTGAACCCACATACACAGTGGTCCACAGACCAGCTTTGCCTACATGTCCCACAAGCACCTCAAACTCATACGTGATTGGCTCATCTCCCCTAAATCTGCTCCTCCCGTGGAGCTCCCTGGGTGAATGGTACAGCCGTTCCCTGATACTCAAGTTGGGAAGGCCGGTCTGGTCCTAATGTGAATTCATCCAGCTGATTCATCCAGGGACTCCCAAAGCCCTGTGGGTTCTGACGTCTTGAGGCCGCCTTCTCCATTCTGTTTTCTACTTTCACTGCCCTCTGCAGGTGGATGCTGCTTCTCTTCACTTTGGAGGTGTCCTGACTGGTGGACACCTCCACCTCCACAGGAGGACCTGTCCTGTCCCAGGTGGCCTCCTGACTGGTTTTCTTATCTCTCTTTTTTTTTTTTGTAAAGGTTTTATTTATTTATTTGACAAGAAAGACACAGCAAGAGAGGGAACACAAGCAGGGGGAGTGGGAAGGGGAGAAGCAGGCTTCCTGCCGAGCAGGGAGCCCGATGCGGGGCTCGATATCAGGACCCTGGGATCATGACCTGAGCTAAAGGCAGACACTTAACAACTGAGCCACCCAGGCGCCCCTGGTTTTCTTATCTCTTGCCTGCTCCAGGCCCCCCACCCCATCCCTTATAGGGAGATCTTAGGACAGCTTCGTATCATGCTGTTCCCCTGCATAACACCCTTCAGTGGCTCACCAAAGCTTCCAGGACCACACGAGGATTCGGAAGGTCGGCCCACAGGGAGTTTTAGGATCTGGCTCCCCCAGGGTTTGCAGACTCTGCAAGGCCACCAGACGTCTCCACCTCCCACTCTCTGCACTTGGAATGCCCCATCCCCACCTCTCACCTGGCTCACTCTGTCCCCACTCAAGCTCAGGTCACATGTCCCCTTCACTGGGAAGCTTTCCATGAGCTCCCATTTTGTTTCGTTGTCACCCAGACAACATTTATCAAGCATTTGCTCGGCCCCTGGCTCTATGGATATGTAGGTGAACAGGATTTAGGCAAAGATCTTATCTGCTCTTGCACACCCCCAGTTTACTTCCTCGTGGGCAAAACCAGATAAAAACCCGGTGAACAAATTACATGGTTGTTCAGATAGAGAAAAATGCCATGAAGCAGATAAAATAGGGCCATGATTCCCAAACTGCATGCCTGGGTACCCTGGTGGACTGCAGTAAACTCACAGGATACTACAGGGAATTTTACAATTTTAGGGAAACACAATATCTGTCAGAGCCTGTGAAAACTGCTGTATTAAGTTGTTTGGTCCTAACTACTTAATAAATGAAACTATCAGATATTCCTTTAGGTCTAGGTTTACCATGAAAAAATTATCAAATTATCAGCACGTTAAGAATGCTGTAAGCCAGGACAGTTTGGGAACCACTGAAATAGGTTCCTGTGATAGTACCAGGGTGTGGGTGGGGGGGCAACTTTGAGTGCTGGGAGAGAAGCCCTCTCTGAGGAGGAGATATGGGAGGTGAGGTTTAACATGAGACCTTGTGAAGATCAGTTAGGAAGACTGTTCCAGGCAGTGGGAGCAGCATGTGCAAAGGCAGCAGGAAATATCCCAGCATGTTTGAGGAATAGAAAGACAGGTGTAAAAAAAAAAAAAGAAAGATAGGTGTTGCCAAAATGCTGGGAGTGTGGTTGGAGATAAGGTCAAGGGGGTAGACAAGAGCCATGACCTAAGGGTTTTATTCCTCAGGGAGCATTTCCACCATGACTCAGGTGCACACCACTCTTTACTATCCTCCCCAAGACCCCTTGGCTCAGGCCTCATGACCTGGCCTTTCTATGGAACTGTTCAGCCATGGGATTGTGAGCCCACCTATTAGGAGGTTGGTCCATATGTGAAAACGAGGCAGAAATCCCCTTGTACTGGGAAGATCTCGAACCAGCAGAGCTCCATCAGCCTGCCCGGGACCCAGCTCAGGGCTGCTCTACCTCCCACCCATGCAAGGACCTGCGGCAGCTCCCCGACTGTGGTGCATTTTCAGTGTCTCTCTCCAGTGACCTCTAGCCTCCCCTTCCTCCGAATGCCACCCTCCAGGGTCACGGCCTATTGATTTGCTCCTAGGCCCCAACTGAGAGTTTAGAGGGGCAGATGGCACAGTAAAGACAAGAGAGCACTGAATCCACCAACCCTCCCATCTTTTTTAAACAGAGGAAAATCATACACAAAACAGGAAAATGGAAATTTTTGTGCTGTAATTTCCTAACTCAAGTGACTGTGAAAAACCAGTTCATACTGGCACTCACCATGCAGACAGACTGTGGAATCCAGTTACTCAGTAAGTTATGATTTTAGGGGGCATAAAGCATGGTCTTGGCTTAGGAAGTGAAGGGAGAGGTAGGAAAGAATGGCGGGAAATGGGGTGGAAAGGGAAGGCCTTCCGCATAGCAGAGCAAATCATACGTTTCAGATTCAAGCAAGGACCCTGGGACATGCCCTTATTTTATGATGAGCAAGTTGTGAAGAATTTCACCTTTCTTTGTCTTGATGACTTGAGGGCAGGGACCCGCAGTCACCAGCGTATCTGGAGGGGTAGCTCAGGGCCCAACGCACGAGGGGCTGAATGAATGTATGCATGAAGGGTCATGGAAGCTGAGACGATTAAAGGTGAGCATGGTTGCTGCTGTTGATTTGTGCGGAAGAATCGATGAAAGATACAAGGACTGCTTAATTAAGTTACATGACCCTGGGAGGTCCAATTTTGGAAGCGTCAACACTGAGGTCACATGTCCATCTCGCAAAGTAGGCAGATAATTATAGAAGATGGAGAAGAGGGCGCCTGGGTGGCTCAGTTGGTTGAGCGACTGCCTTCGGCTCAGGTCATGATCCTGGAGTCCCGGGATCGAGTCCCACATCGGGCTCCCTGCTCAGCAGGGAATCTGCTTCTCCCTCTGACCCTCCCCCTCTCATGTGCTCTCTCTCTCTCTCTCTCTCTCTCATTCTCTCTCTCAAATAAATAAAATCTTTTAAAAAAAAAGTTATAAAAAAAAAAAGAAGATGGAGAAGAGGAAAGATTAAAAAAAAATGGAGCCACGGATTCAAGCCCAAGTACAAGGAGTTTGAGAATAGCTTATGGTTTGGACTGGGTTTTTAAATAAAGTTTTTTATTCAGACCCATTGTAGACTTACAGAAAGAGCACAGTAAGAATAGAGAGAGCCCCTGCAATGGCTTAGGCCGTCCCAACTCTGCCTGATCGCAACACCTGGCGTCACCCATTGCCGGGGTACATTTGTCGACACTAAGAGGCGAATGTTGGCACGTCACTCTTACCTGAACTCTAGGCTTTATTGGGATCATCAACTTTTCCATTACTGTCCTTTTTCTGTTCCAGGATCCACTCCGGCATCACATTAGGTGTCTGTGCTCCTTAGCCTCCTCTGGTCTGTGACATTTTCTCTGTCTTTTCTGTTTCTCATGCCCTGGACAGTTTTTTTTTTTTTTTTATTCTTATGTTAATCCCCATACATTACGTCATTAGTTTTAGATGAAGTGTTCCATGATTCATTGTTTGTGCATAACACCCAGTGCTCCATGCAGAATGTGCCCTCCTCAATACCCACCACCAGGCTAACCCATCCTCCCACCCCCCTCCCCTCTAGAACCCTCAGTTTGTTTTTCAGAGTCCATCGTCTCTCATGGTTCGTCTACCCCTCCGATTTCCCCCGCTTCATTCTTCCCCTCCCGCTACCTTCTTCTTCTTCTTTTTTTTTCTTAACATATATTGCTTTATTTGTTTCAGAGGTACAGATCTGAGATTCAACAGTCTTGCACACTTCACAGCGCTTACCAGAGCACATACCCTCCCCAGTGTCTATCACCCAGTCACCCCATCCCTCCCACCCCATGCCCTGGACAGTTTTGAGGAATTCCGTGAGGTATGTTGAAGAAGGCCCCTCAAACTGGGTTTGTCTGAGATTTTCTCATGGTTGGACTGGGGTTACAGGTTTTGGGGAGGATGACCACCAAGTTGAAGTCCTTCTCTTGTCACATCCTATCAGGGGGCACATGACAGCCACGTGGCACCACTGGGGATGTTAATCTTGATTAATTTTTTTGACCACAGTTTTTGCCTTTAGCCCAACATGGTCACATCCTTCTGGCCAACTTCCCAATCCTTCCAGGCTTACATTAAGTGGTATGGAAGTTTTGTATGGAAGCTCCTTTCAGACATCCTCAGAAGCCTCTTCCTTCATCCAACCGAGACGCTGCTCCCATGATTACTCTCTTTCCTGTTGGTAGCAACAATCTGTCCTTTTTCGGAGGTTGGTTATCTGTTTAGTATCTGTTTAAACATCATGACAGGGAGTGGATGAAACAGACATACACTTAAAAAAGATGTTCTTAAGGGCTCGGGGAAGGAAACCAAAGAGCTGCAATGCAAAAGCCGATCTAGAAGAAGAGAAAGATGAGAGGAAAATGTCAGCCAGAAGTTGACAGCCAAATCAAACAGGGGCAACGTTTGTGATCAAAATAGCAAATGCAAAAATGGAAAAGTGGTGCGCAGAAGCAAAAGTTTAAAAATCAAAACTTTCCAACTTTGAAATGAAATTTTGCAAAAGTAAAGGAAATTTAAGTGGTTCGAGTTTGTATGGGAACAGAAACATAGATGGAAAAATATGTTTCAAATAGGTAAAGCAAATTTTAATGAACAGCCAAATAACACAGTTATCTGATCTTACAAAAGGAAAGTACTGCAATTTGGAAAGGGCAGGAAGCTTCTGGCAGCGAAGTGATTAATAACGATCAGCTTGGGCTCAATGACGAGGTCCAAGGAGGACTGTCCAGAGGGCTCGAATTTAGGCCTGTTATTTTCTTTGTATAAACAGAATCATTTTGTTCCGAGAGGCAAACAACAAAGACATCTGAAATCTTTCTTTAAAAAAAATTAAGTTGGTCAAAGGGTTGTTTGTTTTTGAGAAAAAAAAAAAAGCATGACTATGTTTTCTAAAGGTGGCTCATGCCCACGATGTCCTATAGAATGTTTTCTTTCACTCAAAAGAATGTATTGTGCATCTTCTCTGCTCGGTGTCTCAGTGTCAGGAGTTGGTCCCTGAGTAAGGTCTATGATCTAGTTAGCATATACCCGTTTTATTCCTTACCTGCCATTTGCACGTTTGCTGGGTTAGGTCTTGGGAGTCAAATCTCTTTTGCAAGCAGGATTTGGGGTTTTGGTTTTTTTCCTTCTGTAGCCCAGAGAATTCACCATGTCACTGAGGACAGTGCGTTACCCATCAGGATGAGTGACCTGTTTGGCGCCTCTCCCCACCCCCTCTGTTGAGGCCCAGGTTAAGTACTGCTTGTACTGATCCCCTCACTCTTACTTCCCCATGTTCGTGCAAGAGGAGGAGCCCATTAACATGGAAGAAACAGTAAGTTTGTTTTGATGGGATGGCTGTACTCTATAGCTCCCATGCCAGACCAGCCTAGATTTGTCCAGACTGTGGTCCCATCCGGCACAAGGGCCAACACTGGGCATTCCATCCCATACAAGAATGTCAACACAAGGTTATGAAAAATCTATGAAACCCACCCAAAACAATATAATACATTAAACCTTCAGGTTGCATATAGGAAACAAATGTCCCACTGTATCCCATAATCCCCATTATTTTTTAGCTTTCTCATTTCCACCACTGAGGGTTGCTTGAAGAACAGGTTGTCTTTCCTGGCTGGAACCGACCCAAGACCCCTGCCGCAGCCAGATCTTTCTGCCAGCTTCATGGGGTTTGTGTTCTAGGCTCAGCCATCCTGGGAGGTGTAACCGATTCTGTGATAACTCATGCTGTTGTGACATTGGTTTATCCGCAAATGACAGGTAACAGGAGGAGTGATGTCAGTATACCATGGAAACTAGATTGATTCAACTGTGATTTTTCCAAGGCAGGAGGAGATGGAATCATGGAGGTAGAGCTATAAACTTCCACAGGACCAAACGAAAACAAAACCAAAAACAAACCAAACCAAAAAACCAAAAAACACCAAAACCCTTCAGCAGAGTGCTGCATTGGCAGGAGCTTTTTGAGATCTATTGAAAGCAACTTAAAAACGCGTGTCTGTCTCAAACTCCTCCAGAAGTACACTGTCAGCCTGGTGGGGCTCCCGGACCCCGGGGAGATAGTTGTGCTTCCTCCTGCGCCCTTCAGTGGCTGCCCCGTGGCTCAGAGCTCTGCTTCCTCATCTTGCCTCAACACCCACAAGCCAGCAAAAGCACTCTCTGCTCTTTGCACGTTTTTAATATCCCTGGAGGCTGACTCTAGAATGCTAAGCTTTCTGCTGGGGGTATTAAATTACATCCCAGGAACCAATTAATTGCTTTTGCTGACTTCCGGTCACAGAGTTGCATAGGTTTTAAGTAGTTGGTCCTTAGTTTCCCCATCAACTACTATTTTTAGGACACTGTATGGCAGGACACAAGGATTTTCGAGAGTGCACATTGAGAACCTATCCTCAGCTGTTTGTTTTCCTTTCAACCACACTGAGATTTCCCTCTGGTGTATTCTCAGTCAGGGACCCTCACTTCTCCCTCCATTGTCCCAAAGTTTGAAGGGGGGCAGCTGAGTCATGCAGTCTCCAGCAGTTACCTCAATGAATTGCCCCTGCAGACTTCATCTGCCTCCCACTAGACCCCAAACCCCATGAAGGAAAGCTCACATCTTTGGTCTCTATAGCCCTCATGCCTAGAAGAAAGCCCAGACTCAGTGTTGGAATGTTAACTTGAGTTGTATGTAACAGGTGTCAGAAAGCCAGATGCCCTCCCCAAATAGACTCTCCATGGAAGCAGGACCAGAATTATACTGTAAGACTTTAAGAGATAAACCCCAAGATGCTCCAACCAGTGTACTCTAACTCAGCTGAGCTAACTGACCAATGCCCCCATTAGATCTTTTAATCACTTGCATTGGGCTCTTCTCCTGAAAGAGGGAATGGCAGAGTAATTGCTACCAAAAAATAAAATAAAAAGTGTGGGGTACAGAAATGTCATTTGAAAATAATATTGGGGGAAGAAGAGAGAGAGAAGTACGTGACTTAGAAAGACATGTTACATGGGTTGTGAACATTGCTCAGGGAGCGCAAGGACCACTTAATTATCCAGTGAAACGGGAATTGTCTAGACAAGTAATTCAGATAGCTCAGGCCGAAGCCAACCCTTCAGGAGTTTGTGCCAGAGCCCAACCTCAGTCCTGCCTACTGGAGTCTCAGGGCTTTGTTTTGCCCTGGGTTAAGCCACATCTCTGTTGGCTGCCAACTATTAACAATGAGTGGCTTACCATAAAAAGCTCAGGCCTAAAGGAATTCATCTTCTCCCTCATGTCCAGTGTAGTCATGGGCAGATGAACTTGAGTCCAGCTTCCAGCAGTCCTTCAACATGCAACAAACTGCTTTGCCCAAGTTCAGAGGGTCATGGTCACCCTGGCCAGCCCCTCCAAGCCCAGCCCTGCTGCCCCCTTGCAAATCCTCTGAAGGCATAAGCCACAGAATTGGAAATCAGAGGGTGTGCATCCAATACCAGCTCTGCAAACGGCCTGCCAAGGATCTGGGGGAGGCCATTTGGCCTGTCGGCTTCCCAGTTCCTCATCTGTGAGGTGAAGGGGCTGGACTAGAACATTGCATTTTTTCTTCTGAATAGAGATGATATAACACCCTTTCATTGGAGAATTTGTAGAACACAGAAAAATGGCATGCATATGTAAAGTATTTTCAGATATTAGAAAACAAATTAGGATCCTGCTTTTGCTCCTAACATTATATGAAACACTTCTCTATTCATTAAAGAAAACGATGTATATTATTTGTCAGTAGCTTCCTAAACTTTCACAAGCATTTGGTTTCCAAAATGCCTCCCATCTCCAACATTTTAGAATTCTTTGAGTGGTGCTAGATTAAAAAAAAAAAAAAAAAAGGATACCTTTCTGAGAGAGAGGTAGCATGTTTGGGTACCAGGTTGTAGCAACTGTCGGGCATAGTTTAATCATATGAATATTGGGAGGCGGCCCTCCATGGCTCCCTCATGGTTTTACGTGTCTATGCCAAGAATACGAGGCCATGACTGCTTTTTAACTGAGCCATTCTTCAGCATTGGGTTTTCAGTGAGCAACCCTGAGAAATGAGGTCAGAACTACCTCGAGAACAAAGAGCAGGTTTGCTTAGTGCTCGCTTTAGAAGCAGTACATTCCCCAAGCTCAGTGTCCCTCAGGGGCAGAGCAAAGCCACTGCACGTGCAACATCTTTCTGGACCCCTCTGCCTTGTCTCCCTGTGGGCTTGGGCCTGAGGCTAACTGATGGAAGTGCTCATGTCCACACTGCTTGCTGGGCTGGGAGTCATGATGTCTTTTGTCTCTGACACAGGAGGCACGTATCTTCCGCCGGCAAGAGTTAACTCATTAGCTTGAAAGTGGGATAGAGTCAACCCCCAGACCAAACAATTATTCCATGTTAGTTAAATGAGGACAGTTGAGCAGCAAGGACACTTGGACTCTAAGAAGTTAAGCAAGATGCTTTGCATGGTTGATGGGTGGCAGAGCTAGAAGTCAATTCCGTAGGTATCGATCACATGGCTGCTACAAGAACAGCCTGGGTCTGTTGGAATCCAAACCCCATATATTATATCAGCTGCTTTCACCACTCAGACGCCATACCATATCCTCTAGTCCATAGAAACCACTTGATACGAAATTAACTGAGAACTTCAAATGGATTCTTCATTAAGAAAAGTAGTTGGTCCCAGTTCGATGGGAAGTCTGAAGCTACTTTCCCCAGAAAGCTTACCATCTGGTACCTATTTGGAGGACTCATCTACCAAGCTGCAGAACTGGTTTATTTAGATTAAATGAAAGCATTTAAATCTGGTTGTTGTGGTGTTTTATTGGCTTTAAAAAGCATTTTTTCTCCAGGAGGCTGCAGTGCACAAATATTACAGATATTCTTAAAAATGAAATGAACACAGTAGGAATCATTCTAATACCTATTTTGGCAGAAGTAATTAGCTTTCCGTGCTGGTGAGAAGAGAAGGTAAGGTAATAAACCTAGGACCATGTGTCCCTGCTATCCTGGGGCAAGAAACTTTTTTTTAAGACTTTATTTTTTAGGGGTGCCTGGGTGGCTCAGTCGGTTAAGGGTCTGCCTTCAGCTTAGGTCATGATCCTGAGGTCCTGGGATTGAGCCCCGCATCGGGCCCACTGCTCAGCGGGGAGTCTGCTTCTCCCTCTCCCTCTGCTCCTCCCCCCTACTCATACTTTCCCTCTCTCTCAAAAATAAAATAAAAAAAGACTTTATTTTTTAGAGCAGATTTAGATTCACAGCAATATTGAGAAGAAGGTACAGAGATTTCTTATATACCCCCCACCACCCATGCATGTCTTCCCTCACTAACAGCATCCCCCACCTGGTACATTTGTTACAACTAATAAAGCTGCACTGACACATCATTATCACCCAAAGTCCATAGCTGACATTAGGGTTCTCTGCAAGAGACTTTCTATTGTATAAGATGGAATATTGCCCATTGACAGAAAATGCGTGTGTTGATGGAATACCTGAGGAGCTTGCTGAAAGTACTCTCAGCACTCAGTAACTGGTAGACATCATGATTTAGGTACTTGGTAAATGCTCTCCATACATTTGTTCATCCTAGGTCTTTATTCCATAAGAACTGATTGCGTGGCTGCTCCAAGGACAGACACTGGGAACGTAGCAATGACCACGTCATAGGTCCCTGCCCTCATGGAACTTGTGCTCTAGAGGCAGACAGGGTGTCAGTGATGATCACTGCTCTGAAGAAAAGCTGAACAGGAAGAAGTGGCTAGAGAGAGATGGGGAGGGCTGTGCTCTGTGAGATGTGGTCAGAGGAGGCCTTAGCACAGAGATGCTATCTCGGGAAGGGGTGGGGAGCGAGCAGCAGGAAGGTGTGGGTGATACTTTCTGGTTACAAACAGACATGGGAGTGATGTGAAAAAGAATCAGGTTTCCTTGCAGCCCAGCCTCCTGTTCTGTTTTGGACCATGGTCTCATTCTGGGCCCAACTCACCTCCAGCCTGGGGCGGATCCTCGTGGAGAGAGGCAGCGAGCATTAGTCTTTGCGTTATGAATGGACAACTAGAGTGCTCATCATTTACCACAGTTGGCCATCAAAGAAGCAGAAATTTTTATTTCTATTTGAATGGAATAAACATCTATCTTCCCACATGCCAGGCTCTGATACTGGAGGAGGAGTGTGATTGTGTCTGGTGGTGTGATGTAGTCACATTTTGTTCTAAGGAGCATGGGGAGGAGTATGAGTGGGGATGAGGAGAAATACAACATGGCGGCTATGTCCGGTACAGCCAGTCAGATGAAGAGGGGGCCAAATTCTGGGAAGCAGGGGGGACACGGAGGAAGAGAAAGAGAGTCGTGCCGGTTGTGGGTGGTTTATGGAACTGGCCGCCGGGTTGGCCACAGCGGTCATTTTCAGGGACATTTGGTGTTGGGCCGAGGCCAGCCTCTTTCTCTCAGCTTTTGGCTTAGAGGACTGAAGGAAGAGTAGATTCTCTCCCCTTTTTAGCAGAAAATGGGAGGATGAGGAGACTTTTAGATGGCCCGGGTCTTCTCACTGAGTTAAACCACACTCATTTTATTGTCATTTTTCCTTCCTCTCGGAGAGGGAGAGAGAGACTTCCTTTCATTGCAAATATTCAAGCATTTGTTGGGTTCACTTTCACAAAAGAATTAAAACGTGGGAAAACCAAATCCCAACCCCACACCCTGACACCCCCCCCCCCCCCCGCCACCGCCACTGCTTTCAGGCTTTTGCTTAATTTCGTAACATTAATTCTTTGATCCTTCCAGCCATAAATCATTTAAGTGACTTTGATTAAATAACCGCTTAACTTCCAAAATTCTTTGTATAATGACTGCATTTCTTGTCATAATCTATACAATTAGAATGAGGTTTTACAAAGCAGGTTCAGATGCCAAGGCACCTGGACTCCTCCTGGCGCACCGTGATTTAAGGCAACTTACTTCACGTCTCGGGGCTTAGCCTTACCCATTGATAAGAAAGGCTTGGTATTTAATATACATCCCCCATGGAGACGGTGTGGGGAATTTTATTCACTTAGTGTTTAAAAAGGATCTTTATTGGAGACCCAAGGGAGGGTGATGCCCATGAATATTTTAACATGCGATAGGAAATCTGCTGTTTGGACCATCCAGCCAATGTTATATAATGACCTGGTTTTGTGGCCCCACGTTCCCTACCGAGACCTTCTTCTGGCTTCTCTGGGGATGGAATTTTGCTCTTTTCCGGGGCGGCTGAGAGACCAGGGGCATGGCTGGACAAGCTGAACACACGGTGGATTCTCTGCCCAGCATGTTCCTCCTTTGGTGTGGAAATCCGGATTCTATCTGCAGAGGACAAACCACGACTGCTGATGTCTCTCATTTTGAGGCTTAACGCGTATCTGTGAAATGCAAGACCCCCACCCAGATCAGCAAACCTTCTAGCAAATCCTCTTCATTTTACTCACCCTCTGGCTTTACTGGTAATATCGGTTGACTCCCACTGACATTTATGTGTTGCTTGTGACAAAGGGTGAACCATTTCGATCAGGCAGTGTTTTCCTACAATCCCTGTGCTTACAGTAACTATTAAAGACAACAGTAAAACATATATGACGGACATTGTTCAGATACTACCCGCTGCTTCTGAAATGATTATTTCTCTACCAGAGCAAGAGACCAGTGAAATGCAGGCATAAGGACAGGCAGCCACCAAAAACGTGGGTTTTTAAGTTTAAGCTAATATTTAACGGGGGATAAGGACTACTGGTAAATATTGATTTATCTTCCCTCCTAGTCCCCTCGGGGCTTAATCTCACAGCTCAGAACATTAAACAGTTGTTTATTATTCCACCGGCATTATAAAAACAATACTAGAATTCTTTTCCTTCTTTCTTTGCTTTGTTTTGTTTTGTTTTGTTTAAGAAATAAAAAGCCTCCAATATCCCAGCAGGACAGAGCAATGCCTATGTGTGGAGTGACACAGCCGTGTGGGAATAGGCCTGGATGGGCCTCCGTTCTTTGCAGGGACCTGCTCTTTTGCCTGGCCTGGGCCCAGATTCTTACCTGCAACAATACTGGAAAGAGTTCTTTTTAACTCTAGGCTTTAAAGAGAGCAAAGAGGATTGGTGGGAAGTCATTGACAACCTGCCAAGTCGCCACATGAGCCATCTAGAGCCGTGTCGTCTGATAACAATGAAATGATAGGCATCTTCCAAATCTGCACTGTGTGCTGACCAAGAACCACTAGGGGCTACTGAGCTCTTGAAATGTGGCTCGTGCAACCGAGGAAGTGAATTTTCAATTTTATTGCATTTTTGATAATTTACATCTAAATAGCCACGTGTGGCTAGCGGCTACCATTAGCACAAATTTATAGTTTCCCAAGAGTTAGCTTAAGAATGCATATATCCCGGGCGCCTGGGTGGCTCAGATGGTTAAGCGTCTGCCTTCGGCTCAGGTCGTGATCCCGGGGTCCTGGGATCGAGTCCCGCATCGGGCTCCCTGCTAGGCGGGGAGCCTGCTTCTCCCTCTGCCTCTGCCTCTCTCTCTCTCTCTCTGACTCTCATGAGTAAATAAATAAAACATTAAAAAAAAAAAAAAGAATGCATATATCCCCACGACAAAAGTAGAACTAAAATCAAGAGTGGTTCTGATATTACCTTGAACCTCTCTGTCTCCAGGTCCTGGGGCAGTCTGTCCCCTCCCTTTATGGTTGAACTTTGTCCCTTCTCTTCTGCATTTCACTTTGCCTACTCTCTTTTTTTATGACAATTTTACTGAGATATAAGTCACACACCATACAATTCACATATTAAAGGTGTACAATTCAGTAGTTTGTACTATATTCACAAGGTTGTGCAACCATCACCGCTATCACTTTGCTAACATTTTCACTACCCCAAACAGAAAGCCTGTACCCTTTCGCAGTCACCCCCCACTTCTCCCAGAACCCTCGCCCCCAACCCCTGGCAACCACTGATCTGTTTTCTGTCTCCGCCGATTTGCCTATTCTGGACATTTCATATAAGTGGAATCACGCAACATGGGGTCTTTGGTGACTGGCTCCTTTCACCCAGCACAATGTTGTCAGGGTCCATCCACGTGGTGGTGGATGTCAGTATGTCATCCATTTTTAGTGCGGAATCACATTCCGTTGTATGGATGTGCCAATTTCTTTATCCACTCACCAATTGCTGGTCATGGAGTTGTGTTCACTTTTTGGCTACTATGAGTACAGATGCTGTGCACACTCATGTGTGAGTTTTTGTGTGAATGTATGTTTTCATTTCCCTGAGATACGCACTCAGGAGTGGAGTTGCTGGGTCACGGGCTCACTCTACCTTTAACCTTTCATGGACCTGCCGGACTGTTTTCCAGAGCAGCCGCACCATTTCACACTCCCCTCGGCAGTGTGTGAGGGTTTTAATTTCTCCACATCCTTGCCAGCACTTTTTACCATCTGTCTGTCTGACAACAGGCATCCCAGCAGGTGTAAGGTGGTGTCTTACTGGAGCTCTGATCTGCGTTTCCTAGAGTCCTTTGCTCTTTGCCCCTCCCCCCATTCACATTCTGTGTGGGCCCCTCCCACAGGTAGATTTGCCCCAGGGATGTGGTTTTGTAGGAAAAGAGCAAGTTCCATTTTAGTTGTTTCTTCTGAAATAACAGAGGTTACTTCTGTGGCACAGTTACAAACTGAAACCAGCAGTGATAGTGTGTAACCATTTGGCGCCCAGGTAGACATTAGAGACATTTATACTTTTCCTGGGTCACATTCCTAGGCAGAGCTTCGCCCCCTAGAAACAGTCTGTATAAGTAAAAATGGTTTGAGCCAGTCCTAGAGGGAGTGCTTTTAAAAATTTCCTGTTACGAAAGTATTTCCCCAAGAGTCCTTTCCCAAGCAGGCACAGAATATTCTGAATCAAAATGTTAACACAGGGTGGAAACAGAAAGACAAAAGTCCAGGTGTGGGAGGCCCTGACACACAGGCCATGATTTGCCTGCAGGAGCGGTGCCACCCTCAAGCTGCCTGCATTCACGGCTTCACGCATCCATTTCTTTAATAAATAGTCGGTGCCTCAACGTGCTGGACACAGCTCTGGGGATAGAACCGTGCAGAAAATGGACCTGGTCTTCGTTTGCTTAGATGAGGCAGATGGTATTCAGATCGGCCAGTGTTAAGAAGGAAGAGCACAAGCCGGGCGATGGGTATTGAGGAGGGCAGGTGTTGTAATGAGCACTGGGTGTTATATGCAATTAATGAATCATTGAACACTACATCAAAAACTAATGATGTACTCTATGGTGGCTAACTGAACATAATAAAAAAAAAAAAGAAGGACGAGCACAGTCACACTACAGATAGGACCATGGGTTGCTAGCTTTTGTGGTCTTTTCCTGTTCTCACCCCAGACAGTCCTGCAGTGGGAGATACACCATCCCAGCATGACCGACCTACGTATACTTTCTTTTTTTATTGTTAGATAGCCATTACTTTATTTCTTTATTCCTCTCTCTCTCTCTCTCTCTCTTAAACATTCTTTTTGACCTAGGTATCATTTTTATAACCAACTTGTTTCTAGCATCTTCGGAGATTAAGGGTTTGGTGAAACACATTTCTGTTCGCAACGTTCCCTATCTTCTTTGTCTGTTAAATTTCTAGTTATCCTTTAGGGCACTGCTCAAATACAACCTTTTCTGTGAAAGATGGCCATCCTTATGGCCTCTGGAATGAATATTCCATTTCTCCCCTAAACTCGTATAGCACCGTGTACTTGCCTCATAACCCTTCCCGTTTTGTAGAAGGAAGGTTCTTTACCTGTTGGCTTTCCTCGCCAGTACATGAACATCTCAGGGTAAGGATTTGTGTCTGAGGCTTATTTATATTTTTAGCCCCAATCACAGAAATTCATATCTAGCTGGTGATCAGTAAATGCTGAGTGAATAAATGAATGAACGAACACATAGAGGAGTCAAACAAAACAAAACAAAACAAAAAAAACCATGAGCCCAGATTCTTTCTTCTAGCTAGGAGTAACTTGCCATTGAAACAGCAGTGAGCTGTCAACTCTTGTGATCCTTGCTTATTATTTTATACTGATCTTTTCATTTAATGGGGAAAAATAGAAATGCATTTTCTTGTTGGAAAACTTATTTGAAAAACAACCAAAGCTAGGTAGGGGAAGATGATAGGAAGTCAGTTATTAAAGACCTTGATGGCTAAGGCCATGCTAATATTTTATCCTGGGAAACAGAATTGACCTCTTACCCCACGGACATCCTGGCAATATTATTTCTAGGCTATTTAGAAATGAGGCACCAAGTCTGGTACATCATGGGTAAGCCCAGATATGCAAAAAATAAAGATTGGGCTGGACACAGGACAGATCCAGGGGCCCGAAGCCACATAAACAGGACAGAGTACAAGAACCTTTTGACTCTTGGTATAAAAGCAAGACCATGCAAACCAGAGGGACAAGCAGGAAGGTGGGCTAAGGACAGGATTCAGGATAAGCAACAGTCACACAAGAAAATAACATAAACCGTGGTTGTGAGAAGCTCAAAACCCAGTATTTCAGGAGCAAGGAAAGCAATCAGAGATCAGAGCAAAAAATTTGATCCAAAATTAAAGCCAAGACGAGGGAATGATAATCATGATATGAGTTGATGGGGAAGCAGCGTTGGGGAAGACGCAGAATCAAAAGAATCCTGTGGTAGACCAGCAGTGCCGGAGGCTTTCCAAGGTGGTGGGTCAAAGCCAAGGACTTCCTGTCCTCTGTGTCCGTGGAGGACGTGCCTTCCTTGCAATGCTTTTAGCCCCCATTTTACTGTTTCTTACAAATAGCAAAATTGTGATTTTTATTAAAGAAGGTTATCATTAAAGTTTATAGACTGTCATAGCACTGTCTACCTTGCTCCTTACCTTAAATGTTTGAGATAGGTAGGAAAGTATTTTTAAAACCATTTATGTGACAATGGACTTATACCCAGAATATATAAAGAACCCATAACTAATAATAATAGAACTAACAAACTGTAAAAATGAGCAAAAGGCTTAAACTGAAACTTAGCAAAAAAAGATAGATAAATGGCCACTAATTACATGAAGACGCTCAACATCATTAGTAATCAGGAACATACAAGTTAAAACCTCCACACAATACCATGAATACCACTTCACTGATGATACCAAATGTTGGTGAGGAAGAGAGACAGAAGCCTTTATACATTGCTGGTGGGTGTGTAAAATGACACAACCACTTTGGAGAATTGATTCAACAAATCTGTTCCCAGGTATTCACTGAAGAGAAATCAAAAGACATGTGCACACACACGCATACACACACACACATATGCACACACATACACATACACAGGACTTGAACAAGAGTGTTAATAACAGCTCTATTCATAACAGCCCCAAACAGAAAACAAAATACCCATCAATAGGTGAGTGAATAAACAAATCAGAGTATATTCACACAACAGACACGTTCAACAAAAAGGAACAAACTACTGATCCAACAACATGGCTGAATCTCCAAAACATTATTGTGATCAAAAGAGGCCAGACACAGAAGAGTTGATCTACAGGATTTGGTTTCTATGAAGTTCTAGGACAGGCGGAACTAAACTATGGTAACAGAAATCAGGAAGTGGATGCTTTGGTTTACAGAAATTGAAAGGGGCAGGAGGGAACTTTCTGGGGTAATGGAAATGTTCTATACTTTGACTTAGGTGGAGGATACATAAGTGTAAATATCTGTAGTGTTTGTAAATGTCAAAACTCGGGGAACTGTACACTTAAGGGTTACGCATTTTGTGATGTATAAATTACACCTTTACAAAAGAAGAAAATCAGGTTTGGAGAAGTGAAGCTACTTGCTTAAAGTCGGGCGGCAAATAAATGGCAGAGCCAGTCCTTGAACCCAGGCCAGCTGATGTCAGAGTTAGAGCCCCCTTGGCTACATCACCTTCTCTGAGCATACACAGAAGGTGAAGAATAGTCGAGCACATCTGCGAGGGAACAGAAAGAAGACTCCTTTGTACCAGGGGAAGGAAGGGCAGTAGTCACCGAGGTCACATTTCTGTCCTGGGCACGAGGCTCATAATGGCCTGTGATGGAAAGAGCCCGTTCCCTCTGGCCACCTGCGGAGTAATTAGGAAGGCTTGACAGATGCTGGAGCAGAGATAAGCATCACCATCCGGCTGCGGGATCCTGCCAGTAGAGAAGGTATTAAGGTTATTCTTTTGTGGGTATCTACCTTGGGTAGTAAATAACCAACCTGTTTCATTTGTAAGACCTTTCAAAAAACTCTCTATGAATTAATGCATTTCCCTTACAAGAAAATGGACGCTACAGACAAAAGGAGAAAAATGCAACACTTCCTAGGTCCTTTCATAGGGTGGTAATCTCAGCTATTTTGTATTGCTTGCTAATAAACAGAAAGGGTTTATTTTAACAACAGTGGGATCATACTATATGTGCCGTTTTGTGATGTGCTTTTTAAAGACCATCTCTCTGTTAGAAGATATACATAGATACCCTTTCTCTTGAGTACCTAACATCCCATGGACGGGTATATCCAAGTGTGTTTCACCAAACCTTGCTGTTACTTATGTGGTTTCCAGGTGTTTTGCTGGAAACATGTACATTGCATGTTTGCTCGTTTTTCTAGGGACTTCCTCAGGGTAAGTTCCTAGAAGTAGTAATTCTGGCTCAAAACTGAGGTTTGGATATCTCATTCATATTGTCATTTTTTTCTTTTCAGAATGGTTTTGCCAATTCACATTCTCCCCAGCTGTGCATTCATGTGTTGTTCTGGGTCACTTGGATATACACTGCAACTTCAGGCCCCATCTTACCTACTACCTCTTTTCATGGAAACATGATCTGGCAGGGTTAAAAATTAACCCTTGATGTTGTGAGGCTCCATCTCCTCAGCAGTGCCTGAATCCCCTTTTGGATTCTGCTGGTTTGAAAATGAAAAATATTTCTTTTAAAACATTAATTTGAGAACATGATTGATGTTTGAATGTAGTCGAAAGATTGGATGAGCTGGAAAGAGAAGTGATCCGGGGTCCAAATAGCTCGGTTTCACGGCTGGCTCTCTCATCACCTATTGCTGTGTGCGATCCTGGGCAAGTTTCTTGCTTGCTCTGCCCGGGCCTCCATGGCCTCATGTCTAAGACGAGGGACTAAGGAGGACCCGATCCCTATGTTGTATTCACTTATGACATTCTATAAATCTTCGGCTATGGAAAGCATTCCTCTCAAAGGCTGGGCTTGTAAATTGCAAGTGTCAGGCCTTTGAAATACAGCTTGTGTGGGAAAGGAAAAAACCCAGCAGCTACTTTGCTGCTGGATCAGAATTCAGTGTTCTTTGTGAAGTAATAAATTGTGTCTTGGCTCCCGGATTATTCCAGGTTGCCTCGGGTTTTGTGGAAGTGGCTTTTTTCAGGAATTGTTCCCAATGCCGGAAAGTGGGTTTTAATTTGTGCCTTGGCTGTTTTTCAGGGCACACTCTGGCAGAGACCTGGCAGTTTTTTTTCAGAGGATCAGCAGAAGGAGGGACCTGGTTGTTGCTCTCCTTGCACGATGACATGCACCCTCCACTAATAACCGGAATTAGACCTATAGTCAGAGGCCTCGGTTTTATAATGGACTGTTTACCCTGGGCCTTGGCAGGGGTTTTGGACCAAGTGGAAATGCTCCGGTCAACATACCATAGGAAACAGGGCAGCCAAAAGCATAGAAACTGCTTAATATTCCTTAATAAATTATCTGAGATCCACTGAAATTGGGTCCAGGTGGGGTCCTGGAAGAGGAGACAAAGCTAAAAAAAGTGAGGAGGGAACAAAATGGAATAACATTGGTATTTGATTCTCTGTAGTTTGCAGCCTCTTTTGCTCTACCTTTTTCACGCCACATGATATCTCTGGGGTATCATCAGCATTGTTGCCCCCAGTCCGCCCAGCAAGTGAATACAAGAGTGAAGTGTTGGTGGTAAGTGGCCCAGTCGCATCTACAACAACCACAGAGAGTGGCTTGAATGCCCCTAAATCTCTCCTTTCTTGGCAGATTTTTGCAGTCTCTCACCTCCTTCCTCTTCTCTCTCACCCGTCTTTGGCAACCATTGAAAAACAGCTCTTCTTTCTTACCCCGTGAGTCTGAAGCCACAAATTAAAGTCATTTGTCAACTTGCAGTATAATGTGCTTGGAAACCACCCCCAGTCTAGTATCCCCCAGACTTCCGTGATTTGGTCATTTAGCCTTCGTAATTTATGCCATGTTCGTGTATCACGTGTACTATTATTTATCTTATATTTGTCTTCAGATAAATGCCTATTACATTTTCCTATTCCAAGCACTATGATATCTGAAACCATCCATTTGATGTACTAGATAATAGTTTTCTAATATACCTTAAGATAATTCACTATTATTTTTAAGTGTTCCTTTTAATTTTAGAGCTATTAAATCTTTGAGATTGGTCATTTGTATACTAGTAATATATCTTGCCTCTACCCCCTTTGGTGTACTTACCATCCTCTGAGAAACTAATACATCCCATAAAAGTTAAGACTCAGTTCCTTGGTTGAATTAGCTGCATTTTAAATGCTCAGTAGCCACTGTGGTTAGTGGCTACCATGTCAGACCATACAGATGGAGAAAATTGTGCTGGATGGCTCTGTCTGCAGTTTGCCTCGGGCATGTTGACTGCTTTCATTGGCTCAAGCTAAGCTACTATATGGTAAGGTTACCGAAAGAACTGTGAAGAGTGATTCATTTAGGAGTTGCTAACAAGAATGTCAACTAATAGTTTATTCCAATGACCATTGTTCAAGCAAGCGGCAAGGCAGGTAGACACAGGCAAACTCAAGTAAGCATACATATGTCTATGTATGTTTAGATGCTCTAAACCACCTCTCCTGCAGACCTCGCTGTCCCTCCCTCCCTGCCACCCCACTGTCCCCTCCCCACCCTCCCAGTCCGTCTCCCTCCTCCCCGCCGTGCCTGGCTGTGTTTTTCTGCTTTCCTGCTCCTTCCATCTCTTGCTCCACCTCCGTGTGTCCTAGCCTCGCTTTCACTCCTGGCCTCTGTCCTTTTTCTCCCTTCTTTCCTAGCTTCCTTTCACTTTCCCAACCGGAAACTTCCCTCATTCAAAACCCAAGTGTATTTGGATTTTGTTTTATAAATTATTCACCAACTGCAATAATGTCAGGCCAAAGGACATTGTTGGTTGTAATGTGAATAAGCGATACCTCCTAGCGGTCTCCGTGGAGCTGTGGCCAACGGCACACTGGACCTCTCTGCTTGGAAGTCCACTGGCATCTCATTGTCAAAATGCCTAAAACTGACCCATTGCCCACGCAAACCCCTGGCTGCCCCTCACCGACGTAACCGCATCCAGCTACTTGCTTTAGCCTACTCCTCATCCAAAGCCACCTTTAGAAGAACAAGATAATTTTTTATCACACTTCTCTGCAGACCCATAGAAGAGGAACCCAAAGCTACCACTGGTTACCTTTGTTGAGCAGGCTAAAAGCTGGGAATTGCTTAAAAAGCTTGATGCAACTTCTCTTAAAATAAAAAACAACCAGGGCGCCTGGGTGGCTCAGTTGGTTAAGCCACTGCCTTCGGCTCAGGTCATGATCCTGGAGTCCCGGGATCGAGTCCCGCATCGGACTCCCTGCTCGGCGGGGAGTCTGCTTCTCCCTCTGACCCTCCCCCTTCTCATGCTCTCTCTCTCTCTCATTCTCTCTCTCAAATAAATAAATAAAATCTTTAAAAAAAAAAATAAATAAAAAATAAAAAACAACCATGCCTAGTGCTTGGAAAGCTTGAGAGGATCCCCAGAGAGAGGGAAATGCTGCATAGACATATGTATGCTTTGTCTGTTGGCCTTCAGTGTTGAGGAGAACAGACCAGACCCCTTTCTCCTTATTTTAATTATCCAGAGATCCCAGAGAGGAGAGCGAAGAAGTTGGACCCAAGAGCTCTTGAGAAGTGCAGGATGCACTGGGGAACATACATGCATTGCTTGATTGCACAAAGTAGCCCTTCCTTAGGAGGACAAAGTTGAGACTTTCTCTTATTCCTTGCAGGGAAATGTGTTTTCCTTTTTCTCCCCCCTCATTCTAAATGCATTCAATTAGGCTATGGAAAATTTAGTTCCTCTTGCTAATTTATACAAGAAGTTATGATACCTTGGGATCCTTCATCTGTCAGCTTTAAACCTTAAATATGGGATTGATTATTCCCAAGAAGGTGATGTGTTGATCTGCTCTCTTTCTCAGACAAAGGGAGGCATTTGTCCAAAATGCGGAGTCCCTACCTGGGTGGGAGTCGTGGAACCATCCTTTTGGCTACGTTCTGTACTGCTCCACTCTCTGAAAAAGAGAAACAGATCCAAGTTTAACAAACCTTAATCTTACTAAAATTTGAAGTCTGCATTTTCCTCTGGCTAATAATAACCATAACAACTATTTGTTGAATGCTTGGAATTCAGCAGTGTGTTAGGTGCTGTGGATGCAATCTCATTAATCCTCATCACAACCCTGATGGTGTGGACCACTTTTGCCCATATTTTAGTTTGAGGAATTTTGAGTCTGAGAGAGGTAAACAACTTGCCAAAGGTCATGCAGCCAATAGGTGGCAGAGCTCAGATTCAAAGCCAGGTGAGTCCAATGCCAGAGCTCTGTGGTCTTTGGACCCTGTAGTTCTTTGTTCTTTTTGTCATCAAATATTTATGGAGGGTTACTGTGGACCAGGCACTGTTCTAGGCTCAGGGGATTCTACAATGAACAATAAAGAAGAGATCCCTGATCTTATGGAGCTTATATTCTAGAGAGGAAAGACAGGAAAAGAGTAAGTTAAAAAAAAAAAAATCTAGATCATTTCAGATGTTGGTAAAGCCATAAGAACAATAGATGGAGTAAAGAGATAGTGAATGTGGGGCTATTTATGCTGGAAGTTCTTAGAAGGATTTTCTGACAAGATGACTTTTGAACTCAGACCTGAATGACGTGAAGGATCCAGAATGCAGGTGCTGAGGGCAGTGGAAACAGCAAGTGCAAAGGTCCTGGGGTGAGAGTGAGGGTCAGTGTTTCAGGAACTACGAAGGTCAACATTGCTATCTAGTCAGTGGAAGTGAGTGAGAAACATGTAGACAGGCTTTGTGTTTTGTTCCAAGTATAATAGCACACCACAGAAGGGTTCTAAGCAGAAGGAGAACAGGATCTGAATTAAGTTTTTAAAAGATTATTCTAGTTTCTGTGTGGGGAAGAGTGGGTACAGGAGCAAGACAGGAAGTGGGGGAAACGGTTGGAAGAACATTAACTTCAGAGGGGCTGGAGGTTTTTGAGGGAGGAGGACAGTGCCTTGCAAACAGCAAAGGGGGTGGTTGCAAGGCAATATTTATTCTACCTCCGTCCCAGCCCTGAAGAACTCATGATGTAAGGAGGAGCCGCAGGGGCCAACCAGGTCCAGTGATTGGGCTGAAGGGCAGGGAACATTCAGAACAGACAATGAAGCTATAGGGAGCTTGCTTCACGTGCAGTGGTGGCAAATCACAGTAATAACAGTTTTATGGTGAGTGTGCCATGTGTCTAGCAGTATTTTAAATGCCTTTTGTGGAATAACTTCTTTAGTCCTCTCAATGATCCTGAGGTGTAGGTACCATTATTACTCAGGAAACCGAGACAAGGAAGAGTTGAGACACTTGCAGCTATTAAGTGATATGGCCGGCATGACAGATTCTTAATTCCGGAGGTCAGAGAAGCGAGGTTTGGGGTTTGTCAAGGAAGGTTGGAGAGCGACCTCACTGAGGGAGGGGTGCACTGGTCTGGAGATGGGACCCAGATGACATAGGCGATCTGAGAGGTAGTGTGAAGATACACAAGTCTGCTCTGCGATGCCATTCGCCCTGACTGACACCAGAAGAAGGTTCTGGATCAGCCCACACTGGAAGCCTACAGCCCCTGGCAGCGGCTCTTTCCCACAGCTTCCTGGGGGTGGAGGGGAGCCACAGGCTGAGCCAGGGCCTCCTCCCTGGGATTGCTTTCTTAGGCAGCTTGTGGTGGGAGAGCAGTGTCATCTAAACAAGGCGGTGTCTTGACCTCTTTAATCCTACTGCTCTTGGGCAGGGGGGAAGGCTCATACTTCCACATTCCTGGGATGTTTTACTGTGACTCTCATTTGGAGGTAATAATCACTGACTATGGTTAATTAAGCACTTACTACCAATCAGGTTATGTGATGAGCCCTTGACATACAGTATTCCTTCCGTAAACACACCTATCATGATATAGCTGCTCTTCTCACTCCCCCTTCTCAGATGGGCTAACTGAGCTCGAGGGGGGTTATATGACTTGCCCAAGGCTATAGTGAATGGTGGATTTGAGATCTGAGCCCTGGTGACCTGGTACGTGAGGTCAATCCTTAATCACTCTGCTGTAGGTGAGGAGCATATGTGTGCCGGGATGGGGCAAGTATTTCCCAAGAAGACTTTGTAAACCCCAAAAGAATGAGTGATTGCAGTAACAGGGGTGGAGGAGAGATGCTGGGGATGAACAGCTCAGGTCTTCCATGACTGCACTGATCTTGAAATGTCGGTAGATCAACTGTCAGGATCAGAGAGCACCCTGAAGGTGATGGACTTGGGGGAAATGCAGGTGGGAAAGGGGAAGTTGATGTGAATAGAGAGAAAGAAATCATTGCTCTACTTACTTGTCCTCTATTAAATCTAACAGTGTCACCATTCAGATAATACTTTTCCCCCCCTGTTAATTCCACTCAATGAACACCTAAAAAGCTACCTACTTTCCCACTCTCCACACCCCCCTAAATAAGGAAAGTGGTGGGATTATGGATAATTTTTGGTAAGGTATTTTAGTTTCCTGTGATTTTTAAAAGAGAACAAATATGCAGGGTATTTTTAAAAGGAAATCATTTAAATAAATGAAATAAGATTCTTTAGGCATCATATTTAATTGAATTCATATCATCATTCTTAAAAATATGTTTTCTTTGACATTCATCTATTCCTATCCAAAAACATGGGTGGATAATCTGATCTCAGTTTTCTTAGGCTCAGTGATCTTGGCACAGTCACTTTTTAATCATATGTGTGTGTTTCTCCAACCTGAAAATACCTAGACTTGCAGGACCAGTGGAAGGGCCACAAATGTGTCTGCCAAGTAGCCATGAGTAGGGAGAAGGGCCTTGTCCGTTGCTCTTGGTCCTTCATTTGTATTCCCAAAGATTTCATTAGCCTTAAGTAAGTCAATTTGTTTTCTTTTGATTCACCTGGTGGATCAGATTTTGTTTTCACTAAATGCTCCTTTGAGCTCCTTGGAGAAAAAGGTCATTAACAATAGACCTTTGTCGACTTATTTTGCAAATGTGTATTGTGTACATATTGTGTTCCAGCCTACAAACCTCAAAAAACAGACAAAATGAGATCCTTGTTCTTAAGGGATTATTCCTTGTTTGAAGGAATTATTCCAGAAATTGGGAAGGGGCAGCTGGAGCCACCTGTGTGGAGAGCAAGTCTGTATCTCTTTGTGTGACGAAGACACACAAAGTGTGTCTTGAGTTGGCGCCTAAAGTCTTGAACACTTTGATGCCTTGAGTTGGTGCCTAAAGTCTTGAACACATTCACATAACTCTCAGATCCTCATCACTGACACAGTGTTAAAATAATGTAGTCCTACACTTGACATGGGCTTGGGCTTTGCCAATCATTGAGGCCTGCCTACTCTTGAGGATGGAGTGATGGCACCCAAAGGGACCACCCAAGTGGAAAATGGCAGAGCCAGGCCTTGGACCTTAAATTCCTACTAAGTGCATTTTTTCCCATCTAAAATAAAATTCTTTGTGTTAGATGTACATTTTGTCTACGGCTTTACACCTCCCCAAATTTATTAGTATTATTGTTTATTTATTATTACTTATTATTGACAGCCAGTATTTATCTAGATTAGCCAACAAGTTGTACTGTAAGGTCTTGGTGGAAGCAAATGCAACTGTCCTCTGGGCTGCCTCTCTAGTGCAAGGCATGTAGAGGCCACCTGTAAAAGATTGTTCTCTTGGAAGGTATGGGGTTAGGAGTCAGGGTGAAGGAAATCCAGGACATATCCTTATTAAAAAAGGAACGTGTGGTTTCAGGCTGAGTGTTTGGGAAAGCAGAAAATGTTGCTCATTGATTGAAAGATATATTCAGAATTTCATGCTTAACCATAACCAGTTCTGGGTATAGTGGTTGTCACATAGTATGCACACAATAAACATTGGTTGAATGAATGAATGAATGAATGAATGAATGTGGGAAAGAGAAATACAAGCAAAGAAAACAAGCAAACCCAGAATCTTCATTGACTTTCTGTGCATCCCCTGGAATGTGTGATTTAACACCTTCGTGTCTTTAAGTGGGACTGAAAATTTTCAGTGGCAGAGTTTATGGATGTCTATTTTCAAACGCTATTCAGTGAGGGAAGAGGCATGGTGGGAGTAAATCTGGAGGTGAAAAGAAGGATCTAGAAAGCTCCAAAGTTGGAGGATTCTAGCCAGCAACTTAGTCAGACTCCAGTCTGGAACCTGAAGCAAGGGCAGCCAGCCTTCTAGAAGCCTCCCTTGCACTATGCCTTCACACATGGATGTACCACCATGATGGCCATGCTTGGTTATCTGGCATGTGATGGGAACAGAGAAGTCAGCACTTTAAGGGAAATCAGCACTGGCTCATGTTGCTTCATTTTTGGAGAGGACTAAAAAGATGTCATGATGATTGTATCCATTTCCTATGACTGCACAAATTGCCGCAAACGTGGCTTAAAACAACAGAAATTTATTCTTTGACCGTTCTGAAGACCAGACATCCAAAATCAAGGTGTCAGCAGGGCTGCACCCCCTCCAAAGGCTTTGGGGGAGAGTCAATCCTCCCTCTTGCAGCTTCTGGTGGCCCCGGACTTTCCTTAGGTTGTGGCTACATCACTGCAATCTCTGCCTCCATGTGTACCTGGCCTCCCCTCTTTTTTTTTTTTTTTTTAAAGATTTTATTTATTGGGGCGCCTGGGTGGCTCAGTCGTTAAGCGTCTGCCTTCGGCTCAGGTCATGATCTCAGGGTCCTGGGATCGAGCCCCGCATCAGGCTCTCTGCTCCATGGGGAGCCTGCTTCTCCCTCTCCCACGCCCCCTGCTTGTGTTCCCTCCCTCGCTGTCTCTCTCTCTGTCAAATAAATAAATAAAATCTTTAAAAAAAAAAAAAGATTTTATTTATTTATTTATTTGAGAGAGAGAAAGAGCACAATAGGGGGGAGCAGGAGAGGGAGAAGCAGACTCCCTGCTGAGCAGGGAGCCCGATGCGGGACTCGATCCCGGGACTCCAGGATCATGACCTGAGCCAAAGGCAGTCGCTTAACCAACTGAGCCACCCAGGCGCCCTGGCCTCCCCTCTTCTCTCTATATCTCCCCTCTCTATCCCTTATAAGGACACTTGTCCTTGTATTTAGGGCCCACACATATAACCCCAAATGATCTCATCTTGAGATTCTTTTTTAAGATTTTATTTATCTATTTGATAGAGAGAGAGTGAGCATAAGCAGGGGGAGCGGCAGGCAGAGGGAGAGGGAGAAGCAGACTCCCCGCCGAGCAGGGAGCCCGATGCGGGGCTCAATCCCAGGACCCTGGGATCAAGACCTGAGCCAAAGGCAGACACTTAACCTACTGAGCCACCCAGGCACCCCTTGAGCGTCTTTATACCAGATTTGATGAAGAGTGGAGAGTCATGGGAAACTGGGACAGGACAAAGGGGCCTGAGAGTGAGAAACTGGGGGAAACTTAGCAAGGCCTGTTGTTCAGACTGCTGTGGGTGTTCCTTCATCTTGGGGATAAAGGTGCCCCTTTCCTCTGGGTATAGGGAGGGCACCTCTCACATGAGGGTCCTATAACCTGTTTCAGGAGAAGATCGGAGAGTCTTTCCTACACCTACCATGTCTCCAGTTCCTTTAACTTAAAATCTTCAACTTGCCAGGTTGCCATATTTTGCGGTAGCACATCCTGAACCCCATCATTCACATTCACAGGTTCTGGGGATTCCTAATCCCCGTAGATGTATCATTTGGGGGACCACCGTTCAGCCCATTACAATGACATGGGTGTATTGTGAAGGTAGTTTGACAGGGAGAGAGGGATGGCAAGGGTAGGGCAGGGATACTGGGCTCACTGGCTGCTCAGGCCTTAGTCTAGGATTGAGGAAGTGAGCAACTGGATCAGGGTGGAGGCCGTGGGAGTGAAGAAAAGGAGGTGGAATCAGGAGACATCTGATGAAAGAATTCGCCAGGACTTGGCCACTAATTGGTGTGATGAATGAGAGAAAGAGACATTTTAAATGTGACTCTAAAACATGTTTCCTGGAAATGTGTGCTGTAGAATACTAGATCTTGGAATATCTATAGGTATTATGGGGCGGTGGGTATGGTCCTACAGACAGACAACATTTGGGAAGCACTGCATCAGACAGGGTCAAACAGGCTTCTCTTCTGCAGGATTTCTCTAAGCCTTCAGCATGCTTGTGCATTTTGTGCATCTCTAAAGGCAGGTTTCTGGGGGACAGCCTTTCCCAAACTTACTCGACTGTGGAGCTCTTCTACCTAGATTATCCTGAAGGACCCATGATCCACACACCTCTGGAGAATATTGCTCTTAGATTCCCCACCCCCTGAGACAGGGATGAGGGAGAAAAGAAAATGTAAGTGAGGGCCAGGAGGATGGAGTGAAGAAAACTTGAGTCAGGTGATCTGTCGGAGGCCATCTTTGTTTTCCCAGACCCCTGCCAGCAACAAGGATAGCCACGGGGACTGGCAGCAGTTGGAAGAAGCCACTGGAAGCCTTACACATACCTCTTCGACTTGAATCGTCTGTGGGACTGTCCCGTGGTTTGAGTTCTTTCACTGGTAGCTTCTTCTAGACAGGAGAAGATTTCACTTCTGAGGCGTGTGGCATGTAAGTTTCAACCATTGTGCCAGCTCAGATCCAGGGGATTGCAACTCTCATGCGGCCAGAAGGACGCCAGGAAGAGTGGTATGAATGATGAGCAGTGTTTGTTGTGAGCACAGAAAGGGGTGGGGATGAGCTGCAGGCCTTCTTCCCTTATATCTGGGAGAACCGCCTTTCCCACCTGCCTTGCTCTCCCTCTCCATGTATGGAAAGGGGCCACCCAACAGCACAGCCGAACCCCCACCACTGCAGAACCCCCACCACTGGACCCTCCAATCTTTAGCAATCCCCGCCTCAGGTAGAGAATGGTCGGCACCAATGACAGAAATCTAGACATCAATTTTGCAATGAATAGTAAAAAGAGTGACTATCTACTGAGCTCTCAGTATGCATCACACACCACATTGTTTTATGTGGAATATCTCATTTAATTCTCAGGCTAGACCTAAGGGATTGGTACCATTAATCATCAGATTTTTGTAGATGGGGAATACGAGGCACATGGAGATTGAGTGATTTGCCCAAGGACACACAGCTAGTGTGTGGTGCAACCAGAATTTGACTTCAAGCCGTCTACTGTTAAAATGGACATTCATAACCACCAGATTATGAATTTAATTATAGATGTTTTGGACTTCAAATGTTGATGAGACTTGGACATGGAAGTATGCAGAAGACAGTGGAAGGTACAGAACCGGACGAGGTCAGGCCTGGGCTCGGAGCCATTGAGAGAGATGGTGGCTGAACGGTGCCCGTGGATAAGTTTACTCAGATTATGAGGTTGAGAGTCAATTAAACAGATTTACAATGCAGAAAGAACTTCATGCAAAGATTTTATGTATTAGTGGGATGTTTTCCCAAGCAATGAGTTAGAAATAACTGACTACTATTATCACGGTTCATGGACAGAACATTCCAACTCTGAGGAAATGGGACCCAGACACAGAAGTCTATGTCCTAAATCATGCTGGAAAGTCAGAAGCAGTGGGGATTTTTTGAGAAGCAGAGAAATCTCTCTGGTCCCCTAAGTGCAGGAGAACACCACTGTCCTCGGTGGGCACTGGTGAGGAGATCTGATACTCTGCAACTCTGCTTTAGCATCCTTAACTACAGACTCACTACCCTCCCCGTCCCCTCGAGACCTGGAGACCCCAGAGCAGGGGTCTGCGTAAGTTACTAGCACCAGGCATACTGCAGATACCCCGGAAATAGAGCTGAATTGATTGAGGCAAGGAAATGAGAGCCAACCCCGTTCAGCCACATTCTGCTCCTGGATTCATTATCAAATTGTGAAGTGTTTTCACTGACCCATCACCACGTCATTGCAGATGTCTGAATTTTCCCTCACATACTGGGGACAAAGCCACGATAAATTGCTACCCACTTGCGCTGAGTTTCATTTTGTTCTGATTCATTGCTCACTTAGGGACCTTCTAAAATCACAGTTTATGGACTCCACATCCTGGTGGTTCCCAGAGATAAATGAGCCTGGATTCCAGGGAATGCAAATGTCTTCAAACTTGCAGGCAGCTTCCCGGCTCCCTGCAAAGGTCTCTTAAGCCCCTAAGTATTTCCTCTCTTAAATCACACATCATTGGCACAGGCCGAATATTTTCAAGTTACTTCTTTCTCGTTAGGAGACCGTCCCTGAAAGGCCTACCGAGTACAGAAATGCTGTGGTTCTTGGCAGTTTTATGGCGCTGTTCTTAGGTCTAGTTAGAGATTCTTTTTTTAAAGCTGGGTTTGGTGGGTTATGGTTTTTTTTTTTTTTTCCCCTGAAAGACACTATTTCATCAGGGCTGCACTTGAACATGACCTTGAATCTCTCTTGGCATGCTTAAAGGCTGGGTGAAAGGCTGTGTGTGTGAAAGGGAGGTTTGGGTCCCACTTGTGCAATTGTGATGACTTTTATATTGGACACATTTCCAATTAGCCGATGTGAATCCCCAGAGCCCGAGATGGGTTGTTGCAGACAAGCGGTACCTAAGTCTTCTGCCGAATGTTGCTCTGGATGTGAAAGGCATTTTTGCTTCAGCCTCAAATAGATTCTCTCACAGTGTCTGTCAGATGTGGCAGAGAATGAGGCACGCTTTTCTGTGCCATGAAAAAGAGGCACGGCGTCCCATCAAGTTAGCCCTTATGGAAAATGGCCATTTCTTGAGATATGCAAACACTTCTTGGGAATATAAAAAAAAAGCAGGCGGTTCAGGGTGGTAAACAATTTTTCTCACACGGAGGGCAGCAAAAGTGAATCATGTGACAATTGTGGGAAGCCTTTGGAACTTCCTGAAGCTTTGTTTTTCATAATCAGTGTTTACCTTTAAGGCCCTTCAAATGTGCAGCCCAAAATGTGAGTATTTGAAAGTGTGCTATGGACACACACAAAAAGGTTATAAACCACTGATCTGGTCCCAAGAACATCAGTTTGGCTCTGGTACGCACTCACACACGCACACACACTTCAGTTCACATTCATGATTCTTCTTTTGGATTTTCTTCAAATTCTGCTGCTTTTCTTCATTGAGATTATTCAGATTTTGTTGATTTCCACCCGTGTTTGTGTTTATACTATAATATTTTGCCTGATATCTCCTACGCGTGAGCCTAGGATAATTGCTTTCAGTAAGACTGAAGAACTCCAGCATCTCTTGCTGTCAGGCAAATACCCAACTTTGCAAAGTGGAAACCACCAAAGTTGAAAGTGGAGGACCGCTAACCTAGAAACACCCCTCATCCTTCCACCTTGTCAAGGTCAGTGATAAGGATTAGAGGCAAGTGCCCCAGCCCCTATGTTGTGGGTATTTTTGTGGTACATGGGGCTCCTTAACGCTGAGAATGGTGGCCCTGAAGGACATGGGGAGCTGCCATGGAGGGCGTTGTCAGGAACTTCCCATTTCGGGCTCCCCACAGTGTCACCTGTGAGCTCCTGGCTCTGAGGGAGCATGTTGGAAAGTACACAGACTAAGACAGCACCTAGACTGGGTCCACTTCTAGTGCAGCTTGGGGAGAGGTGCCTATTCTGTGAGCCTCAGCCTTCTCATTGTGGAAAATGGAAATAAAATTCCTTTCTCCGTGGTTATTAAAATTAAATAAGATAATGTCTGTCCAGAGCCAGCTAGAGCAGCCACTTGATAAAAGTTCATTTCCTTGTGTCTCTTTACCCCACAATATGAGCAATAACTCTCTCACTGGGCCGCAGCTTCTGCTTCTGGA
The DNA here is from genome assembly GCF_002201575.2 of Neomonachus schauinslandi. NCBI lineage: Eukaryota > Metazoa > Chordata > Mammalia > Carnivora > Phocidae > Neomonachus > Neomonachus schauinslandi. The sequence goes on from NC_058411.1 coordinate 109,259,410, forward strand.
ATATCTGCACATCAACTGATGGGAATGATGAGACTTGCTTCTTTAGCATATTCATCAGATCTCTTGGCTGGTCTTAGATGAAGCAGGGGCAGGGAGTAAATCTGGATGGAAAGCAGATATTCAGCCTCCTGGATAGCAGGGAGTAAGTCTGGGCTATCCAGAGTTACCTTACTAGAAACATATATCACACTTCACATAATACAGGTAACAGTGATGAACTCTCCCCTTCAGAAGATGCTGACTACTATGGCAGACTGTTCCGTTCGTTGCCAAACCAATGACTCATTTTGCCTGGGCCCACAGCTGGGTCATATTTCCCCGCCTTCTTGCAGCTGAATGTGGCCAATGGAAGGTGGCCAGGCCTGGCCATCCTCCACTTTCTCCCCTCCCTGTCTGCCAGACAGATGTCAGTGTCCAGGGCGACCCTGGACACCACGTGCTGAAGTGGGCAGGCCCTCTGACAGCCTGGGTCCCTAAGTAACCGTGTGGAGTGGAGCACCACCTGCTCCACCATCTGGACTTGACCCAAACAAGAAAGAAACTCTCTGTGTATGAAGCCATTAGAACCTCCAGATTAATCTGTTATAATAGCTAGCACCACTCTAACTAATAATCTTGATGACACAAGAGGTAAATTTTTAAAACTTTCCTTTATGATGGAAAGTTGACATTCTTCTGAACATGACAGCACCATTTTATATTTTGTTACTGGGGGGAAAACAAATTTCATAATTGCTTAAAAACTGACTACATGGTCTATCCATTCAAAATAGACTGTGTATATTGATCATAAGAAATATGAAACAAGGTTCTCTGTCAGCACGGAGTCTATTTGGTTTTTTGCCTAAGAATTTCAGCAGAAAGCCAGGGTTAGTGATTAACTACATTTATTCCATTTTAAATTTAGATTAACCACTCCTGATGCCAGGTGCTGGGCTGGGAAGGTGGACCTCAGTAAAGACAGAAAAAATAAAGATAATTATGTTTTTTTAAATTATTAGAAGTTCAGAAATTAGAAAACTAAAATTTTGGGGGCGCCTGGGTGGCTCAGTCATTGAGCGTCTGCCTTCGGCTCAGGTCATGATCCCCGGGTCCTGGGATCAAGTTCCGCATCAGGCTCCCTGCTCAGCAGGAAGCCTGCTTCTCCCTCTCCCACTCCCCCTGCTTGTGTTCCCTCTCTCACTGTGTCTCTCTCCGTCAAATAAATAAATAAAATCTAAAAAAAAAAAGAAAAGAAAACTAAAATTTTTCTAAAGCATCCTACATAATCTATGTTTTCTTAAACAAAGTATACTGAAAATAGTTTAACTTTTCCCAGGCTTCAGCTTCATCAATCATAAAATGAGGGGATACATAATCCACAGGATTTGAGGATTAAATGGGGATCATGTCCACCTCCCACCACCTGGCACAATAAATATTAAATAATACACCCAATACTGTTGAAACCTTGACCTCTTTCTTAATGATCTGGTTTATTGAATTTTGCTTTGGAATTACGCTTAGGAACATGAATTTTCGCCCTCGGAGACTTGTAAAGTATCCTTGGCTGCTCACCCCGACATCAGTTGGAGCTACAGGGCCGAGCTTTGAGTTGTGGTATCTACTTTTACAATTTGTATTGACTTCTTCTTGCCACATTTTACTGACTACACCTTCAAGTTATCTTTGAATAGCTTTTTTTCCCCCCTATGGGGAGAAGAAAATAAAACACCCCTGGTAGAAATTATTGCTGAAAAATGAACAAGCTCTGTCTGCAAGCTGGGGAATGCTCGGGCGGAGCCGATTACTAGCCATCGGAATGGCTGTTTCAGTGGCTTGGGGGCCCATTAGAATCAATGCCAAGATCACTGCTGGTTCCAGCAAGCTGAGGTTAACAGAAGTCCACATCTCCCAGCCGTGGTATGGTTAGCTGCTCTTCCTGCCCGCGCAGCTCCTATGCTAGGAGGAGGGAGAGAGGAAAGAGAGGGAAAAGATAAAGAAAAGGGGGTGGGGGACTGAAGGAGGAAAGGAGGCCCAGGGTAAGAAAACTTGGGTGGCTCTTCCGGAGGCGGCCAGGTGATTCATGTACACATCCTGCTCTTAGAGCACCTGCTCTGCTTTTCATTCTCACCCATCCTATGTCAGACTGCCCGCTTCCCTGCACTCCTGCCCCTGATATAGCTGTTTGTCCTTCACCAGTTATTTCCCAGGGCATCGTGTGAACCTGGCATCAGGTTATTTGGTTTTTGTAATACTTTGGTTACCACCGATGTTAAATCGTTGTTCACATTCCATTTTCATAGTGCCTTTGTGTATCTTCATTTGTGAGCTGACTCTTCATGGGCTTTCCCATTTGTTATCGTCACCATTTCTTCCAAAGGAAAATAATTTTGCTTTTCTTACTATATTTATTTTTGTGCTGCTCATTAAATTTTCTTAAGCATAACTAAATTTTTAAGAACAAGAATGTGATAAATCACCCTTTCTGTTTACCCAAAATAGAATTATATTAAGGATGCCATATTATGGCCAACTTTTTCTTTTTTAATTCAAGTTAGTTAGCATATAGTATATTATTAGTTTCAGGGGTAGAATTTAGTGATTCATCAGTTGCATAAAACACCCAGTGCCCATTACAACAAGTGTCGTCCTTGATGCCCATCACCCAGTTACCCCATCCCCCCACCCACCGCCCCTCCAGCAACCCTCAGTTTTTGTCCTAGGGTTAAGAGTCTTTTATGGTTTGCCTCCTTGTCTGTTTTCATCTTACTTTATTTTTCCTTCCCTTTCCCTATGTTCATTTGTTTTGTTCCTTAAATTCCACATATGAGTGAAATCATATGGTATTTGTCTTTCTCTGACTTATTTCATTTAGCATAATACCCTCTAGCTCCATCAATGTCGTTACAAATGGAAGATTTCATTCTTTTTGATGGCTGAGTAATGGCCTACTTTTTATTTTTTTATTTTTTTAAAGATTCTATTTATTTATTTGAGTGAGAGAGAGAGAGAAAGAGCATGAGGAGGAGCAGAGGGAGAGGGACAAGCCGACTCCACGCTGAGCATGGAGCCTGACACAGGACTTGATCTCAGGACACTGAGATCACGACCTGAGCCGAAACCAAGAGTCAGACCCTTAACTGACCGAGCCACCCAGGCACCCTGGCCTACTTTTTTTAAAAAACAGCTTTATTAAGAAATAATTCACATATACCATTCACCCATTAAAAGTGTACAACGCCATATTTTTAGTATATTCAGAGTTGTGCAACCATTGCCACAATCTAATTTTCAGAGATTTCCATCCCCCTAAAAAGAAATCCTGTACCCGTTCGCAGCCCTCCCCGTTCCTCATCACACGTCTTGGGCCTAGGAAACTACCAGTCTACTTCCTGTCTCTATAAATTTGCCTCTCCAGACATTTCATTTACATGGATAATAAGTGGTCTTTTGTGACTGTCTTCTTTCACTTAGCATAATATTTTCAAGGGCCATCGTTTCTCTTTATTGCCAAATTATACTCCATTGTATGGGTATACCACGTTTTATTTATCCTTTCATCCTGTGATGGACACTTGAGTTGTTTCCACTTTGGGGCTATTATGAATGAATATTGCTGCCATGAGCATCCATGTTCAAGTTTTTATGTAGGCCTATGTTTTCATTTCTCTTAGATATATACATAGGACCAGAATCTCTGGGTATTGTGGTAACTCTACATTTAACTTTATGTTGCAGATGCCCAACTGTGGTCCATAGTGATGCACCATTTTACATTATCACCAGTAGGGCGTGAGGGTTCCAATTTCTGCATATTCTCACCAACATTTTTTATTACCTATATTTTTGACTAGTGGGTATGAAGTGGTTTAATGTGGTTTTGATTTTCATTTCCCTAATGACTAATGATGTTGAGCATCTTTACATGTGCTTATTGGCCATTTGTGTATCTTCTTTGGAGAAATGGCTATCCAAGTCCTTTGCCTATTTTAATTGGATTATCTTTTTATTATTACGTTGTAAGAATTTTTTATATATTCTGGATATAAGTCCCTTATCAGACATATGATTTGTGAATATTTTCTCCCATTTTGTGGTTTATCTTTTCATTTTCTTGATATCACTAGCAACATAGAAGTCTTCTATTTTTTTTAAGATTTTACTTATTTGAGAGAAAGAGAGAGTATGAGCAAGGAGAGGGGCAGTGGGAAAGGGGGAGGGGAGCTGCTCCTCTCAACAGGGAGCCTGATGAGGGTCTTGATCACAGGATCCTGGGATCACGACCTGAGCTGAAGGCAGATGCTTAACCAACTGAGCCACCCAGCGCCCCAGAAGTCTTCAATTTTGATGAAGTCCCATTTTTTTTTCCCTTTGACACTGGTGCTTTTGGTGTCGTATCTAATAAACCATCATGACCCAAGGTCATGAAGTTACTCTGATGTTTTCTTCTAAGGGTTTTATAGTTTTAGCTCCCACATTTGAGTCAGTAACCCAATACAAATTGATTTTCTTGTAGCTCTGGAAGTCAGAAGTCTGAAATGGGTTTCACTAGGCTAAAATCAAAGTGTCGACAAGGCTGCATTCCTTGTGGAGTCTGTAGGGAAGAATCCCTGCCTTCTTACCTCTTCCATGTTCTAGAGGCTGCCTGCCTCTTTTGGCTCACGGCTCCCTTTCATCTTCAAAGCCAGCAATGGCACGCTGAGTTCTCACATTGAATCACTCCCACTTCCTCCTCATTCTCACTCTTCCACAAGTAACCCTTGGGGTTACTTTGGGCCCACCTGGGTATCCTAAAATAATCTCCCTCTTTCAAAATCATCTGATTAGTCACCTTAATTCCATCTGCTCTCTTAATTCCCCTTTGCCACCTAATGTAACATTTTCATTATCCCGCCTGCCACAATCTGTGATCCATTCTGACTTAATTTTTGTGCATGGTGTTAGGTGAGGGTCCACCTTCATTCTTTTGCATGTGGATATCCAGTCATCCCAGCACCATTTGCTGAAAAGACTATCCTTCCATTTATGTGTTAAAACAATATAACACCAAAGGTGCCCATATCCACCAATATATGACATGGTCATTTTGAATGACTGGATAAGATTTCACTTTTTGAAGATACCATAGTTTATTTACATTGCTTCCAGCCTTTCACTATTAAATAGTCTTTATCTGATATATGGGTTTTTTAAATAATGATGGGCATAAACCCTTTTCCATTATCTGTGTTGTAAGTTATCATTGAAATTATTCACTTCTTTCCACCATCCTGGTTTAAGCTCTTCTCCCTTTTCATCTGGCCCACAGCCTTCCTCTCCTACCTCGTCTCCCAGTTTCCAGTCTTGCCCCTCTCCAGCCCTTTTTCCATTACGGAGTGGCCTTTCAAAATGCAAATCTAATCATGTAACGGCTGCCTCAGTCCTTCAAACAGATTTTTCAATAGGAAACAGCCCCCTCTTGGCCTTGAGCCTAATGCTATGGGGTGCCCCCACTTGCTCACTCTCTCCATCCGCACGCACCTCCTTCCTCTTGGGTCCTCAGGAAAGCCATTTGCTGCTAATGCAAGTGCTTTTATCGTGGGTTTGATTTTCTTCAAAAAATGGAATAGGACTTTTTGAGACTTTTCCCACCTTCTCCATTTTTCCCACTTTTCCCCAATGAGGACAGGCCTCTAGCTCCCCACACATCTTTCCTCTTCAGCCCTTTCCACATTGCAATTTCAGATTTACTTTTGGGGTCTTGTTAATGTTGGTCTCCTACACCTGCCAGTAAGGTCTGTGAGGATAGGAATGGACTCTGCTTTTGCTGATAACTACACCTCCAGGTTCCAGCACGATAGGTACTGATATCTTAGCAAATAAATAAGATCAATACATTTTCTACTGTGTATTTGACTTTTAATTTCACTCATGCTATTTTTAATGTACAGAATCCTAAAAATTTGTTTAAGTCCTTCCCTTTATGATTTCTGCCTTTATTAGAGCCTTGCTTAAAAGTCCTTCCTGGCTCCAAGAATATAGCAATGTTGGCCTATTTTCTTGTATTGATTTCGTACTTCCATTGTTTGCATTAAAATCCTGAATCTACCTGCCACTTATTTTTGGCATATGCTGTAAAGCAGGAAAATAACTCTATTTATTTGCCAAGTGGTTAGCAGTATTCTCAGCCTTTGTCACCCTTTCCTTGCTGTCTTGAAATGACTCGTTGGCTGCGCATTAAATCCTTTTCATGTTCAGCTGTGGAAATAATCCGTCTTCCCTATTCTGCTAGTATTCGCCACTGTTTTAACTATTACAACTCTAGACCGTGCTTTAATATCTAATAGTCACATTTGCTAAGAAAACGTGTTTTTATAAAACAATATTTTTAAGTTCTACAACTTGAATTAAGGGTTGCTAGATAGAGAACTGTGGCTTGGAGCAGTTCTCGAACTTTAGCGGGACTCCGTGGGGCTTGTTACGGCACAGATCCATGGGCCCCCAGCTGCCATGGATTCAGTAAGTATTTGCATTTCCTTTTTTTTACTATTTTATTTATTTATTTAAGAGAGAGGGAGACAGAGAGAGCACAAGCAGGGGGAACGGCAGGCAGAGAGAGAAGCAGACTCCCCACTTAGTGAGGAGCCCGACGTGGGGCTCGATCCCAGGACCCTGAGCCAAAGACAGACACTTCACCGACTGAGCCACCCAGGCGCCCCAGTGTTTGCATTTCTGACAATTCCCTGGTGATGTTAATCCGGGGACCACGATGTGAGAACTTCTGCCGTGAAGATGTAAAATAAAGACTTGGTCAGCCCAAGAATGGCCCTGATGCACAACGTGCTCTCAGACGTCGGGTGAGCCTGCCCTGTGCACTTTGTGCGAGCACCTCCCTGACAGTCTCTGGCGCTGCTCCTGGCGCTACTTCAAAGCCAACCCAGGGCGCATAGCCCTCCTTTTAGCGACCCAGAGAGGTGCTTAGCCTAAGCGCACAGCTGCCCTCTCAGGCAGACACCGGAGAAAGGGAAGGATGCGCTGACTCCCTTTGTTTTAGGCTCTCGTGACTTTCCTTCTGTTCAAGGGCAGTGGGACTGAGAACGCGTTTTCATCTTCGCTTTGTTCATTTCCCGATCCCTTGGCTATTTAATGGCTCCTCGGTCCACACAAAGGGAGAGTTAATTACTAACACCTGCTTCTGCTCCCAGCCCCATCAGCAACTTCTTGACAGAGGCTTTCCCCACCTATTCCCCACAATGTAAGCATATTTAAGGAAATAAACATAATTTTAACAGCTTAACCATACAGTATATACCTTTGTGGAGAGGGCTGCATCTCACTTCTTCCTTTATAAAGGGACAGACATTTTTTAAGGGAAATAAAATAGCCTTAGAGGTGCTATCTGCTATGGGTTTACTCTGTTGTTATGAAGACAGAAGTGCGTGATTACGTTTTACATGAAATGTGTGGCTTTAGAAAAACATTTGTTTCTCAGTTTTTTGATACTCCTATGTCCTCCACTCACTTATATTCTATCTAGGTCCCCCAAAAGTTAGGTTGGAAATTATTTGTGTTTCCTTGAGGGGTGTACCTTCTGAGAATTTCTCCTTTTCATTTTTCCCCTTTGGGGTTTGGAAGACGCACCATCAGAAGACCTCCTGTCACAAGCTGACGAGAGTTTCCCATTGGATTCTCCCCTGTATCCATTCGCTGTTCAGCAGACATATTCAATTCAAACAGCCTTATTCAAAGGCTGACCATGTGCAGAGTCTTGGGAACACAAAAAGACAATCTCCTGTCATCAAGGCCTTGCTCTCTGTTGAGGAAGGCGGACATGTTGAAGGTCATCAGAAGATGCCTGAGGACAGAGGCCAGGGGCACTGCCCTCAGCTTGGCAGGGAGCCTAGCGAGGCACAACTCCCAGAAAAGGTGACATGTGAGCAGATCATTGGGAGGAGGGGGATTTGTGTATTTATTTATTTATATCATTAATTGTTATTACTGTTACTTCACTTTTATTTACTTTTGGAATAGGAGTTGATTCACATGTTTCATAATTCAGTAAGTATGAAAAGGTTATAGAAGGGCTATCCAATAGAAGACAGGATGTGATTTAAAATCTTCCTTGTAGGGGCTCCTGGGTGGCTCAGTTGGTTAAGCATCAGCCTTCGGCTCAGGTCATGATCCCAGAGTCCTGGGATCGAGCCCCACATCGGGCTCCCTGCTCGGCAGAGAGTCTCCTTCTCCCTCTGCCCCTCACCCTGCTCATGCTCTCTCTCTCTCTCAGATAAGTAAGTAAAATCTTTAAAATATAAAAAATTTAAAAAATAAGATCTTCCTAGTAGCCACATCTTTTGGAAGTAAAACAAAACAAGGAAAATTAATTTTAATCCTATATTTTATTTAACCCAATATATATAAAATTATCATTTCATCATCTAATCAGCATAAAAACTATTAATGAGATGCTTTACATTCCTTTTTTTTGTACCAAGTCTTTGAACGGGTACAAAGTGTACCTTACATATAACGCATCACAATTTGGAACAGCCCCATTTCAAGTGCTCAGTGTTCACAGGTGACTAAGTGACTACAAAGTAATCAGTTGCCCTCCCATTTCTGCCCTGAAGCTGCTGACTTCCACTCCCTGCAGGCAGCCAATTTTTGCTAGTCTCTAGTGTGTTCTTCCATAGATAGTTGATAGGATAGGAGCAATCGTAAACATACATGTACAAATAGTGGATGGCAATCACATCGTTGTGCATCCTACTTTTCTCGCTTAATAATAGATCTTGGAGATGTTTCGTATCATTACACAGGAAGCAAGCTCATTTTTTTCTTTTGTTTATTCATTTTACTGCTGTAGAGTATCCCAGCTTGCACACTCATGTTCATAGCAACATTATTCGTTTAGTCTTTACTGCTGAACATGTAGGTGGTTTCCAGTATTTGGTGCTTATAAACAATGCAAGCAGAGTTTTCAAAGAGGCAAAGAATGATGGAGCTAACCCAGTGAAGATGGAAAATGACATTCTAGAGAAAGGGAATAGCATGAGGCAGGAAGGCCCAGAGCACCAAGGACACATGACATTTGAGGATAATTTCTTGTATGTCAGGATGTCTGGAGAGTGGGGGATGTGGCCAGAAGAGAGGGGGGAGGAGGCTGGAAGGGCAGGAAGAGACCAGATTGCAAACAGCCTTGCAAGTGTCATATTAAGGAGCTTGGACTTCTTCCTTGAGCCATCAAAAGATCTTAAGAAGTGGGGAAGAATAAATAAATGATTGAATTAATAAAGGTGGGAGGAGAAACAAATCTTCCATCCTGGTGAATTCTGATTCATAGATAATGTAAAAGGCATGAGGAAAACAGAAAATCACCACTTAAAACAGTACAATAATAATTGCTACAGGCAAGAGCTACTGATGAATATTAAATTGGAGGGCAGAACTTTGAGAACTGGGATATTTGCATAGCCCCAAAGTGTCTGTCCCCAAAAATGTATTAATTATTATGATGGTTTTAACATCTGTCCAAACGTGCTTTGATACACCCCCCTCCAGGAAGTGGAGCTTAATTCCACTGGACTTACTGACTCACTTCTAACGAATAGGGTATAGAAAAGGAAAAATAACTCGACAGTGAGCAAACCTGGCAGACACCACCTTAACCAAGCGATCAAGGTTGACGTCACCAGCATGTCATGTTCCTAGAGGGTACCCCTGACAATGTGATGGGAAAGATACTTCACCTCTACAGTATTATTACCCAAAACCTGTAACTTCAGTCTAATCATGAGAAAACACCAGGTAAAAACCAGACTGAGGGACATTCCACAAAATTCCTGACCAGTACTCTTCAAAAGTGTCAAGGTCATGAGAAACAAAGGGTGGAACACCGTCACCGACCAGAAGAGGCTAAGGAGTCACATGGATTCAGTGCACCAGGGGATCCTGGCCTGGGTCCTGGAACAGAAAAAGGACATTTGGGGGAAAACTGGGAAAATGTGAGTAAAGTCCTCATGTTAGTTAATTCTGGGCCAGTGTTAATGTCCTAGTCTGCAGAAATGTGCAGATCATCGCTGTCTAAGTCGTTAACATTACAAGGAGCTGGGGAAAGATATACCATGACTCTGTGCCATCTTTGCAACTACTCTGTAAATATAAAATTATTTCAAAATAAAAAGTTAAACAAGGAAGAATCAGAGGAGTGACTTGATTAGATTCACATTTTAGAAGAATGCCAGTGGTGGCAGTGGGGAAGAAGACTAGAAGGGGAAAGACAAGAGCAAGAGCTTACAAGGTCAGGCTATAAAAAGTCAGGAACAGATGGTGGAGGCCTGGAGGGGAGCAAGGGCAGGAGTCTGAGGCCATGGGCAGGTTGCAGAAATCTCTAGAAGAAAACTCAGTCAGACCAGGTGATGGTTTAGACAAGCAAGTGAGGCAGTAGGGGGACTCAAGATAACACTCAGTTTTCAACCTCTGGGAATGAGATGGGTGATGATGTCATTCACTGAGATGGAGATAACAGGAAGAACACGGGTCAGGGAAGCAGTTCAGTCTTGGAGTCTACTGTTGAGTTTGAGGTACCTCTGAGAGATCCAAGTATGCATTAGGCAACTGGATACATAGGCTGGCAGGTCAGGGGGGAGAGCTGGCTGTAGACTGCTGTGGAGAGCTGTTGGCATATAAAGAGTGGTTGGGACCAGTGAGAGGGTGACATGACCCAGGGAGAGGGGACAGAGAAGAGAGGGCATAGAACACAACCATTTAGGGGAATAGGGCCAGGAGGTAGCAAGGGGACTGGAGCGTGTCCAGAGAAAGTGGTGACAGCACAATGTAGTCATTGGGAGCTAGGTCCTAGAAGCAGGCTGCCAGGGTCAGAATATTGGCTCTGCCACCTACCTGTTGTGTGACATGGAACAGGCTCTTTAATAAGGCTGTTGTCAGGGTTATGTGACACACTATATGGAAAGTTCCTAGAATAATGCTGGGCTCTTGGTGTTCAAAGAATGTTGGCTAATTGGAGGCAAAGGAAAATAGGAGCATGGTGGTCTGGAAGCAAAGGGAAGAGAGTGGTTCCAAAAGGACTTCATACCCCTGAAGGTGGCTATTGTCAAAAAAGTGGAAAATAACAAGCATTAGAAAGGATATGGAGAAATTAGAACCTTCACGCATTGCTAGTGGAAATATAACATGATACGGCCACTGTGGGAAACAGTTGGGTGTTCCTCAAAAAGTCAAACATAGAATTACCATATGATACAGCAATTCCCTCCTTGGTATGTGCCCCAAAGAACGGAAGGCAGGGACTCAACCAGGGGCCTGCACACTCATGTTCATAGCAGCATTATTCACAAGAGCCGAAAGGTGGAAACACTCCATGTGTCCATCAACAAACGAATGGATAAATAAAATGTGGTATTACATACATATGACAGAATATTACTCAGCCTTAAAAAGAATGAAGTACTGATACATGGTATGACACGGATGAACCTTGAAAATGTTATGCTAAGTGGAATAAGTCAGACACAAAAGGACAGATATTGTATGATTGCAATTCGATGAGGAACCTAGAGGAGGCAAATTCATACAGAGATAGAAAGTCACGTAGAGACTACCAGGAATGTGGGGAGGGGAGAATCAGGGAGTTATTGCTTAATGAATGCAGAGTTTCTGCTTGAGGTGATGAAAAAGTTCTGAAAAAAGGTGGTGGTGATGGTTGCACAACACTGTGGATGTACTTAATGCCACTGAGTTGTACACGTAAAAATGTCGAAACTGGTAACATTTTATGGCGTGTGTATTTTACCGTAATATTAAAAAATCGAGGACGTGGTTAATGCTGCAGAGAAGTCAAATAAGATAAGCCCTATGAATTAGCCTCTGCATTTTATGACAGCGGGGTCATCGGAGACATTTCCAGAGCCCTTGTTGGAGAGCAGAGGTCAAAAGTCAGATTGCAGTGGGTTGAAGGACGATTGGGAAGTTGCCATTCCAGAGGCTGGCCAACTACGGCCAAATCTGGCCTGTTTCCTGTTTCTGTAAATAAAGTTTTTTGGAACGCAGCCCCACCCGTTAGTGCGTATTTTGTCTCCGGTTGCTTGTGTGTGACAATAGGGTTGAATAGTTGCCACAGAAACCATATGGTTTGCAAGGCCAAAAATATTTACTTTCTGGCCCTTTTCAGAAAGTTTCCCAAACCCTGGACCAGACAAGAACCCCTGGCCTTTCGAGAACATTGGCTTTCTTAGACGATGCCTGCATTTCTGGGGATGTTGTTGAGCAGATGACAGTGCCCCTCCCTGCCAGCTAGCAGTAACCAAGGCCAACCAGTAATAATAATAATGAACAAGAAGGAGGTAGAAGAGGAGGAGGGGGCAGAGAAGAAAGTCCGTCCTTCCTTTCTCTCAATGGAGATATTATCTCCAACTTTCTGTCTCTTCTAGCCTTGGAAAAAGGGATTCTAAGGGATTCTAAGCCCCTTCACCTAGCCGCCCCCCCCCCAAAACAACCCACTAGTAAATTGTCATGTGACTGGTGATAAAAAACATTTTGAGATGGTTACAAACTACAGTTGGTTTAAAGTTTCCTAATTGAGGCAAGAAAAATGCCCACAACCCGAGGCTTTTCAAGGATTGATTAACTTCCTTTCTGGGACAGAGTGTCGATATTAATTTCAGATCAGAAGGAAAGCTGATGTCTTCGGCACTTACTGTGTGTCAAGAACTATGCCACATGTTGTGCCTTGGTGACCTCACTGACGGTCATCCAAACCATCAGATGGCCCTTCCCCATTTCACAGGTGGGGCAGCCGGGGCTCACTGGAGTTAAATACTCTCCCACAGACCCACAGGGCGTTCGTGGTAGACCTGGGCTTTGAACCGTCTCCCTGGTTCCGGGGCCCAGGCCGTTCCACTGCATCATGCCAGCATCCCCTCCTTGGCCTCAGAATGCTTTCTGGAGCCCATCCTAAGCAGAATCTAATACTTGGTGGGTTCTCCACCTATTTTAGACAATGGGCCCTGCTATTTCATAATAAGAGGTGGCCACTTAGGGTGCATCTCAAGTAGACTGTAGGCTTTTGCAGGACCCACTTCCCGGCCCACTCCCGTGTTCCCTATGTCCCCAAGCCCCACGTTGATGGTCAACTGATTCTACCCAGAGGTATTTCTTGAAAACCATCCTGCTTTTCAGTGCACTGTGCCAGCGCCATCTAGCACCCGGGCTTCACTTGCTCCCACTAATCATTTATTTTTTACATCATCTGCAAGAATTCCTCAAGCTCTTGGTTAGGCACACTGACCCAGGGAGGCAGCCAGAGTGGGGATAGAGCGGCTTCTTCGGTCCCCATCCATGCATGCCCACATGATCAGTGCATAAACACACAGCACCCTTGTGATTTCTTTCCCCTTCGAGGCTGCCCTTGATAACGCAGCCTTTGACTGCCCAGAGTTCTACAGCCTTCAAGTCAGAACTGAAAGGGAACCCAGAGGTCATCTACCCAGCCCTTGACCGTAGCAGCGAGAAAACCAACTGAAGCCCAGAATGGGTTGGCAGCGTCCCCGGGCAGACAGCTTGTCAGCGGCAGATCCTGGCCTAGGAAGGCCCCAGGTCTCCCAGCTCCGAGCCTGGAGCTCATCCTGCTGCAGTTCACTGCCTCCTGATGAAGCAGGGGTCTTCCCCCTGCATGCGGAGCGCTTACCTTGGAGCCCTTTTCATGAATGAGACCAGATGCAGAACTCCACATTGACTTCTGTCCCTCCCCTTTCTGCTTTCTGTTCAAGGCAGCCCCCCAGCTCCCAGCTGGCTCCTGTCCCCTCCCCCAGCCGGGAGAAGTTATTACATGAAGAGATCAGCTTACCAGTTTTCTTCAGAGCAGAGGCTGAGCTCGGAGCTCCGGGTAGTACCGTGAGGGAGAGCAGAGGGAACCAGCGCGGTGCCTAGCGGAACTCCAGGGCTGGAATCCCGAGACACAAGTGCATCTGCTAGCTGTTAGCACTTGGCAGACGGAGTTCTCCTCTAGGGTAGTTCTAACTTTGGGTAATAATGTTTGTCAGCTACCTGATATTAACATTGCTCCACGTTCAAACAGCAGTGTTAGCAAGACCTGGGGGAGAGGTAAGCCAAATAAAATATCTTGTCAGAAGTTGTATTTTTGTCAGCACTATATTTCCTTTTCTATCTACCAAGAGGGATCAGGGAACGGGTTTTTTTATGGTGCGCGAAGAGTAATGCTTTATATTGTGTTTTCAGGCTTGCTTTGCCTTTTCTTACAGAAAGACTTCTTTTCTTCTTGAAGAACCCCGTCATTTCTAAAAGCTCATTCTGAGGTTGTCTGTACAGTTGCCACACTGGGGAGTTGGCATGGCCTCGGTGACAGATGCCTGGAGCGTGCACATTTCTCCTTCTGCCATTGCAGAAAAATAAATGTGCATGTCAGATTCCGATAGGGACTGTTACCTTTTGAAAATTTTTCTCCAGTGTTGCAGAGAGGATACGCATGCTAGAGGAAATGCTTTTCTTTACTGCTTTTGCATCACATTTTCCTCCCTTTTGCTTTGATGTGCTTGGAAAAATCTGTGTTTAACTTTGGATCATAGGTTTGTAGCGGGATGGTGATACATGACAGGGCTAGAATATGCCCAGAGCTACTAAGGCAGGGAGGCATGTTTAAGGCCCTCGAGGGTGATTTATTCTTATAGGTCTAGCTCATATGTTTGCTGGATACATTTCTGAACATCATAGATGCCCTGGGAGCCAGGTCTTGATGCAGGCAAAGAGACTGGAAGGGGGGACCATGTGGTCTGGAGAGGAAGCACTTAGGTGTATCCACCCTCACCTGCAAATAAGGCTGCAACAAATTTGCCTCATCCGCTCCTTGTACTCTTTATTCTGATGAAAGATCTCAAAGACTGAGGCCCGAGTAATGAATGGAAGAACAGTCTCTTTCTGGAATCCATCTTCCTCTTGAAAAGCCAAGTGAAAAGACTGTCTCCTAAAAAGGCCAGGGACCACATCACAGCTTTGCCTTTTGTTAGCATTGTCAGGACAGAGCAGGCTCTGAAAGCTTCACGTAATGACTTTCCCTTCTCCGTGAGTGGAAGCAAGAGCATGCTCCCAAAGCCCGGCTGCAGGGCTAGCCGTGGGTTCAAAAGAGACATGTGGCTCCGAGGTGTGCAGCAACGGGTCATTTGCTTCAGGCTTTGAGCCTATTAGTTACCCGTGTCCTCTGCTCTGCAGATATTCTCTGGGCCTGGGGTGGAGGCGTGGGGGGGGGTGGAGGGGTGTGGCCAGGGCCGGGGGGGGGGGGGCGGGGGGTAGGGGGGGAGGG